>NC_052307.1:35853662-36224912 GCF_016432855.1 Salvelinus namaycush
TACAATGCATTTAGAAATGTGTCAAGAATGAATAGCAAAACATTTTTTACATTTATTTTCATTGTGGTTCTAGTTCAAACATCAAACGTTTCACATTTACAGCTAACCCACATAAAAAAATACTATAGTATTATATGGTCTAAATACTGTAGTATTACTATATTTATATACTTTAGTATTTTTTGCAGACTCGACTACAGTATTCACTGTAGTGTTTTGCGGACATGACTGTAATATACCATAATATTCACTGTAGTGTTTTTGCTGACTTCCCTGTAGTATTCACAGTAGGTAGCCTAGAGTAAAGACAATTGGGCCAATAACCGAAATGGTGTTGGTTCGAATCCCTGACTAGGTGAAAAATCTGTCGATCTACCCTTGAGCATGGCACTTAACCCTAATTACTCCTGTAAGTCGCTCTAGATAAGAGGGTCTGCTAAAAATGACAAAAAATATTCACTGTAGTGTTTTGGCGGACATGACTGTAGTTTACTATAGTATTCACTGCAGTGTTTTCACGGGCATGACTGTATTATGATATAGTATTCACTGTAGTGTTTTGCAGACATTACTATAGTATTCACTGTACTGTCTTCGCGTGCATGACTGTAGTATACTATAGTATTTACTGTAGTGTTTTTGTGGACATGACTGTAGTATGATATAGTATTCACTGTAGTGTTTTGCGGATATTACTGTAGTATACTATAGTATTCGCTATACTGTTTTTGCGGACATTACTGTAGTATACTATAGTATTCACTGAATTGTTTCTGCGGGCATTACTGTAGTATACTATAGTATTTAATGCAGTGTGTTTAAGGACATAGTATATTGTAGTAACACCTGCTGACTAGGGTTAGCTAAAATGGCGCAACTACCAGACTACGCCAATTACTGTTAAATGAGGGTAACACCTCAACCAGAACATAAGACACACAGGATCGTGACAGGCCACCTATTGAGTTGGGTCAACAGTTCTGAGCAATACAACGGACCAGACATCTTCGCAATTGAATATAAAAAATAAAAAAATGTAACTGTAACATCTAAACGTTAGACACAGGTTCTAGGACCAATTAGGGGAAACAGTGCAGAAGCAGATATAAAGAGCAAGCAAATGTATTAAAGCTTAGAGGATTGGGTTTTCTTGTTTGACATAGATATATAACACACATTAACAAGTGTACAACAAAATGACTTAGATCATTAGAGATTCAGCTGACCAAGTTCACAAGCTGACCAAAAACAGTGACAAACAATACTGTACTTCTGATGGTCAGACCCTGATCTGTTTCACCTGTCTTTGTGCTTGGCTCCACCCCCATCCAGGTGTCGCCCATCTTCCCCATTATACCCTGTGTATTTATACCTGTATTCTCTGTTTGTCTGTTACCAGTTCATTTTGTTCGTGAAACCTACCAGTGTTTGTTCCCCTGCTCCTGCCTGCTTCTTGCTCCTGTTTTCTAGTCCTTCCCGGTTTTGACCGTTCTGCCTGTCCTGACCCTGAGCCTGCCTGCCGTTCTGTACCTTGCTCACCTAACTGGATTATTGACCCCTACCTGCGTTTGACCTGCCGTTTGCCTGTCCCTGTTTTAGAAATAAACGTGTGTTTCTTTGACACTGTTTGCATTTGGGTCATACCTGAAACGTGATAGATGGTAGGAAAGAAAGAACAGTTAACCACTGTTTTATTTACATAAATAGATATTTTAGAAATACAAATTATTTCATTTAAAGACAGTCACCTTATTGGAGGGTACTGCCAATAAACAGCCTGGACCTCAAACCAACAAACGCCTCTCCAAACAAACCAACTGCAAACAAAAGGACATTATTGCAGTGGCTTTACATAACGAACATCTTGAATATTGTCACACATGAATAAACTCACTGATGGTCAAACTAAACACACCATTCAGAATAATCGACCACACTCCAAACATTTCTTCAAGACAGCATGGTCACAAAATGGTTGCGAACAGAAATAAACCAACAGCAACGACGCCGTACAGCCTATACACACAAAGAACCTTCCAGTGTCACGACTTCCGCCGAAGTTGGCTCCCCTGCCTGTTCGGGCGGTGCTCGGCGGTCGTCGTCACCGGCCTACTAGCCGCCACCGATCCCTTTTTCGTTGTCTGTTGGTTGTGTCTTATTAGTTTCACCTGTGTCCTGTTGTATGTGCTTGATGGGCTTCCTTATTTATAGTACGTGTCCCCGCCCTTGTTTTGTGCGGGATTGTGTTTGTGTTACGTGTGTACGTTAGGTAGAGGTGTTCGTGTTCTGGACCTGGCACCCTGTGTTTTGGGTGGTCCATATTATTATCCGCATTAAAGTGCACCTTTTCCCTGTGGAACTCTCTGCGCCTGATTCCTTCCTCACCCGCCTAGTCCCTCGTGACATCCAGGTACAAAACTCTCACTTGCACATGACCAAGGGGTGCTTTTATACCTTTCCTTAATGTCCTCCCCTAATAAGGGTGCCCATGGAAACACTGACCAAAACTTTGGTTCACACAAAATGATTCAGCTACAAGATTGGAACTGATTGAGGTTTAGGTGAGGATTATGGTTATGGTGATGCCCATCTACTGTGGGACTCTAGTTAAAGAGCAGGCAGAGGCAAGGATGCAGTTCAGTATAAGAGTAATGGAGATGATACAGGGGGAATGATGACATGTGACTTGTCTTGAATTGAGACTTGGTTTGCTTTGCATGGAATATGGTTTATCTAAAAGGAGACACAGAAAGGTGCAAATAATAACGGGCAATAAAAGCAATGAACATACATAATTAATCGGCTATTAATGGAAATAATCAATGACAAATGCAATAAGCATATAAATGGGTAAAGCTATGCATAAATATAGCAGCAGTACTGTACAGTAGAGTAGAAGAGAGTGGAGTAGAGTTCAGTACAGTACACAGTAGAGCATACTAGAGTTGAATACATTATAATGTACTGAACTATACTCAACTTACTGTAATGTACTCTACTGTACTGTACTGAACTCTACTGTACTCTACTGAGCTATACTTTGATGTCCAAACTTGTGACACATAGACATCTATGATTGGTCCAGATTTGGTCTTGTCCAGACCAACCAAATTTGGTTTTGTTTGGTGGCGGAGATCATTTTGTTTGGCATACATTTTAAGTGAAAAATCAGAGTCTCAGCACAATTCCGTTACCATTGAATTGCCCATAAGTGGACCAGTGTTAGAAAAATATATGGTTAAAGAACATCGTGCTGTAACTTTACTGCAGCTGACTGGGCGCATGCTCACACATGACCTACATCAGGGGAAGATTAAACCGATGCGTCATCTGCATCTTGAATTTATTAACTGTTAACGTTTCATGTATATGGCATGCAGACACGTTCACTTTTTAAATGCATCAATTAACGATGCAAGAAACGGGGAACGTCTGAGAATATGCGACAAGAATAGACCCAAGTCCCTAAAGTATTAATGATGGATAAAAAGGAATACAGGATATATCTGAGAACAAAAAGCAGCGGCAGGTCGCCTAGTGGTTAGAGCGTTGGACTAGTAACCGAAAGGTTGCAAGATCGAATCCCCGAGTTGACAAGGTAAAAATCTGTAGTTCTGCCCCTGAACAAGGCAGTTAACCCACTGTTCCTAGGCCGTCATTGAAAGTAAGAATTTGTTCTTAACTGACTTGCCTAGTTAAATAAAAACAAGGATGATAGTCAACATCTGAAAAATGTAATATTGAAAGATTTGTCTACAACAGCACAGTGAGCCTATGCTGTATCCATTTCTCAGTGAATGTCTACTCCTTATCTTCAACATACTGTAATAATATACAGTTATTGTTTACACCTGAGCTTATGGCTATGTTTGTTGATTGTTTAATTCAGTTTGCAAGAGCCCACGCATAGGCAAACGTATTGACCCGTCACTGCCCCTCACCTTTGAGCATTCCCAGTCGAGACAGATTGTCTCTTGCATATTGTATTGATGTTGTTTATGTATATTGTGTGTTTTTATGTTTTTTTTATTAGTGGCAAATTGTCTAGTGAATATAAACTGAAGCTGACCAAATTTCAGAGAGTGTTTGCTGAAACGTTCAACCTCAACTTGAACTTCTAGTCCACAGTAGATTGGTGACACAATCTACGCCTACTGGTGAGAAAAATAGGTGAGGAAGCACTGATTCACTGTTCGCGGTGAATACATTAAAGCTTGCCATATTTTCATTGTATTTGTCCGTCAATGTTTGCACCAGCTGTTTGCAACACACTTCTGATCATGTCATCTCTGATTATGTGTCAACTGTAGAGGCTGCCAAGCCCAGCATGTGCTGTATTATTCATAGCAGGGTGTTCATTGTCAGGATTTTGTTGGCTCGCAATAAAACGATTTGAACATTGGACACTCATAGGCCTACCGGGGGAAAAATATTGTATACTGTGATACGAAAATAAAAAATAAACAGCTGTAAACGATTAATCATACTTACTACTCATGTTCAGTGAAATAATCTACAGTATCATAGAACAGAATCAGGTTTTTAATAGAACATGTAATCCTCACATTGAGAAAGCTGTAGTTGAATTCCAGTTCTCCTTCAGTTCTTCTCTTTCTTTCTCTTTCTCTGTTACACTCACCTCTGTATTGAGTTGTTGCCTCCAATGGGCTTTTCAGGGCGATTAGGGATGATTTACAATAGCTGGTCCTGGGTGCTAAAGCAATGCAACAGAGTCACTCTAGTTAAGCTGTCTTTGTATAGGTGCCATTAGTGGACTCTAGTAATTAATGTCGGCCACAGGGATTTCTGATGCTAACATTATAAATATTGTTGTTGCTGTTGTTGTTACTTTTGTTACTGTTGTCGTTGTTTTTATAATACACGTGAATGTTTAGAGGCATTCATTCCAACAACTTTATGTTTTTGACATGCTCATAAAGCATATTGTCTCAACAGGCCCCTGTTTTGTGGGTGAATAAAGTGTAAGATGCTTTACTATTTGTTAAACAGTAATTATCAAATCAAATGTTATTCATCAGTGTGTCAATGTGCGGGGGCACCTGTGTCGGTGTAATTGAGGTAATATGTACATGTAGGTAGAGTTATTGAAGTGACTATGCATAGATAATAACAGAGAGTAGCAGCAGTGTAGAAGGGGTGGGGGCAATGCAAATAGTCTGGGTAGCCATTTGATTAGCTGTTCAGGAGTCTTCTGGCATGGGAGTAGAAGCTGTTTAGAAGCCTCTTGGACCTAGACTTGGTGCTCCGGTACCACTTCCCTTGCGGAAGCACAGAGAACAGTCTATGACAAGGGTGGCTGGAGTCTTTGACAATTTTTTAGGCCTTCCTCTGATACCGCCTGGTATAGAGGTCCTGGATGGCAGGAAGCTTGGCCCCGGTGATGTCCTGTGCCGTACGCACTACCCTCTGTAGTGCCTTGCGGTCGGAGGGCGAACAGTTGCCATACCAGGCAGTAATGCAACCTGTAAGTATGCTCTCGATGGTGCAGCTGTAAAACCTTTTGAGGATCTGAGGACACATGCCAAATCTTTTCAGTCTCCTTAGGTTTTGTTGTGCCCTATTCACGACTGTCTTGGTGTAATTGGACCATGTTAGATTGTTGGTGATGTGGACGCCAAGGAACTTGAAGCTCTCAATCTGCTCCACTACAGCCCCGTCGATGAGAATGGGGACGTGCTCGGTCCTCCTTTTCCTGTAGACCACAATCATCTCCTTTGTCTTGATCACGTTGAAGGAGAGGTTGTTGTCCTTGCACCACACGGTCAGGTCTCAGACCTCCTCCCTATAGGCTATCTCATCGTTGTCGGTGATCAGGCCTACCACTGTTGTGTCATCAGAAAACTTAATGATGGTGTTGGAGTCGTGCCTGGCCATGCAGTCATGAGTGAACAGAGAGTACAGGAGGGGACTGAGCATGCACACCTGAGGGGCCCCTGTATTGAGGATCATCGTGGCGGATGTGTTGTTACCTACTCTTACCACCTGGGGGCGGCCCGTCAGGAAGTCCAGGATCCAGTTGCAGAGGGAGGTGTTTTGACCCAGGGTCCTTAGCTTAGTGATGAGCTTTGAGGGCACTATGGTGTTGAACCCTGAGCTGTAGTCAATGCATACTCATATAGGTGTTCCTTTTGTGCAGGTGGGAAAGGGCAGTGTGGAGTGCAATAGAGATTGCTTAATCTGTGGATCTGTTGGTGCGGTATGCAAATTGGAGTTGGTCTAGGGTTTCTGGGATAATGGTGTTGATGTGAGCCATGACCAGCCTTTCAAAGCATTTCATGGCTACAGACGTGAGTCTATACAGTGTGGGCAAATGGCGTGAGGAGTAAGGCAATAAATAGGCCATAGTAGCAAAGTAATTACAGTTTAGCAAATTAACACTGGAATGATAGATGAGCAGATGATGATGTGCAAGTAGAAATACTGGTGTGCAAAAGAGCAGAAAAGTAAATAAAAACAATATGGGGATGAGGTAGGTAGATTGGGTGGGCTATTTACAGATGGGCTATGTACAGCTGCAGCGATTGGTTAGCTGCTCAGATAACTGATGTTTAAAGTTAGTGAGGGAAATATAAGTCTCCAGCTTCAGCAATTTTTGCAATTTGTTCCAGTCATTGGCAGCAGAGAACTGGAAGGAAAGGCGGCCAAAGGAGGTGTTGGCTTTGGGGATGACCAGTGAGATATACCTGCTGGAGCACGTGCTACGGGTGGGTGTTGTTATCGTGACCAGTGAGCTGAGATAATGCAGAGCTTTACCTAGCATAGACTTATAGATGACCGAGAGCCAGTGGGTCTGGCGACGAATATATATACGTCTCTGTGGAGTAAATGTGGTCTAGAATTTTTTTCCCTCTGGTTGCACATTTAACATGCTGATAGAAATTAAGTAAAACTGATATAAGTTTCCCTGCATTAAAGATACAGATGAAAACTCTCTAGGTTGATAGTGTGGTCTACAGCTTATCATGATATACTCTACCTCAGGCAAGATATATGCATAGGCCCCGCCCCATGTCTTACCATAGGCTGCTGTTCTATCCTGCCGATAGAGTGTATAAACTGTCAGCTGTATGTTCTTAATGTCGTCTTTCAGCCACGACTCGGTGAACCATAAGATATCAAAACATTTTACGTCACGTTGGTAGGATATACGTGCTTTTGGTTCTTCCTATTTATTTTCCAGCGATTGAACGTTAGCTAGCAGGACTGAAGGCAAAGGCAGATTAGCCACTCGTCGCCTGATCCTCACAATCTCAAATCTCATTTTTCCCAGAACAGTGGCAGACTTGACTGTAGTAAACTGAAATTCCAACTCCAATTCCAATTTTCGTCAATGCTTCTCTATAATAAAAAAAAAAGGTCAATTTACTTTCTGAATTCACTTAGTTGAATTTACCTCAGCAGTGGCTAAAGTAGCTGGACCTCCAGGAGAAACCAAATGAACAGGTAAAGCTGCTAGCTGCATTGTGCTGTTTTCAATTCTATTGAGATGAACACCTTAATAAAAAGGTAACCGTCAAGCACAACCGAAGTAACACTGTGTTGCCATGAATAAAGGAACATTGGAAAGTGAAATACAGACAGGAACTCAACAGCAGCAACAGCAACAATGAGGCAAATACATAAAGCGTGCACTGTTGAGACACTGGGCCCAGGTTGATCAAAGCTTCATTTTTTTCACCCTCCATTTAACTCTGCAACATACTAATTATAGCAACATTTGAAAAACAGAAGCAGGAGTATGAATGAATGCGAATGGTCTTACCCCCGAGGAGCAGGGGGAGTAGAGCCAGCCAAGGAGAGCCAGGGCCGCCATTCATGCTGTACTACTTACCGTTTCTTTGCTGCCCTCCCACACTGACGTATGCAGAATACATCTGAAAGCATGTATTTTAAAGTCACCCCCCTCTCTCTCAGTAAAAAACTAAACAAAACATATACAATCAGGAATAACACATCCCAACTTGCAAACCTGGTGAGCCTGAGCAGATCAAGCGAGCGAAAGAGAGAGAGCGGTGAGAGTGCGGTGTAGCACAGAGTTGAACAGCGTATTTGCCTACAGTCTTCCCCTTAACATAGGGTGCCCGTGTATGTTTTTTAAAAATGATCTGTTTAGCACATGACAGGTTTCATCAATCAGGAGTGAGGGCTGTAAGGAGAGACAGTCATGGGATCAAACAGGTGGTGTCTGGCTGTAGCCTTCCTTCCGACCCAGGAACACAGTGTCCCCAGTCAGGTACGTAGCGTTGCACACAAACATCTGACAGCCCCCTCAACCCACAACCCAACCCAACTGGGAACTAGGGCCCTCATTTAGCAAAGTAGGAAGGCTCTTGAAATATTAATAGAATAAAATATGATTACTCAATATTAGTACTACAGTCAAACACACGGTGCGCGGGCCAAGGTCCAATCGGGCCCACGGTGGTTTAAGTAATAAATATATATATATATTTAGATGAAAAATACTAATTGATACTAATTGATACTAATACTAAATGACTAAAAACAAATGATACTGGACCTATATTCATACTGTACAGTTTCTTGACTGTCCAGCTCACTAATAATCACTGTGCACAGTCAATGGACCTACATTCATACATTTTCTTGACTGTCCAGCTCTTTAATAATTACTAGACGGCCAGGGAGCATATTTTCTGCAAATTTTGACGACAAGTAAGTATAACCTTGTTGAAGACCGAATGCACCCCTGGTATATGTCATTAATTTAGCATTTTCAACTTGCAAAACAACAGTATTCATCAGTATATGGAAAATGATGACATGCCAAATCAATATGTACCGTACACCTTCTGTGTGCACTCAAATTACTTGTCTTACTCCCACCTTTGAGAGACGATAGCTTGAGAACAAAAGGAAAAACAGGAATTGACTACCATGCAGCATTTCTAAGGAACAGAAATATATAATTTAACCTCTGTGCTATGGACATTTCAGAGATATTCAGCAAATGATTTTCACCTACTGTACACTACAGTAGCCTCCTGCACAACTTCCACCCTGCTCTCTCCTCCCACCTGCTTTCTTCCTTCTCCTGAAGGGGAAGAGGCAGGGCTGACATGAGGCGATAGAAAGCCCCTGGGAGAGAAGAGTTCTCTGTGGAAGGTTGGATTAGGAACCTGTGTTTCATCTGCAGCAGAATGCCCACCATCAGCCCCTTCAGCCCTGTCATAGCTGCTGAGAGACAAGTGTGTGCTCTACTCTGCTCTACATCCAGCCAAAAGAGGCCGGGATCGATCTCCCAAACTCAACATTGCAGCTGCGGCGTAAACCACACTCCCTCCCAACTCCAAGCACCTTTCAGAATACCAATTCTGAAGCCCTTGTCTTTTTCAATGGATACACAAGTCTGTAACCTGCCTGACACAAATTGAATCAGAATCAATTGAGGTTTTCTCCCTCCTGGCAGTGCCTGCAGCCTCATATTTCAGTGCAATGACTGTGAGTCCGAGGGAGGAACAGAAAGAAAGAAACATCTGGAGGGGAATTTGTTCCTGCTTTTAACTCTGTCTTTCCTCCCAGTGCAACCCACTATTGAAGTAGATTACTACAGAGCTCTTCAATAACTCCTATACAGCACACTGAGGCTGCCCGTCGGTCTGCTCGCCTCGCCTGCCACTGTTTTATCAGTATATTTGGATTGTCAAATTTTTCTTACATCTATTACTCTGTCTCTCTGTCTGTCTGCCTTGCTGCCTTTCACAAGTCCTAGAAATACCACACATACATGGCGCTCTAATTTTAATAAACATGTTGTGGGTGTGTCCAGGCTTGGCCCCTCACTGTGTAACGGAATTCCTCCTCCTCTTCAACCGAAGAGGAGGAGCAGGGACTCGACCAAAACGCAGCGTTGTAATTTGACATGATTTATTTTAGACAAGACAAAAAACGAACTATACTTGACTAACTAACAAAATAACAAAACGGAGTAGACAGACCTGGACATGCGAACTTACATACAACGAAGAACTCACGAACAGGAAAATGACTACACAAAAGAACGAATGTACAAACAAACCGAGACAGTCCCGTGTGGCGCGACAAACACAGACACAGGAGACAACCACCCACAAACAAACAGTGTGAAAACACCTACCTTAATATGATTCTCAATCAGAGGAGATGAAAACCACCTGCCTCTAATTGAGAACCATATCAGGTACCCAAAACCAACATAGAAACAGAAAACATAGACTGCCCACCCAAAACTCACGCCCTGACCAATTAAACACATACCAAACAACAGAAAACAGGTCAGGAACGTGACACACTGGCCAATCAGAATGTGCTCCATGGCTAAATATGTGGTTGCTTCAAGTTGTGTATTTACGGTATTTTATGTATTGCCTTGGAATCAACTCCAATTCCAATGTTAGTCCGTTATAGTTTGTTAAACAGCTTACAAAAACGAAATAACAAAATGTTGACCTAACCCATTTTGCCAAATATGTTAACTTGAACCTGTTTGCAGTCCTCATTGTTGTAAGTAATTGCATGGCTTCAATGTGGTAATACTGTATATACTGTACATACTGTAGCATTTGCACTGATATAGAGGCTAGGCCTACTGTAAATTGCATTATGGCTGAGCCTTGACATGACAAATGTTGTCAATAAGCAAGATAAATAAATGCTTGATAAGGACTAAACAGAGAGCGAATAATTTGAATAAAATTCGAAACAAAACAAAACAACATGTTTTAAATAGGCTATGTCTAACTACGCTTACAGACACCATAAAAGCTTCCCGTGGGCATATAATATTAACGCAATGCAGACTATGGAGGGTTTTACGCACATCCAAACTTTTCACAGTAGCTGATCAAAGATCCAATATAAAGAGAAATGGAGAATGTCCACCCACTGTTATACTGCTCCAAAATATAATGTTTTATATAAATATTGGAACCATCTTACAGATCGCATTCACACCAGAAGTTGCATTGTATGCTTGCCACAAACGTTCTCACTATAAAACCAGGACAGTGAATAATTACCGCCTTAACGCCAGCCGCCGAAAATAGAACCAAAAATGTTAAACCAATCTCCAGGCAACTATATTGTGGCAATCTTTGGACAAAGTGAACGTACCCATTGAAGGTAGTGCTTTCCTGCAGTCAAATGACCAAGTGGCTTCATGGATGGAATGTTGTTTATATTTTTAATAATTAAGAAAAATGTTATGTTTCTATGTCAAACGGTTGTATATTTCGGTCTTCTGTGATGTACAGTGCATTCGGAAAGTATTCAGACCCCTTTACTTTTTCCACATTTTGTTACGTTACAGCCTTATTCTAAAATGGATTAAATTGTTTTTTCCCCCTCATGAATCTACATACAATACCCCATAATGACAAAGCAAAAACAGGTTTGTAGAAATGTTAGAAAATGTATGAAAAATTTTAAACTTAAATGTTACATTTACATAAGTATTCAGACCCATTACCCATTATTCAGACCCAGTCCTTTGTTGAAGCACCTTTGACAGTGATTACAGCCTCGAGTCTTCTTGGGTATGACGCTACAAGCTTGGTACACCTGTTTCTCCCATTCTTCTCAGCAGATCCTCTCAAGCTCTGTCAGGTTCGATGGGGAGCGTCACTGCACAACTATTTTCAGGTTCAAGTCCGGGCTCTGGCTGGGCCACTCAAGGAAATTCAGAGGCTTGTCCCGAAGCCACTCCTGTATTGTCTTGACTGTGTGCTTAGGGTTGTTGTCCTGTTGGACGGTGAACCTTTGCCCCCAGTCTGAGGTCCTGAGCGCTGAGCAGGTTTTCATCAAGGATCTCTCTGTACTTTGCTCCGTTCATCTTTCCCTCGATCCTGACTAATCTCCCAGTCCCTGCCACGGAAAAACATCCCCACAACATGATGCTGCCATCACCATGCTTCACCGTTGGGATGGTGCCAGGTTTCCTCCAGATGTGACGCTTGGCATTCAGGCCAAAGAGTTCATCAGACCAGAGAATCTTTTTTCTCATTGTCTGAGAGTCTTTAGGTGTCTTTTGGCAAACTGCAAGCGGGCTGTCATGTGCCTTTTACTGAGGAGTGGCTTCCGTGTGGCCACTCTACTATAATTGGTGGAGTGCTGCAGAGATGGCTGTCCTTCTGGAAGGTTCTCCCATCTCCACAGAGGAACTCTGGAGCTCTGTCAGAATAACCATCGGGTTCTTGGTCACCTCCCTGACCAAGGCCCTTCTTCCCCGATTGCTCAGTTTGGCTGGGAGGCCAGCTCTAGGGAGAGTCTTGGTGGTTCCAAACTTCTTCCATTTCAGAATGATGGAAGCCAATGTGTTCTTGGGGACCTTCAATGCTGCAGAAATGTTTTGTTACCCTTCTCCAGATCTGTGCCTCGACACAATCTTGTCTCGGAGCTCTACGGACAATTCCTTCCACCTCATGGCTTGGTTTTTGCTCTGACATGCACTGTCAACTGTGGGATCTTATATAGACAGGTATGTTCCTTTTCAAATCATGTCCAATCAATTGAATTTACCACAGGTGGACTCCAATTAAGTTGTAGAAACATCTCAAAGATGATCAATGGAAACAGGATGCAGCTGAGCTTAATTTCGAGTCTCATAGCAAAAGGTCTGAATATTTATGTCAATATGGTATTTCGGTTTTTAAGATTTTATACATTTGCAAAAAATTCTAAAAACCTGTTTTAACTTTGTCATTATGGGGTATTGTGTGTAGATTGATGAGGATTATATATATTTTTTATCCATTTTATAATAAGTCTTTAACGTAACAAAATGTTGAAAAGGTCATGGGGTCTGAATACTTTCCGAATGCACTGTATATAATGTGTAATATTGGGATGCAAACTCACAATGTTATACATTTCAACTCTATATCTGGCATGGTACAGGTGTCTTCTTTTTTTTTAAGACCATTACCATGTTTGTGAGGTGTATACTTTTGTTCCAAAGTAGATTTGTTTAAGACTACCAAGAAACACTCTGTGTGACCCTGATTTAGCCCCCACTGCAGAAATTAATTAAGATTTATCATCACCATCAATATATTGATGAGTCCTTTTGCTTTTGAGATTAGACTCTTTATGTGTAAAGAAACCCCCTTAGAAATATAATTATGGTGCTATCTGAAACTCAACAGGTGGAACATTAAAAAACATAATTAATTTTGCCATAAATCACCTACAATCATGAATCCTATATAGGCCTATTTAATTGATTTGTAAAACACGAGAAACATGAACACACTAGATAGAAATAAGTCTCACCAGATCAAAGTACTTTGATCCCGTTGTTTCATTTAATTTAGTGTCTGAAGAGAACTTGTGCTGGGGCCCAGAGGAGAAAAGAACATCTTTTCATTTAATCTAGAAGCAGCTGAGTCATTTTTCATTGCAGGTGACATTTCAAAGCTATCTCCCTCAAAGTTCCAAGTTCAGCCATCAACTCTTGCCCTTATGAAGAGAGATTGGGTGACAATTAGTTGAAAATGTCACCTAGTCTTCCAATACCAGCTGTGTACATTTGTCTTGAGACGTTCTATGGGAGCCAACGTTCCTTAGCTAAATGGCACATGCAGTGAATGGGGGAACTGCACTGACAGTGCCTTATATTCTACTATACCTACCATTCAAGCTTATTCAACCATCCAGTGAGGCCTGGCAAGTACAGGACCAAAGCAAGCCAACCAAACATTTAAGCCATGCCATTTGTTCTTAATCCAAGCAACATGTCCAATCAGGCTGCTTTTCAAAGAGAGGAAGGCTGTAGAGATTTTGATCCACATCTCTATTGACATACTGTAGGTCTAACAAGTGAAAGAGATGTTGAAAGAAAATGAAATTTTGTTAGAAAATCCTTTTAACTTCTTATGGCTGCAGGGGCAGTATTGAGTAGCTTGGATGAAAAGGTACCCAGATGTGCCCAGAGGTGCCCAGAGTAAACTGCCTGCTCCTCAGTCCCAGTTGCTAATATATGCATATTATTATTAGTATTGGATAGAAAAAACTCTGAAAACACTTCCGGGTGTTTCTAGAAAACCAAGGCTGGGATTCAATCAAAGGCACGTTGTTGACAAGCGCACTGCACTTGGCGATTAAACGTAATTTACGATTGAGCCAACATCTGCAGCATTTACCGCGAATGTCGGGAAAACAGACTCTAAAGTGCACATTAGACTGAATCTCGGCCCACCACCCAGATATGTGGGTTAGGCTAGCGAGCACTAGCAAAGGAGGAAAATAAACAGAGACACTGCAGTACAGTTTAACATTTAACTGCCATATAGGATTTATGGAACAGTCTGTCTTCCAAACGATAATAATGATCACAAATAATCTGGGAATATGATGTGACAAGGATGTGTTAAAACAACTGCACTTGTCGAACCTTCCATAATTCTTCTCCATAACACTTCTGACTGAGGTTACGTCTCAAAAGGCACACTATTCCCTTTATAGTGCATTACTTTTGACCATAGAGCGCTGGCCAAAACTAGTCCACTATATAGAGAAAAGGTTGTCATTTGAGATGCAGCCTGTATCTGCTTTCGGATGGACCTGCAATATTGTTGTTTTTCCTAAGCTGAATCCGTCAGTGATAACCAAATTGTATTCTGAGCTGTGTTCTCAGAGGACATGTAGGTACAGGATTGCATTCATGAGTAGTGGTCTGTGTCACAAATAGTACCCTATTCCCTATGTAGTGCGCTACTTTTGATCTGGGCCTTTTGGACTTAGTAGTGCACTATTTAGGGAATAGGGTACCATTTGGGACGTATTGCGGTGTAAGTGAACACACGTTCATGCATACTATCCTTTCAAATGTGTCTGCAGCAGCATCTGATCTCCTTCAAGAATGAGACAGGGGGAATGTTCCCCACTGTTTGGTTTATGGATTGCATTCTGAAATATTGTTTAGCATAACCTTGCCGCCACCAGCACATATGAGAGGATTGCATTTCGAAATAGCATTGTTTTCTGTTTTGTGGTGTAGTATTACGTCTGTTCTGTGAATACAAAGATAAGGTGTTTGAATAGTTTTGTAAATTTTTGGCCCAAAGGCTTAGTCTCACTACAGCAAAATGGTTGGTCCTGCCTCTACTCAGTGAAAATTCAATTCCCTAGCAGTCCAATCCAGTAATAAAGTAATATCTAATCAGATATGCATCTTCACATGCAAGACTCTATTAAATGCATTTGAGAATTCCCCACTGTATAGATAAATGGCTTTAAGAATAATTGCTTCCATTTCTAACATATTTAATAAATATATTTAGTTGAAAAGCATGGTTCCTCTTGATTAATGGGCACATTAGGATGGCTCTCTTTCCCATTTGATCTCCAGGCAGCAGGGCCGTGCACAGAACTTTGGGGGGAGCAGGTGCTCAAAATAAACGGCAGCTCCCCCCAAAAAAATAAGTAATTAATAACTCACAATTCATAACGTACCACTGCCTCTGTAGCCAAAATGTCAACATATATAAGCCTATATATTTTCTGAAGCAACACTCACTCATCACACATTGTAAGCAAGCTAGTGCCAGTGACTCCTAGGCCTCGAAATGATGCGAGATGATTGACGGAAAGAAAGGCTATCAGCTGATCAGAGTGAATGATGATGCAAATATGCTAGCTAGCTAGCTAGTTATCTGTGTTGTCCAAACAACAAATTTTACTTGATTTGAGTTTGTTCTGCTGCTGACAACTGCCTCTGTCTCAGAGTGTGCAAAGCTGTCATCAAGGCAAAGGGTGGCTACTTTGAAGAATCTAAAATCTAAAATATATTTAGATTTGTTTAACACTTTTTTGGTTACTAGATGATTCCATATGTGTAATTTCATAGTTTTGATGTCTCCACTATTACTCTCCATAGTATAAACTAATAAAAATAAAGAAAAACCCTTCAATAAGTAAAAACACCAGTCTCAACGTCAACAATGGAGAGGCAACTCCAGGATGCTGGCCTTCTAGGCAGAGTTCCTCTGTCCAGTGTCTGTGTTCTTTTGCCCATCTTAATCTTTTCTTTTTATTGGCCAGTCTGAGATATAGCTTTTTTTTTGCAACTTTGCCTAGAAGGCCAGCATCCCGGAGTCGCCTCGTCACTGTTGACGTTGAGACTGGTGTTTTGCGGGTACTATTTAATGAAGCTGCCAGTTGAGGACTTGTGAGGCGTCTGTTTCTCAAACTAGACACTCTAAAGTATTTGTTCTTTTTGCTCAGTTGTACACCGGGGCCTCCCACTCCTCTTTCTATTCTGGTTAGAGCCAGTTTGCGCTGTTCTGTGAAGGGAGTAGTACACTGCGCTGCACGAGATCTTCAGATTCTGGGCAATTTCTCACATGGACTAGCCTTCATTTGCACTTCAGTTGCACTTTAGCTTCAGCTAATAGACTGATGGCTTGACATTCTGTATAATTATGCCCTAAAAAGACACTTTATGTTAGTGTTTCCTTTATTTTGGCAGTTACCTGAAGTTAGACAAGCTCTAACTTGATTGACAGCCTGAAAGGGCTTCTTGGTAGCTACAGTAGTTATGAGGTTGGGAAGCCAACTTCATAAAATTGCTATCACATCAGTGAATGCACTGTTGCTATTTACTTGATATATGAATGAACAAACAATGAATGTGACAAAATTTGAAATTTCCCAGACCCTTTCCAAGTTCTCATTTGACAAGCAGCTGCTGCATGGGAGGGATCAGGAGCAGGGAACTGAAAACTGGGAAGCTAGATAGTCTATAAACACCCTTTGGGAGGAGGGTTACAGGGATTTTTCTCCCAGGTAATTTATCTGAATTCAGGCTAAATTGGATGGAAGCTTTATCCACCCTCAGAATGTATCTAAGTGCAAAAAACCCAATGGGGAAGTCAATTTGGGAGTAGTGGGAGTAGTGCCTTTCCTCAGCCACAGTGTGTTGCAAAAGTACTATCTCACAACTCGATGAAACCTCCACTCTTGCACAGACATTTAGAAACAAAACATGCAATTTGAAAAATAAGCCACAGGAGTTTTTTGAGCAAGAATTAAGATGACCTTCAAGTAGTAAAACATGTTTAAAGGCAGCATATATCATTAATAAGAAGGGTCTAGAAGTGTATTATATGGTGAGCTACCGAGTGGCTAGGTCAGGCAAGCTCCATACTATTGTGGATGACTTAATTATTCCTGCTGCCGCGGATATGGCTGGGACAATGCTGGAGGAAAAGGCAAAAAAAACTATACAAACAATGCCTTCATCAAACAACACTATTTCACGACGCATCAGTGACATGGAAGGAGATGTTTTGAAACAATTACTGCTTTGCATACAAGCCAGTGAATTCTATGCATTACAGCTGGATGAGTCAACAGACGTGGCAGGCCTGGTACAGCTCCTGGTATATGTCCGTTACGTTTATGGGGGGGTCAATTAAGGAAGACATCCTCTTCTGCAAACCATTGGAAACCAGGAGAGGATATTTTTTAAGTACTGGACAGCTTTGAGACATCAAATAGACTTTGGTAGTCAAGATGTGTTGGTATCTGTACTGATAGCGCAAAAACCATGGCAGGGAGACATAGTGGAGTGGTAACGCGCGTCCAAGCAGTTGCTCCCAACGCCACTTGGGTACATTGCAGCATCCACCGAGAGGCTCTTGCTGCCAAGGGAATGCCTGACAGCTTGAAAGACGTTTTGGACACTACAGTGAAAATGGTTAACTTTGTTAAAGTAAGGCCCCTGAACTTGTGTATTTTCTGCACTATGCAATGATATGGGCAGTGACCATGTAACACCTTTACAACATACAGAGGCTATGATTAAGAAGTTGGAGCTCTTCTCTGTTTGCATTAACTTCTTTGTGATAGGGGGCAGCATTTTCACTTTTGGATGAATAGCGTGCCCAGAGTGAACTGCCTCCTACTCTGTCCCAGATGCTAATATATGCATATTATTATTACTATTGGATATAAAACACTCTGTGTTCTGAGGCTGGTCGATTTTCAACTCATCGCCTATTCAAATCCCAGTAAGATATGGATCTGTTTGCACTTCCTACGCCTTCCACTAGATGTCAACAGTCTGTAGAACATTGAATGAAGCCTCTACTGTTATGTGGGGCCGGATGGGAGGTGTTTCAGTCAGTGGTCTGGCAGAATGCCAGTTCCTGGTCACGCGCATTCCAAATGATATCGTCTTGCGTTCCATTACTTTTGTAGACACAAAGGAATTCTCCGGTTGGAACGTTATTGAATATTTATGATAACATCCTGAAGATTGATTCTCTAATTAGTTTGACCAGTTTATTCGACCTGTAATATAACTTTTTGAAGTTTTCGTCCAACGTTCGCCTGGATCTGCGCGAGCGTTTGGACATGTGTACTAAACGTGCTAGCAAAAGTAGCTACTTGGACATAAATAATGGACATTATCAACAAAACAACAATTTATTGTGGAACTAGGATTCCTGGGAGTGCATTCTGATGAAGATCATCAAAGGTAAGGGAATATTTATGATGTAATTTCGTATTTCTGTTGACTCCAACATGGCGGAGAAATGTTGTTTATATCTGAGCGCCGTCTCAGATTATTGCATGGTGTGCTTTTTCCGTAAAGTTTTTTTAAAATCTGACACAGCAGTTGCATTAACCTCTACGGGATCGGTGTCCCTCCACCGAGACGGTTGAGCTAACGTGCGCTAATGTGATTAGCATGACATTGTAAGTAACACGTGCATTTCCCAGGACATAGACCTGTCTTATATGGGCAGAAAGCTTACATTCTTGTTAATCTAACTGCAGTGTCCAAGGAGCAGAGCTATTACAGTGAAAAAATACCATGCTATTGTTTGAGGAGAATGCACAACAACAAAAAACGTTTATCATGGCAACTGATTTGATACATTCACCTCTGAAGGTAAATAATATACTTACATTCAGTAATGTAATCTTGCTCTGATTTGTCATCCTGAGTGTCCCAGAGATAAAATGTGGCATAGTTTTGTTTTCTAGTTTGAACCCCTGCTGTGTCTGGCTCCACACCCACCCATCTAGATGTGGGAAAGTTAGTGTATAAGCTCATGATCCATCATGTATGACACTCATGGGAGTGTTTAAACTTACATTTTGTATTACCATATCATTTTTGTATGTTCTCTATAGTTATGCACTTGAATATGTATCAATTGACCAATTCGGCACATTTGGTCAGAGTTATATTGTCCAGTATTGAAATGCTTCACTGGATCAATCTGAAACTTTGCACACACACTGCTGCCATCTAGTGGACAGAATCATAATTGCGCCCAAATTGCAACAATACATTCTCTTGCATTTTAAAGATAATGATAAAAATAATAATTTTAAAATGCAGGTTTTTTGGTTTGTATTATCTTTTACCAGATCTAATGTGTTATATTCTCCTACATTAATTTCACATTTCCACAAACTTCAAAGTGTTTCCTTTCAAATGATATCAAGAATATGCATATCCTTGCTTCAGGTCCTGAGCTACAGGCAGTTAGATTTGGGAATTTCATTGTAGGCAAAAATTGAAAAAAAAAGGGTCTGATCCTTATTAAACTTATGTCAGTTTTCATGTTGTACTTACAGCCTTCACTACTTCCCTGTCACACCCTGATCTGTTTCACCTGTCTTTGTGCTTGTCTCCACCCCCCTCCAGGTGTCGCCGATCTTCATCATTATCCCCAGTGTATTTATACCTGTGTTCTGCTTGTCTGTTGCCAGTTCGTCATGTATTGTCAGGTCTTACAGGCGTGTTGCCTGTCTCCCTGTTTGCTCAAGTTCTGTTTCCTAGTTTCCCCGCTTCTGACCATTCTGCCTACCCTGAGCCTGCCTGCTGTTCTGTACCTTATTGACTCTGCCTGGATAAGGGACCTTTGACCTGTCTTTTGCCTGGCCCCTGTTTGAGTCAATAAACATCTGTTACTCTAGTTGTCTCCATCTGGGTCTTATCCTGAGAAGTCAACTTCCTCTCTGCTTACTTCCATTTCCATTCTCTTTACCTACAAGTTTGCATTGTTTCCATTAAATCTAAATCCCTAGTTACTCACCGGATCCCAGAGTGTTGTGCTTGATCTCCTAATCAAAGTGTTCCCTGTGTGTTTCCAGCGAGCCACCCTGGTATCCTCCTCCTGCTGTCTGGTGATGGTGGAAATGATATTCTTGGGCACAGGCCCGGGCGAGGGATCAATACCGGCAGCCAGTGAATCTTCTCAGGTGAATCAGCAGCACTCATGGCTGTATTACTTTGCTCAGCATGATCGTCTCTGGTGTTGCTGATGAATAAGATGGAAGCACAGGGACTTGTTGGGGCTGCATCCCAAATGGCACCCTATATAGCGTATTTCTTGACTATGGCCATAGGGCTCTGATCAAAAGTAGTGCATTAAATAGAGAATATAGTGCCATTTCAGACGCACACAGCCTTGGTCTTTTAGGGCGCCAGACGATGAGAAGATGAACAACAAATGCAGCAGAAGGTTGGCTGGCTGGTGAGCAGTGGAGGGTTTTATAGGAGTCAGGATCCATAACCTTCCGAAAGCTGAAGAAAGACGGCTGGGGGCCATATTTAAACTTGTCATGATCCCTCTCCTGTTGGATGTTCCGCATTGGTGCAATATTGATAGGTAATTTTTCACCTGCCATGAGGGGATTGGTTTTTATTCTGGCAGAAGTATTATGTACCAATACCTCTGTACAGACTAGAAACCATGTGGGGCCATCTGGACTCTCTCGGTCAAAGTGCCCTACCTACAGTATGAGTTAGGGATGTTTTGTTTTTACTAGACCTGGGTTCAAATATATTTGAAATCTTTCAAATACTTTGAGCATTTGCTTTAGCCTGCCAGGAGTGACAGATGTGCAGTGTTTGCATTTACATTTTTTTGCAAAACATGTAAAAAATAACTTCACAAGGTTTTGCTATTATATCTTTTACTCATGGGGATTTCTCACTGATATGAGATGAAAGCCATTTTCTAGATTTTCTTTCCAAACAGCGATACTTATCTCGGCCATCAGATCTCACTTGAATTGAAGTGTCCACTTGTCTGTTACAACTCATAGAATATGCAAGACACCTTAAAGCTGAAATTCACTTTCAAGATAAATATCCGTCACTGTCTGGCTAGTCCCCTTTTATCTCAGACTGCTGAGGGCAGTAGTAAAAACGAACGTGCTGTAATTCCAGAGACTCAAAATCTGGTTGATGTCTCAGACCTCACATGGCTGATAAGGACAGTCCTCGGGGTCAGGACAGGCAGAGGCTGTTATTTTCATATTATATTCTGTGCATTAGTTAGAAACCACAGACCTTTAAATGCCCATGCTGAAAGGAACTTAGTCTTAATCTTCAAAATGGCAGGTGTTGAAAATACAATTTACTGATTCGATGTTGACTTATATTTGTTTTTAAGGAGCAGGGAGAATAAATTAGGCTTTTGACACTGATATATGACTAATTTAAAATGGGGTTTGAATGAATTGTTTGGAGGTTTCCTTTGGGGAAATGAATTATTCCTGCTAACTCTGCTGTCTAAAGCTAGGGCTGTGTCCCAAATGGCACCCTATTCCCTATATAGTGCACTGTGTAGGGAATAGGGTGCCATTTGGAATTCAGCCTAGGAGTCAGGTGTCTGGAAGTGTTTCTGTGAAATGTCTCCTCCTATCCCCCTGTTAGTCCATGGGCACCGTACCACCACATTACAGATGCATAACAAAACCTTGAATTGAGCCCAAGTGCCTTACTGCAGATCCATAGGAGGTTGGAGGCACCTTAATTGGGGAGTATGGGCTCATAATAATGGCTGGAACGGAATATGTGTTTGATATCATTCCATTCACTCTATTCCAGCCAATATTACAAGCTGTCCTCCCCTCAGCAGCCTCCTGTGTGCAGATCATCCCCCATCGCTGTTCATTTGGTGACAGATATTCATTCCCCACTGACTCCTCTCCTTTCCCTGTCTTCCATGCTCAATATTATGTTGCTGCCTTACTATTCATATTTAATTAACCTTCTCACCCCAGACATAAATCAATACGTAGATCGGGAAAACTGTCGGCTATTTGGCTAAGGAATACAAAATCACATAAAAAAACAACTTCAGTTTACAAACGGTTATGTAGATCAAGCTCAGTTTAGAGTTGAACAGGCCTCTCATTAGAACTGAGTCAGGGGAATCACTGCTCGACGCAGATTTCCCACGTGGCCATCAAAATGCAACTGCTGTTTTTACTCGTTGATGGATTTTCTTGCTGGCAAAGTAGAAGCTGTCAAAATATTGTTTTAATGCTAATTATGTAAACTCTGACGTTTACATTTTTTGTTTATTAGCTTTATGACATTATACTGAGTTAATGTCAAAACACCATGATAACCGTATGCCCATGGAGTTGTTGTCCTGAAGGGCACAGCTTGTTTTCCCTCACTTGTGTTCAGTGAATTAAAATGTTATTATATAGTTCCATAGTTTACAGCTATTACTTTTTTTGCACTCTTGTGTAACTATTAGACATACAGTACATCTAATGAAATACAGTACATGAATCTCTGTTTTCAGATAATGGAGTGTTCTACACTCGGTTGATCAAATAATTTGTTAGCATTGGAGATTACTTTTAGAGTGACTGTGATTTATAGCAGCTACATAATGGATTATTAGTGCAGTGATTGAGGACAGGAATATTGTTGGGTGACAGGTGATCTGCACATACATAACGAGCTCTCAATCAAGGGCTAGGGTAATTCCATCTGAGTTTAAAGGGATACTTTGGGACAGGGCCGGCGTTATGGGTGGATCTTGGGGGGCCTGGCCCTCCCTACCGTATCTCCTTGCCTGTCCAAATAAAATATTGAAATAGTTATAATTTATTTGACTGAGACGCTCGCCGGCAGAAAGATGCATCAATCTCAGATAAAGCATCTGAGCGAGTGAAACAGCGCCCCTCTGTCTCAGTATGTGTAGACCATGTATCTGATACTGTCTGGACCAAAAGAGTATGGCATGACATATAGTAAGACATAGGTGCGCTGTTTCACTCACTTGGATGCTTCCTCCAGTGAGAGTTTCAGAAGAGAGGAAGAGGCGAAGTGAGAGAGCTCACTCTCGCCAAAATATGTCCAGAATAAGCCCAATGTGTTTCTATGGGCATAATATGCCGACCTAAGCTTGTTGCCTGCCTTCCCACCTTTGGGACAATGACTCCCATTGTTAGGGCGGAGACATGAGCATCTCGTCATTCAATACAGATCTCTGGATTGAGCTTCTTGCACAGTGGCAATTTTAGCATATAAACCTTGGTGGAGCAAACTCCCCAAAAATGTTTTAGATGCATCCCAGCAAAGCCACTACACAACACTAAACAATACATGAATTGCACTATAACGGTGACAACCAGTTCCCACAAACTGTTAGGGCCTACATAAAGCTGACCCAACAACAGAGCTTTCTTTTCAGCACCATGGAGTGAATCCTTACCACTGCTACACCTGGCTATCAGCGGAGCCTTGTCTGGGAGCAAAACAGTTAATTCAGCCTCATTTACTGACTTTAAAAAACATAGCTGATATGGCTGACTTGCTTAAACAAATGTGGTTTCTACTGACAATTGAGATGTACAAACTATGGCACAAGGGGATGACAAGCGGATAAGAGGCAATCCGTTATTTCGATTAAGACATTAATGAGCGAGCTAGGACGGACGTAGTCAATATAACTATTTGTTCAGCACTATTGAAATGTACAGCGACAGAATTCAGAACATGGGCCCTTACAGTATTCTCCATGTACACCAAGTCAGAACCGTAGGATAAAAAATGGGGGGAAAGGGCCAAATTGTAAGTGTGAGGCACATGGGCTACTAAGAGCTTACTACACAACATACACTTAATATTATTTTCTTAGCTACAGTATACATATCTCCCTGGCATATTACATCATTTATGCAGCAGCATACAAGACATTTTTGAACTGACCTTGTTGTGCTGTGCTCACTTGAACAGGAAGGTTGCGCAGCTGTAACGAACGTCGTCGGGAGAAGGAGAGGAGGACCAAAGTGCAGCGTGGTAAGTGTTCATTATTTTAATAAAACAACTGAACACTGAACAAAACAACAAAAATGACAAACGAACAGTCCTGTAAGGTGACGAAAAACACTAAACAGAAAATAATCACCCACAACTCAGTGGGAAAACAGGCTACCTAAATATGGTTCTCAATCAGAGACAACGATAGACAGCTGCCTCTGATTGAGAACCACACACGGCCAAACACAAAGAAATAGACAACATAGACATACAAACATAGAATGCCCACTCACATCACACCCTGACCAAACAAAAAATAGAAACATACAAAGCAATCTATGGTCAGGGCGTGACAGCAGCAGTCCTTGGTGGGCAAATTTTGTCATCAGTCTGGCATTCTCTGGATTTATGGTGCTTTCAAGACAACTGGAAACTCTGGGAAAAAAACAAGGTAGAATCATGACATCAGTGATCTTCAGGTCGGAGCTATATAAAGAGGCCGGAGTTCCCGACTTGGTATTCCGTTTTGGATGACCGTTCAAAATGTATTTTCCCAGTCGGAGTTCACAGTTGTCTTGAATCAATCAATCTATCAAATGTACACTACCATTCAAAAGTTTGGGATCACTTAGAAATGACCTTGTTTTTGAAAGAAAAGCAATATTTTTTGTCCATTAAATTAACATTAAATTGATCAGAAATAACGTGTAGACATTGTTAATGTTGTAAATGACTATTGTAGCTGGAAACGACTGATTTTTAATGGAATATCTACATAGGCGTACAGAGGCCCATTATCAGCAACCATCACTCCTGTGTTCCAATGGCACATTGTATTAGCTAACAGACGCCTCACCAGTCCTCAACTGGCAGCATCTCAGAATCGCCTCTTCACTGTTGATGTTGAGACTGGTGTTTTGCGGGTACTATTTAATGAAGCTGCCAGTTGAGGACTTGTGAGACTAATGTAC
The DNA here is from genome assembly GCF_016432855.1 of Salvelinus namaycush. Lineage (NCBI taxonomy): Eukaryota > Metazoa > Chordata > Actinopteri > Salmoniformes > Salmonidae > Salvelinus > Salvelinus namaycush. Next base: position 35,878,683 of record NC_052307.1, read on the forward strand.
TTGTCCTCTTGCTCAGTTGTGCACCGAGGCCTCCCACTCCTCTTTCTATTCTGGTTAGAGCCAGTTTGCGCTGTTCTGTGAAGGGAGTAGTACACAGCGTTATACGAGATCTTCAGTTTCTTGCCAATTTCTCGCATGGACTAGCCTTCATTTTTTCAGAACAAGAATAGACTGACTAAAGTTCTTTGTTCTGGCCATTTTGAGCCTGTAATCGAACCCACAAATGCTGATGCTCCATATATTCAACTAGTCTAAAGAAGGCCAGTTTTATTGCTTGTTTAATCAAAACAACAGTTTTCAGCTGTGCTAACATAATTGCAAAAGGTTTTTCTAATGATCAATTAGCCTTTTAACTTCTTTGGGGTAAGGGGCAGTATTTTCACGTCCGGATGAAAAGCACGCCCAGAGTAAACGGCCTGCTACAAAGCCATAAAAGCTAGAATATGCATATTATTAGTAGATTTGGATAGAAAACACGCTGAAGTTTCTAAAACTGTTTGAATGACGTCTGTGAGTATAACAGAACTCATATGGCAGGCAAAAACCTGAGAAAAAAATCCAACCAGGAAGTGGGAAATCTGAGGTTGGTCGATTTTCAACTCAGCTCCTATTGACGATACAGTGGGATATTGGTAATGTTGCACTTCCTAAGGCTTCCACTAGATGTCAACAGTCTTTAGAACCTTGTCTTATGATTCTACTGTGAAGTGGGGCCCGAATGAGAGTGGATTGAGTAAGGTCTACCATGACCTGAACATGCGCTGACCATGCGCATTCATGTGAGAGCAAGCTCTGATCCATCGCACTTCTGAAGACAAAGGAATTCTCCGGTTGGAACATTATTGAAGAATTATGTTAAAAACGTCCTAAAGATTGATTCAATACTTCGTTTGTCATGTTTTTACGGACTGGAATATGACTTTTTTAACTTTTCGTCCATACCTTCCGCTGGACTTGCCCGCGCGTCGTGAGTTTGGAAAGTGTACTGAACGCTAGAACAACAAGGAGGAATTTGGACATAAATGATGGACATTATCGAACAAAACAAACATTTATTGTGGAACTGGGATTCCTGGGAGTGCATTCTGATGAAGATCATCAAAGGTAAGTGAATGTTTATAATGTTATTTCTGACTTCTGTTGACTGCACAATATGGCGGATATATTTGTGTCTTGATTGGGCTCTGAGCGCCGACTCAGATTATTGCATGGTTTGCTTTTTCCGTAAAGCTTTTTTGAAATCTGACACAGCGGTTGCATTAACCTGTTATGGCTGCAAGGGGCAGTATTGAGTAGCCAGTTAAATCGTGCCCATTTCAAACGGCCTCGTACTCAATTCTTGCTCGTACAATATGCATATTATTATTACTATTGGATAGAAAACACTCTCTAGTTTCTAAAACCGTTTGAATTATTTCTCTGAGTGAAACAGAACTCATTCTGCAGCACATTTCCTGACCAGGAAGTGGAATGTCAGAAATCGTTGCTCTGTTCAACTTCATGCCTATACATGGACATGATACGTAAGAGTCTACGTACACTTCATACACCTTCCCCTGGTTGTCAAGAGGCGGTGAGAGAAGAAATTTTGTATTTATCTTGGTCTGAGGTGGAATAAAAGCTCTTTGTTTGACGTGACCATCCATATCCTGTTTCTGGAGCGCGCAAAAGAGGACATGGATTTGTCTTCTGTTTAGCTGTCGTTATGAACGACTAACATCTCCGGCTCGGATTTTATTTGATACATGTGACCATATCATCGTAATGTATGTTTTTTCAATATAGTTTAATCAGATTATTGAATTTTTTTCGGGAGTTTTGCCGTGTTCCGTTCTCTGACTTTGTTGACGTTGGAGTGATCCGTGCCACTTGGCAAGTGCCCATGCTAAATGAAGAGGGATATTTGCCGTTCCAGATCAAAACAACGACTGTTCTGGACAAAGGACACCTTGTCCAACATTCTGACGGAAGATCACCAAAAGTAAGAAACATTTTATGATGCTATTTCTAATATCTGTCGTGCATGTGAACTGGTCGTGGGCGCCCAAGTGTTTCTGGCTATTGTGGCTACGCTAATATAACGCTACATTTTGTTTTCGCTGTAAAACATTTAATAAATCGGAAATATTGTCTGGAATCACAAGATGCCTGTCTTTCAATTGCTGTACACTATGTATTTTTCAGAAATGTTTTATGATGAGTAATTAGGTATTTGACGTTGGTGTCTGTAAATATTATGGCTGCTTTCGGTGCAATTTCTGATTGTAGCTGAAATGTAAACTATGATTTATACCTGAAATATGCACATTTTTCGAACAAAACATATGCTATACAATAAATATGTTATCAGACTGTCATCTGATGAAGTTGTTTCTTGGTTAGTGGCTATTTATATCTTTATTTGGTCGAATTTGTGATAGCTACTGATGGAGTAAGAAACTGTTGGAATAAAAAAGTGGTGTCTTTTGCTAACGTGGTTAGCTAATAGATTTACATATTTTGTCTTCCCTGTAAAACATTTAAAAAATCGGACATGTTGGCTTGATTCACAAGATGTGTACCTTTCATATGCTGTATTGGACTTGTTAATGTGTGAAAGTTAAATATTTAAAAAAAATATCTTTTGAATTTCGCGCCCTGCACTTGAGCTGGATGTTGTCATAAGTGTACCGGCGTCGGGCTTGCAGCCCAAACAGGTTTTAAGGAGAAGTGCATCTAAAATTCCATGCATTACAGTTGTATCTTTTAGCAATGTTTATTATGATTATTCCTGTAAATTGATGTGGCTCTCTGCAAAATCAAAGGATGTTTTGGAACTTGTGAACGTAACGCGCCAATGTAAACTCAGATTTTTGGATATAAATATGAACTTTCCCGAACAAAACATACATGTATTGTGTAACATGAAGTCCTATGAGTGTCATCTGATGAAGATCATCAAAGGTTAGTGATTAATTTTATCTATATTTCTGCTTTTTGTGAATCCTCTCTTTGGCTGGAAAAATGGCTGTGTTATTCTGTAAATAGGCACTCACCTAACATAATCGTTTGGTTTGCTTTCGTCGTAAAGCCTTTTTGAAATTGGACACTGTGGCTGGATTTACAACAAGTGTATCTTTAAAATGGTGTAAAATACATGTATGTTTGAGGAATTTTAATTATGGGATTTTCTGTTTGAATTTGGCGCCTTGCAGTTTCACTGGCTGTTGAAGAGGTGGGACTCTACCGTCTCACGTACCCTAGAGAGGTTAAAATTATAAACTTGGATTAGCTAACACAACGTGCCATTGGAACACAGGAGTGATGGTTGCTGATAATGGGCCTCTGTACACCTATGTAGATATTCCATTAAAAATCAGCTGTTTCCAGCTACAAAAGTCCTTAATTAACAATGTCTACACTATATTTCTGATCAATTTGATGTTATTTGGACAAAAAAATTGCTTTTCTTTCAAAAACAAGGACATTTCTAAGTGACCCCAAACTTTTGAACGGTAGGGTATTTTTAAAGCCCCTTTTACATCAGAAGATGTCACAAACTGCTTATACAGAAACCCAGCCTAAAACCCCAAACAGCAAGCAATGCAGATGTAGAAGCATGGTGGCTAGGAAAAACTCCCTAGAAAGCCAGGAACCTAGGAAGAAACCTAGAGATGAACCAGGCTCTGTGGGGGTGGCCAGTCCTCTTCTGGCTGTGCCGGGTGGAGATTGTAAGAGTACATGGCCATGTAAGGCCAGATTGTTCTTCAAGATGTTCAAACATTCATAGATAACCAGCAGGGTCAAATAATAATCAGTGGTTGTAGAGGGTGCAAAAGGTCAGTAAATCAGGAGCAAATGTCAGTTGGCTTTTCATAGCCGAGCATTCAGAGGTCGATACAGCAGGTGCGGTAGAGAGAGAGAGTCGAAAACAGCAGGCCCGGGACAAAATATCACGTCCGGTGAATAGGTCAGGGTTCCCTAGCCGCAGGCAGAACAGTTGAAACTGGAGCAGAGCACGACCCGGTGGAATGGGTACAACAAGGAGTCATCAGGCCAGGTAGTCCTAAGGCATGATCCTAGGGCTCAGATTCTCCAGGAGGAGAGGGAGAGAGAATTAGAGGGAGAATACTTCAATTCACACAGGACACCAGATAAGACAGGAGAATTACACCAGATATAACAGATATAATAGACTATTGCAACAGAGATACTGGAGTCTGAGACAGGGGTGGGTCGGGGGGACACTGTGGCCCCATTCGACGATACCATCGGACAGGGCCAACCAGGCAGGATATAACCCCACCCACTTTGCCAAAGCACAGCCCCCACACTAATTGCTGGTTCCAGGTGATGATGGTGGCGGAAACCAAACTCCAGGTCTTGGTTGGCTCGCTCAGACTGTCCGTTGGACTGGGCGTGGAACCCGGAGGACAGGCTGGCTGACAACCCAATGAGTGTGCAGAACGCCTTCCAGAACCGGGACGAGAACTAAGGACCCCGGTTGGAGACCATGTCCACTGGGAGTCCATGGATCCGGCAGAAGTGCTGCACCATGAGCTGGGTCGTCTCTTTGGCAGAGGGTAACTTAGGGAGAGGAATGAAGTGGGCGGCTTTGGAAAACCGGTCCACTACTGTCAGGATGGCGACGTTGCCGTCAGACAGGGGAGACCCGTGAACTCCAAGGATATGTGAGACCAGGGATGGTGAGGAACAGGTACATGTTGCAGGAGACCAGCCAGAGCTTGCTGGGGAGTCTTGTTCTGTGCACAGATCGTGCATGGGGCGACGAATGCAGAGAATTCAGGAACCATGGTAGGCCACCAAAAGTGTAGTCGCAAAAAGGCCAGACTCCGACGGGAGCCCGGGTGGCAGGCAAGCTTGGAGGAGTTGGCCCACTTCAGGACCAGGGAGCGGACAGCATCAGAAACAAACATCCGGTTATCTGGGCCCCCCCGGGGTGCGGCTGGGAACGCTGTGCTTCTTGGACCTGCTTCCCTATTCCCCAGCTGACTGCCGTCGCCAGGCACAATGAGGTGGGAAGGATGGTCTTGGGTTCCGTGGGTGTAGCCGCTGGGCTATAGCAACGTGACAGCGCATACAGCTTGACATTCTTGGATCCCGGTCAGTAGGAGAGGGAGAAGTTGAACCGGGTGAAAAGCAGGGCCCACCTAGCTTTCCTGGAATTGAGAAGGTTGGTGGTGCGGAGATATTCCAGGTTCTTGTGGTCTGTCCACACAATGAACGGATGTTCTGCCCCCTCCAGCCAGTGCCTCCATTCCTCCAACGCCATCTTCACCGCGAGAAGCTCATGATTCCCCACATCGTAGTTCCTCTCCATGGCGTTGAGGCGATGGGAGAAGAAGGTGCAGGGATGTAACTTGAGGTCCAGGGCAGAATGCTGGGACAGGACAGCCCCCACTCGGCCTCCACCACGAACTGGTGGGACAGATCAAGATGAACGCCCGGTCAGCAGCTGGGGACCACATGAATGGAATTCATAGTGACCGCTGGTCGTGTTGAAGGCAGTATTCCACTCGTCCCCTTCCTGTATCCACACCAGGTGGTAGGCGTTTCGTAGGTCCAGCTTCGAGAACACGGTGGCCCCCTGGAGCGGAACGAAGACCGAGGAGATGAGTGGTAGCGGGTAGATGTTCTTCACCATGATGCCGTTGAGGCCCCGGTAGTCGATGCACGGGCTCAGGGTCTTGTCCTACTTCTCCACAAAGAAGAACCCTGCGCCGGCGGGGGAGGCAGAAGGACGGATTGACCCTGCAAATCAAATCAAATCAAAACACATTTATTTATAAAGCCCTTCTTACATCAGCTGATATCTCAAAGTGTGGTACGGAAACCCAGCCTAAAACCCCAAACAGCAAGCAATGCAGGTGTAGAAGCACAGTGGCAGTGTAGAAGCACAGGAAAAACTCCCTACAAAGGTCAGAACCTAGGAAGAGACCTAGAAAGGAACCAGGCTATGAGGGGTGGCCAGTCCTCTTCTGGCTGTGCCGGGTGGAGATAACAGAAAATGGCCAAGATGTTCAAATGTTCATAGATGATCAGCAGGGTCAAATAATAATAATCATAGTGGATGTCGAGGGTGCAACAGGTCAGCACCTCAGGAGTAAATGTCAGTTGGCTTTTCATAGCCGATTATTCAGATTATCTCTACCGCTCCTGCTGTCTCTAGAGAGTTGAAAACAGCAGGTCTGGGACAGGTAGCACGTCCGGAGAACAGGTCAGGGTTCCATAGCCACAGGCAGAACAGTTGAAACTGGAGCAGCAGCACGGCCAGGTGGACTGGGGACAGCAAGGAGTCATCAGGCTAGGTAGTCCTGAGGCATGGTCCTAGGGCTCAGGTCCTCCGAGAGAGAGAAAGAAAGAAAGAAAGAGAAAGAAAGAAAGAATTAGAGAGAGCATACTTAAAATCACACAGGACACCGGATAAGACAGGAGAAATACTCCAGATATAACAGACTGACCCTAGCCCCCCGACACATAAACTACTGCAGCATAAATACTGGAGGCTGAGACAGGAGGGGTCGGGAGACACTGTGGCCCCATCCGACAATACCCCCGGACAGGGCCAAACATGCAGGATATAACCCCACCCACTTTGCCAAAGCACAGCCCCTACACCACTAGAGGGATATCTTCAACCACCAACTTACCATCCTGAGACAAGGCCGAGTATAGCCCACAAAGATCTCCGCCACGGCACAACCCAAGGGGGCCGCCAACGCAGACAGGAAGATCACGTCAGTGACTCAACCCACTCAAGTGACGCACCCCTCCCAGGGACGGCATGGAAGAGCACCAGTAAGCCAGTGACTCAGCCCCTGTAATAGGGTTAGAGGCAGAGAATCACAGTGGAGAGAGGGGAACCGGCCAGGCAGAGACAGCAAGGGCGGTTCATTGCTCCAGAGCCTTTCCGTTCACCTTCACACTCCTGGGCCAGACTACACTCAATCATAGGACTTACTGAAGAGATGAGTCTTCAATAAAGACTTAAAGGTTGAGACCGAGTCTGCGTCTCTCACATGGGTAGGCAGACCATTCCTTAAAAATGGAGCTCTATAGGAGAAAGCCCTGCCTCCAGCTGTTTGCTTAGAAATTCTAGGGACAGTTAGGAGGCCTGCGTCTTGTGACCGTAGCGTACGTGTAGGTATGTAAGGCAGGACCAAATCTGAAAGATAGGTAGGAGCAAGCCCATGTAATTCTTTGTAGGTTAGCAGTAAAACCTTGAAATCAGCCCTTGCCTTAACAGGAAGCCAGTGTAGAGAGGCTAGCACTGGAGTAATATGATACATTTTTTGGTTCTAGTCAAGATTCTAGCAGCCGTGTTTAGCACTAACTGAAGTTTATTTAGTGCTTTAACCGGGTAGCCGGAAAGTAGAGCATTGCAGTAGTCTAACCTAGAAGTGACAAATGCATGGATTAATTTTTCTGCATCATTTTTGGACAGAAAGTTTCTGATTTTTGCAATGTTGGAAAAAAGCTGTCCTTGAAACAGTCTTGATGTGTTCGTCAAAAGACAGATCAGGGTCCAGAGTAACGCCGAGGTCCTTCACAGTTTTATTTGAGACGACTGTACAACCATCAAGATTAATTGTCAGATTCAACAGAAGATCTCTTTGTTTCTTGGGACCTAGAACAAGCATCTCTGTTTTGAATGTAGATATAATTAATCTTTAACCTTTGATGATCTTCATCAGATGACACTCATAGGACTTCATGTTACACAATACATGTATGTTTTGTTCTGTAAAGTTCATATTTATATCCAAAATTCTCAGTTTACATTGGCGCGTTATGTTCAGTAGTTCCAAAACATCCAGAGATTTTGCAGAGAGCCACATCAATTTACAGAAATAGTCATCATAAATGTTGATGAAAATACAAGTGTTATACATAGAATTTTAGGTCCACTTCTCCTTAATGCAACCGCTGTGTCAGATTTTAAAAAAACTTTACGGAAAAAGCAAACCATGCAATAATCTGAGTACGGCGCTCAGACGACAAATCAACCCAAAGAGATATCCGCCATGTTGGAGTCAACATATGTCAGGAATGGCATTATAAATATTCACTTACATTTGATGATGTTCATCAGAATGCACTCCCAGGAATCCCAGTTCCACAATAAATGTTTGTTTTGTTCGATATTATCTATCATTTATGTCCAAATTCCTCCTTGTTGTTCGCGCGTTCAGTACACAATCTAAACTCACGACGCGCGTGCAAGTCCAGCGGAAAGTACGGACGAAAAGTCCAAAAAGTTCCGTTACAGTCCGTACAAACATGTCAAACGATGTATAGAATCAATCTTTAGGATGTTTTTAACATAAATCTTCAATAATGTTCCAACTGGAGAATTCCTTTGTCTTCAGAAATGTGATGGAACGCAGCTAACTCTCACATGAACGGGCATGGACAGGGCATGGTCAGCTCGTGGCACTCTGGGAGAGACCTTACTCAATCTCCTCTCATTCGCCCCCACTTCACAGTAAAAGCATCAAACAAGGTTCTAAAGACTGTTGACATCTAGTGGAAGCCTTAGGAAGTGCAATATGACCCCATTTCCACTGTATCTTACCCATTTCTTGGATAAGCAAAGAGTTGAAAACCTACAAACCTCAGATTTCCCACTTCCTGGTTGGATTTTTTTCTCAAGTTTTTGCCTGCCATATGAGTTCTGTTATACTCACAGACATCATTCAAACAGTTTTAGAAACTTCAGAGTGTTTTCTATCCAAATCTACTAATACTATGCATATCCTAGGATCTGGGCTTGAGTAGCAGGCAGTTTACTCTGGGCGTGCTTTTCATCCGGACGTGAAAATATTGCCCCCTACCCCAAAGAAGTTAACACAAACCAGGAAATAATCACGCACAAAACATAATGGGAACCAGAGGGTTAAATAGGGAAATAATAATAACTTAATGGGAACCAGGTGTATACACTCAAGACATAACAAATGGAAAACAGAATCATGGATCGGTGGCAGCTAGAAAGTCGGTGACGACGAACGCCGAACTCCGCCCGAACAAGGAGAGGCACCAACTTCGGCGGAAGTCGTGACAGATACAGTGAATTATAAGTGAAATAATCTGTCTGTAAACAATTGTTTGAAAAATTACTTGTGTCAAAGTAATTGCACAAAGTAGATGTCCTAACAGATTTGCCAAAACGATAGTTTGTTAAGAAATTTGTGGAGTGGTTTAAAAACGAGTTTTAATGACTACAACTTAAGTGTATGCAAACTTCCGACTTCAACTGTATGTCCAATGGTCGATGAGCACAGATAGGTTTTATCTATAATTTCTCTTCATGTGACAAGGATTGAAAAAGATTTGCCTGTAGATTATCGACTCGATTCACGAGGATGACTGCTAGCTTACTAGCTAAGATTTTGAAAGTATGACGTTGACATGATCAGTCTAATCAAAGCTACGGTAGATATAAATGATTTGGCGACATTTTATCTGGCCAATGACCTTGATCTTTATTGGATGGGCACTTTTCATGTAATTCTATGGCAGCACACAAGGGACTTGAATTTTCGAGCTCTACCCGTAGATTCTGCTGTGACGTAGTGTTCCCATGAGTGACAGAACACTGAGCCAATCACGGAGCAACTAGAGAACATTGCCAACCACTATGCTCCGTATTTTCTGCTGGCTGCCCCATCACCACAGAAGGCACTGAGCTAGGCTGAAACAACTGCATTTTTGAGCTGCCTTACTCAAGAAAGCATAAAAGAGACAATGTTTGTATGCGGCTTTATTAACTCAATTATAGTGTTTTTTTTACATTGTTTGCAAACTGATATGTGACACGTATTAATGTCAAAATAACATGCAAAACGGGCACAAAAAACAACAGGTGGGGCTCTACAGGTGGGACTCAAAACTGGTGGGGCTTTACCCTACCTGCCCTGAATGACGAGTCGCCACAGCTCTTGCATACTGGAAAGGAATGTTGGCGGATGCACATTGCACTTAGGATGCTGGCTTCCCCTAAAGCAGTGGTTCACAAACTTTTTATAGTCCCGTACCACTTCAAACATTCAACATTCAGCTGCGTACCCCCTCTAGCACCAGGATCAGCGCACGCTCAAATGTTGTTACATAAGAATGAGTGTGAGTTTTTGTCACAAGCCGGCTTGTGGGAAGTGACAAAGAGCTCTTATAGAACCAGGGCACAAATAATAATATAATAGTAATCAATAATTTTGCCATCTTACATATAAAATGTTATTTGTTCATCGGAAATTGTGAATAACTCACCACAGGTTAATGAGAAGCATGTGCTTGAAAGGATGCACATAACTGCAATGTTGGGTTGTATTGGAGAGAGTCTCAGTCTTAAATCATTTTCCACACACAGTCTGTGCCTGTATTTAGTTTTCATGCTAGTGAAGGCCGAAATTCCACTCAAATCAAATCAAATATTATTGGTCACATACACATGGTTAGCAGATGGTAATGCGAGTGTAGCGAAATGCTTGTGCTTCTTGTTCCGACCGTGCAGTAATATCTAACAAGTAATCTAACAATTTCACAACAACTACCTTATACACACAAGTGTAAAGGAATGAATAAGAATATTTACATATAAATATATGGAAGAGCGATGGCCGAACGGCATAGGCAAGATGCAGTAGATGGTATAGAGTACAGTATATACATATGAGATGAGTAATGTAGGGTATGTAAACATTATATAAAGTGGCATTGTTTAAAGTGACTAGTGATACATTTATTACATGCAATTTGTTATTATTAAAGTGGCTAGAGATTTGAGTCAGTATGTTGGCAGCAGCCACTCAATGTTAGTGATGTCTGTATAACAGTCTGATGGTCTTGAGAGAGAAGCTGTTTTTCAGTCTCTCGGTCCCAGCTTTGATGCACCTGTACTGACCTCGCCTCCTGGACGATAGCGGGGTGAACAGGCAGTGGCTCGGGTGGTTGTTGTCCTTGATGATCTTTTTGGCCTTCCTGTGACATCGGATGGTGTAGGTGTCCTGTAGGGCAGATAGTTTGCCCCCGGTGATGCGTTGTGCAGACCTCACTACCCTCTGGAGAGCCTTACGGTTGTGGGCGGAGCAGTTGCCGTACCAGGCGGTGATACAGCCCGACAGTATGCTCTCGATTGTGCATCTGTAAAAGTTTGTGAGTGTTTCTGGTCAGAGCCAAATTTCTTCAGCCTCCTCCTTTCTTCAGCCTCCTTCAGCCTCCGCTGTTGCGCCTTCTTCACCATGCTGTGTGTGTGAGTGAACCATTTCAGTTTGTCTGTGATGTGTACGCCGAGGAACTTTCCACCTTCTCCACTACTGTCCCGTTGATGTGGATAGGGGGGTGCTCCCTCTGCTGTTTCCTGAAGTCCACAATCATCTCCTTTGTTTTGTTGACGTGGAGTATGAGGTTATTTTCCTGATACCACACTCCGAGGGCCCTCACCTCCTCCCTGTAGGTCGTCTCGTCGTTGTTGGTAAACAAGCCTACTACTGTAGTGTCGTCTGCAAATTTTATGATTGAGTTGGAGGCGTGCATGGCCACGCAGTCATGGGTGAACAGGGAGTACAGGAGAGGGCTGAGAACGCACCCTTGTGGGGCCCCAGTGTTGAGGATCAGCGGGGTGGAGATGTTGTTTCCTACCCTCACCGCCCGTCAGAAAGTCCAGGACCCAGTTGCACAGGGCAGGGTCGAGACCCAGGGTCTTGAGCTTAATGACGAGTTTGGAGGGTACTATGGTGTTAAATGCTGAGCTGTAGTCGATGAACAGCATTCTTACATAGGTATTCCTCTTGTCCAGATGGGTTAGGGCAGTGTGCAATGTGGTTGCGATTGCATCGTCTGTGGACCTATTGGGGCGGTAAGCAAATTGGAGTGGGTCTAGGGTGTCAGGTAGGGTGGAGGTGATATGATCCTTGACTAGTCTCTCAAAGCACTTAATGATGACGGAAGTGAGTGCTCCGGGGCGATAGTCGTTTAGCTCAGTTACCTTAGCTTTCTTGGGAACAGGAACAATGGTGGCCCTCTTGAGGCATGTGGGAACAGCAGACTGGGATAGGAATTGATTGAATATGTCCGTAAACACACCAGCCAGCTGGTCTGCGCATGCTCTGAGGATGCGGCTAGGGATGCCATCTGGGCCGGCAGCCTTGCGAGGGTTAACACGTTTAAATGTTTTTCTCACGTTGGCTGCGGTGAAGGAGAGTCCGCAGGTTTTGGTAGCGGGCCGTGTTGGTTTCACTCTATTGTCCTCAAAGCGAGCAAAGAAGTTGTTTAGTTTGTCTGGGGGCAAGACATCGGGGTCCGTGACGGGGCTGGTTTTCTTTTTGTAGTCTGTGATTGACTGTAGACCCTGTGTGGTGGTTAATTTCTGTATTATCAAATGAGGAGAGACAAACTTATCACACAAGTCAGAGTTATACTTAAACTAAATCTTTAATAGTAGAGACAAACTTATCACACAAGTCAGAGTTATACTTAAACTAAATCTTTAATAGTGAGCTTTGCAATAGCGAGGGCTTGTTGACGAATCACCGTCTCTTTGATGATTCGTTGAGAGCCACAACACAAAGGCTACTGAGATCTTTTATAGCAAAGATCCACCCCCTAGTCGACATAACAAACCACAGATGTTTTGAACGGGTCACAAGGTGAGACTTTTTAAATGAGAAAGGAGTATCCCGTAGCCAGATAGCCAGATAGCATTCACTATAAATTATCGTTCAGTTTGGCCCCTAAGACGAGGTTCAGATCTCGTTCCTGGTACTTCATAGCACAAAAACACCAACTCATCCAATGGCATGAATCAATTGTCAACTCCAGATACTCCCATCTCAAGTAAAACCCCTTCTTGACCCCACTCCTGGACAAACTCACTGAGGGGAGTGAGCCTCTAGGTCATACACTAACCCAGGATAAGTGCAACATCAGAGACGACATACAATGGTTCCAGACACTACCACACACATCCCCCAACGCCAAAGGAGGGAGTGACTAGCGCACAGACATTGTGGAGACAAGTAATTGGTTCCCCATTAATCACACCATCCCTTCACATGGTTTAAGAATAGGTAAAAGACACATTCACATATGAAGACAATGTTCCCCCCTGTCCTCTTCCCTTTCTGATATTCTGCATAGCACCAGGGACATGTGAAAGACAAGCCTGACCTCTCCCCTCTCTGGGCCCCAGATGACTGAGCCCCAGCTGAGGGGAAAAGTGCAACTGCCAACGCCAGAGTCTGAAGGGATACATTCTAATAACAAGTATATCACATATGCATATTATGCAGATAAGACATCTTAATTATCTATGTTACCCAACTAATTCTGATTCTTCCGCCACACCTGCCACATACCTCTCGTGTCTGAGCCGTTGAATTGCGACTCTCACATAGGTACGTGGTTGCAAAGGGCATCAGTGTCTTAACAGCGCGATTTGCCAAGGCAGGATAATCTGAGCGCAGCCCAATCCATAAATCTGGCAGAGGCTTCTGATTAAATTCAATTTTCACAGAACCACTTGTTGCAATTTCGATGAGGCTCTCTTGTTCAGATATTGGTAAGTGAACTGGTGGCAGGTTATGAAAGGGATAACGAATCCAGATGTTTGTGTCATCCGTTTCGGGAAAGTACCTGCGTAATTGCGTACCCAACTCACTCAGGTGCTTCGCTATATCACATTTAACATTGTACGTAAGCTTGAGTTCATTTGCACACAAAAAATCATACAATGATGGAAAGACCTTATTTTTGTCCTTGTTAACTTTTCTTGGCCAAAAGCCAGAAAAAATGCAGCGCGCCAAATTCAAATATATAACTATAAAAATCAATCTTTCATGAAATCACACATGAAAGACACCAAATTAAAGCTACGCATGTTGTGAATCCAGCCAACATGTTTGATTTCAAAAAGGATTTACGGCGAAAGTACACCAAACGATTATGTTAGATCAGTACATAGCCACAGAAAAACACAGCCATTTCCCCAGCCAAAGATAGGAGTCACAAAAAGCAGAAATAGAGATAAAATGAATCACTAACCGTTGATGATCTTCATCAGATGACACTCATAGGACATCATGTTACACAATACATGTATGTTTTGTTCGATAATGTGTGTCATGACGTTGGCCTGTGGGTAGGTTTATGACAGTCATAAATACCTCTTTCCCCCTTTTTCTCTCTCCCTACTATAACTGATGTGACATAAGGAAACCCATGGGTTAACATAGATATTCTGGGTAACATCAGAAGTTGGGGGAAATGAACTGTATTCTGGTAATCCGACCAACTGAACATATGCGGTGGTACTTAAGGTATATTATGTCAGTTCGGTTGCCCTCTGACACATTCTCATCAATGATAGAATGACATAAACTCTACTGTGGAAAGTCTAAACGTCAGAGGTATCGGATTCACATGGAATTGTTGTTTAATTCAAATGTTTGAATATGAAATTATTTGTGAAGAGATTAAATTTAATTTTAGCTTCCAAATGAGAGATGTGTTTTCATAAGTTTGGGCTTCTGCTCAACTAGGGGCCCGCCCCTGTGAAGAGACATGGGTAATAGACTTTTCAGACACACCCCTCTCCCTCCACTATAAAAGCCATTGACAAGAATATAACTTCCTGTTCCGGGCACACCAGGATGACGATCCGGTGTCAGAATGGTTCAGATAATAACTACAGAACTAAGCCAACAGCAGCATGGACTTTGATTGTGAATGGTATGAACTTTGAACTCGTATTCACTACAGAAGTGATATCTCCTAGCCGTTGAGTTAGCAACAGTTGCTACAAACGCAGGTTAGGAAGGACAGTCCGAGTATCCCGTCTACTACACACAACGTTACTCCAACGTATCCAGTGACTACCAGAGACATTCTTCAAAGGACAGAGGACTCGGGTTGGCGACACGGTCCATCTACCACCAACCTACTGAAGCGCAGCTCAGAGTAAATATTTATTGCATTTTCCTTTTCAAATGGGCGGTAATTTAGAATGCATAAGATACTGTATTTACGATAACACAGCTTCGCCTATGTTCCAGTCTCCCGCTCTTTCACTAAAATCCCGGCCCTTTTCTTTGTGTAACAAGCTGTCATATCTATTCCGCCCGCTAGGGACGTTTTTCTGTATGACGGCACTTTGTAATCAAGTTATGATTTAATTGTGTATGTGTGTTTCTGTGTGATTAGTTAGGTATTTAGTAAATAAATAATTAACCTCTAACACCTCCCAAACCCGGATCCGGGAGCACCCCCATCAGTAGAAAAGCTACTAGCATAGCCTAGCATAGCGTCACAAGTAAATACTAGCATCTAAATATCATTAAATCACAAGTCCAAGACACCAGATGAAAGATACACATCTTGTGAATCCAGACATCATTTCTGATTTTTAAAATGTTTTACAGGGAAGACACAATATGTAAATCTATTAGCTAACCACGTTAGCAAAAGACACCACTTTTTTTACTCCAACAGTTTTTTACTCCATCAGTAGCTATCACAAATTCGACCAAATAAAGATATAAATAGCCACTAACCAAGAAACAAATTCATCAGATGACAGTCTGATAACATATTTATTGTATAGCATATGTTTTGTTAGAAAAATGTGCATATTTCAGGTATAAATCATAGTTTACCATTGCAGCCACCATCACAACTCGACTAGAATAACTACAGAGAGCAACGTGTATTACCTAATTACTCATCATAAAACATTTCTTAAAAATACACAGCGTACAGCAATTGAAAGACACAGATCTTGTGAATCCAGACAATATTTCAGATTTTCTAAGTGTTTTACAGCGAAAACACAATATAGCGTTATATTAGCATACCACAATAGCAAATCACAACCGCATTGATTCAAGCCAAACATAGCGATTACGTATAATCCAACCAAAAGATATTAATTTTTTCACTAACCTTCTCAGAATTCTTCAGATGACAGTCCTATAACATCATATTACACAATGCATATAGAGTTTGTTCGAAAATGTGCATATTTAGCGGCACAAATCGTGGTTATACAATGAGAAAAGTAGCAAAGCTGCCCAGAAAATGGCAGGAGAAATCTTTGAAGAGGCACCTATTCTAATCAGTAACTATTCCAAAACTTGACTAAAAAATACAGGTTGGACAGCAATTGAAAGACAAATTAGTTCTTAATGCAATCGCTGGGTTACATTTTTAAAATTAACGTTACTTCAAGCATACAGCGTGCGCTAAAGCGAGACCGCACCATAATTCATGGCGGAATTATTATCTGACATTTGTCAACATAAGTACGAATTAACAGCATAAAGACTGCTTACTATTAGCTGAGCTTCCATCAGAATCTTGGGCAAGGTGTCCTTTCTCCAGAACAATCGTCTTTGGGTTGAAAGATGTCCTCTTGTCCGGTCGAAATAGCCGCTAATGTTAGCCGCCAACTGGAGTGGTGTCCAACTCGTGAAAGCGCATGGCAAAGAAATCCCAGAAAATCGCAATAAACTGCTATAAACTGCTAAGTCGGTTTAAATTAACTACCTTATGATGTCTTTAACACCTATAACGAATAAAAACATGACCGGAGATATAGAACTACTAAAACGAAAGCGTTTGCAGGACGCCATTGTGATGTCTTCATGCGTCAAGCGCACCGTTGAAAAGGACAGTACTTCCGTTCCACGGTCTATATATAGGGCCCAGATTGCGCAATCCACTCCATTCAAATTCTCCCCGCTTACTGACATCTAGAGGAAGACGTATGCAGTGCATGTAGCCCGATGGCTTACATGGGGACTTATAAACTGACCTCAGAACAGGGACCTCGATTTCTGAAATCTCACTCCCTGACAGGAAAAGTGCTGCAGAATGAGTTCTGTTTCACTCAGAGAAATAATTCAAACGGTTTTAGAAACTAGAGAGTGTTTTCTATCCAATAGTAATAATAATATGCATATTGTACGAGCAAGAATTGAGTACGAGGCAGTTTAATTTGAGAACGATATTTTACAAAGTTGAAATGGCGCCCCCATAGAAGTTAAACCCAATTTTGTATTGCTGATTCAACTTGTTAGCCAGGATTCTTGCAGATAACCAAGGACTTACAACTTTCAGATGAGACTGAATAAACTGACGATTTATGTGACTGCTATGGATGTAAAATATTACTAAATCTTTAAGAGTTTATTCGGAAGATAACAGCTCTATAAATATTCTTTCGTGGTGTCCCTCTCTAGTTAATTAATATTTACATTATTAGTTCAATCAGGTAATATTAATTACGGAGAAATTATTTTATAGAATAGCATGTCATAGCAATTAATCTGGCATAGTCAAAGACACGACATGTGCATATTTATATCCAAAAATCTTTACATTGGCGCCATGTTCAGAAATGCCTCCAAAATATCCGGAGAAATTGCAGAGAGCCACATCTAATAACAGAAATACTCATCATACACTTTGAAGAAAGAGTACATGTTTTACATAGAATTAAAGATACACTTGTTCTTAAGTTTGAGTTGAGTTAAATTTTCCGCCCACTTACAGTTTTCCTCATAGCTCAAAGCAGTGTATGAACTTATCATGACAGTGTTGTAACTGTGAACCTCCCCTCTCTGGTTAATACACTAAATCAAGCTTGTTGCTCTTCACATTGAGAGCCAGGGTTATTTTTAGGGCCAATTGCCCAATAAGTTTTAAAAGATAAAGTCCAGATAAGAAAGCTATAGGCAATCTTCTCCCTAATCTATTTTACTGAGAGGAGACTTTGAATGCCTCAGGATACAATTACAACCAGGGAGAGTTAGAGCCAAGCGTATGGATAGACTTAACATAGACTACTGTGTAGGATTTGGATGTGTATAACTGGGATTTATGGAATATTGAAAGTACTGTTCTCTTGTACTGCACTTGGGAAAAAAGGTGCTATCTAGAACCAATACAGTGCATTGCGAAAGTATTCACCCCCCTTGGCATTTTTCCCATTTTGTTGCCTTACAACCTGGAATTAAGATAGATTTTTTGGGGGGTTTGCATCATTGGATTTACACAACATGCCTACCACTTTGAAGATGCAAAATATGTTTTTATTGTGAAACAAAAAATAAATAAGACAAAAATAAATAAAACTTGAGCGTGCATAACTATTCACCCACCCAAAAATCAATACTTTGTAGAGCCACCTTTTGCAGCAATTACAGCTGCAAGTCTCTTGGGATATGTCTCTTGGCACAACTAGCCACTGGGATTTTTGCCCATTCTTCAAGACAAAACTGCTGCAGCTCCTTCAAGTTGGATGGGTTCCTGCTGGTGTACATCAATCTTTAAGTCATATCACAGATTCTCAATTAGATTGAGGTCTGAGCTTTGACTAGGCCATTCCAAGACATTTAAATGTTTCCCCTTAAACCACTCGAGTGTTGCTTTAGCAGTATGCTTAGGGTCATTGTCCTGCTGGAAGGTGAACCTCCGTCCCAGTCTCAAATCTCTGGAAGACTGAAACAGGTTTCCCTCAAGAATTTCCCTGTATTTTCCCTGTATTTATCCATCATTCCTTCAATTCTGACCAGTTTCCCAGTCCCTGCCGATGAAAAACATCGATGGTATGGTCTTCTCGGGGTGATGAGAGGTGTAGGGTTTGTGCCAGACATAGCATTTTCCTTGATGGCCAAAAAGCTCAATTTTAGCCTCATCTAACCAGTGAGTTTTCATGGGTTTGCCCTCTCTTGGCAGGTTTGTTGTGGTGCCATATTCTTTCCATTTTTTAATAATGGATTTAATGGTGCTCCATGGGATGTTCAAAGTTTCTGATATTTTTTAATAACCCAACCCTGATCTGTACCTCTCTATAACTTTGTCCCTGACCTGTTTGGAGAGCTCCTTGGTCTTCATGGTGCCGCTTGCTTGGTGGTGCCCCTTGCTTAGTGGTGTTGCAGACTCTGGGGCCTTTCAGAACAGGTGCTGAGATCATGTGACAGATCATGTGACACTTAGATTGCACATAGGTGGACTTTATTTAATTAATTATGTGACTTCTGAAGGTAATTGGTTGCACCATATCATATTTAGGGGCTTCATAGCAAAGGGGGTTATTTTTATCATTTCACTTCACCAATTTTGACTATTTTGTGTATGTCCATTACATGAAATCCAAATAAAAATCAATTTAAATTACAGGTTGTAATGCAACAGGTTGTAATGCAACAAAAACACCAAGGGGGGTGAATACTTTTGCAAGGCACTGTAATGATTCTTTGGCTGTCCCCATAGGAGAACACTTTTATGAACCCATTTTGGTTTCTTTTTTTGGTTCCAGGTAGAACCCTTTTGGGTTCCATGTAAAACCCTTTCCACAGAGGGTAATGCATAGAACCCAAAAGAGTTCTACCTGGAACAAAAAATGGTTTTCCTATGGGGAAAGCCGAAGAACCATTGTGGAACCCTTTTTTCTAACAGTGTGTATCTACAGGCAGACTACATCCTACTGACCTCTTGCCAGGTCTCCCTCTCAATAGAGGTGTCTAACATCAAGGGTCTGTTCCTGGTTCAATAAATAAATATAGCTCATTCAGGGAGGGAATGCACCAACAAACTATTGTATCTTTCATGTTCACATGTTTTCTTTGACTATCAAACTATGAGTAATACATTTATGCGTTGTGATCTACATTCTTGTAACTGAAATGTTACAAACATGTTGTAATTATCCAGTTTATTTCAGATGGAGTTTGAGGAGTTGGTTGGAGATGGTTAAATGTCGAGTCATCATTTGAAATAAAAGCTTGAAAAATCAACTGAGCTTTCCCGTTTTTCTGCCTTCAAGGGACATCTTCAACATCAAGGCACTCTGAACACTTCCTCAAGATATACAGTTTAACTACTGCTCTTCAGCACTGTCATAATCTGTATGCTTTGAATACTTTCTCTATGACAGCAAACCGCAACAACCCGTCTTACAGTGTTGCACTGATGTAGAGTACATTTTCAACAGCACATTAGCATTCCATCTTGAGTGTGGAGATTTAGCACTGACAGTTCTCAAAAGAAAACATGAGGGTATGTGTGAGTTGGTAAGATGGAGGGTCTACTGGTTCTCCACTCCTGGCTCTCCGGGGCCCTATTTCTGCCTATGGATCAAGCTCAGTGGGTGAAAACATTCCTGAAAACCTGAAACTTCTACGGAAGTCACAATGCAGATCCATACTCATTGCTACATACAGCATGGTGCAGAACTGTGTGTCTCAACAGTACAGGAAACCGATCTAATCACTGAAGATCTCAGAAGAAGTCATGTGGACGAGAGAAAGACGACAAAGGAACTAACACTACCAAGTCATGTGGACAAGAGAATGAAGATGAAGGAATCCAAGAGGCATGCACTTTATCTGACAGTACACATTGGAACAGGAATAGGAGTTCATGACAATGTAATCCTCTTCAACACCCTGCTACATCCCTCCACCATAACAAAGACTTCTTCACTAATGACCTCTGGCACATGAAAAGAAACCCTTGCATAGTGCACATCAAACTTCCTTCCATAAACATTTGAAGCGCCAAACATCATCAAATATAAAGTATCTAATATCGTCTCCCATTCTAGCTTTATGGTAGCTGGCAGTTGATGTCTTAATAATACACAGAGAGATACTGTATCTCTGATGTGTTTAGGTGTAACAAGTAGAACTGTTCAGAATAATCCCACCAACACAATACACCAATGAAATGGAATACATTATATTCAAAAAGGCAACCTGGGGAAGCTAAATAGACAGCAGGTAATAGATAATAAGAGCATCTTAAATACAAAAGACCTGTTAGCTCGCTGTCTGTATTGTCAAACACAGTATCTGTGCCCCAAATGGCACCCTATTCCCTACTATTTTTGACTAGGATCAATCGGGAATGCGGGGCCATTTGGGAAGCATTCAGTAGCAGTAGTTCCTATCTCAAGGTTAATATGCAAAAAATATATATATACGATCATGCACTGTTTTAATGTGATGTCATTAGAATATTCATATAAATAACCTTTCGCAACTATAAACGTTTTTCCAGGAGATGTTTTACATCCAGACCCTAATTAATTTACTATTCAATAGTGTTCTATTATGTTTTGCCTGTAAGGTTTATGTGTAGGGCCATGCTTTTTGGTGCAGTTTTTGTTGCTGCAGGTAGAAAATCCTAGGAATACTCTCCATTGAATACAGGCGGTAAACATGAACACTCATCAAATATACAGTCCCTTCAGAAAGTATTCAGACCCCTTGACTTTTTCAACATGTTGTTACGTTACAGCATTTTCCTCAGCAATCTACACACAATACCCCATAATGACAAAGCGAAAACAGTTTTTTAGACACTTGTGCAAATGTATTAAAAATAAAGAAAAATAAATACTTTATTTACATAAGTATTCAGATCATTTGCTATGAGACACACAATTGAGCTCAGGTGCATCCTGTTTCCATTGATCATCCTTGAGATGTTTCTAAAACTTGATTGGAGTCCACCTGTGGTAAATTCAATTGATTGGACATGATTTGGAAAGGCACACACCTGTCTATATAAGGTCTCACAGTTGACAGTGCATGTCAGAGCAAAAACCAAGCCATTAGGTCGAAGGAATTGTCCATAGAGCTCCGACGCAGCATTGTGTCGAGGCACAGATCTGGGGAAGTGTACCAAAACATTTCTTCAGCATTGAAGGTCCCCAAGAACACAGTGGCCTCCATCATTCTTAAATGGAAGAAGTTTGGAACCACCAAGACTCTTCCTATAGCTGGCCGCCTGGCCAAACTGAGCAATCGGGGAGAAGGGCCTTTGACCCTTTGGAAGTGACCAAGAAGCCGATGACCATGAACCGTCTGTGGAAATGGGAGAACCTTCCAGAAGGACAACCATCTCTGCAGCGCTCAACCAATCAGGTCTTTATAGTAGAGTGGCCAGACTGAAGCCATCCTCAGTAAAAAGCACATGACAGCCCGCTTGGAGTTTGCCAAAAGGCACCTAAAGACTCTCAGACAATGAGAAACAAGATTCTCTGGTCTGATGAAACCAAGATGAAACTCTTTGGCCTGAATGCCAAGCGTCACGTCTGGAGGAAATCAGGCGCCATCCCTACAGTGAAGCATGGTGGTGGCAGCATCATGCTGTGGGGATGTTTTTCAGCAGCAGGGACTGGGAGACTAGTCAGGGTCGAGGCAAAGATGAAAGGAGCAAAGTACAGAAAGATCTTTGATGAAAACCTGCTCCAAAGCACTCAGGACCTCAGACTGGGGTGAAGGTTAACCTTCCAACAGGACAATGACCCTAAGCACACAGCTAAGATAATGCAGGACTGGCTTCTTTCTTTAATGAGTCCGACGCAAAGGATATACTGCTTTGTCGAGACAATGCCCATATTCTCGTCATCCGCGTGAAGAAAAGACAGTGAAAAGGTGGGAGGAGGCCTTGGTGAAAATTTGTTGAAGAGTAGGTAAACCACCACTTCCCTCTGTATTATTGGCCAACGTGCAATCATTGGAAAACAAACTGGACAATCTACGACTAAGACTATCTTACCAACGGGACATTAAAAACTGTAATATCTTATGTTCCACCGAGACTTGGCTGAACGACGACACAAATAATATAGAGCTGGCTGGCTTCTCTGTGTTTCGGCAGGACAGAGCAGCTACATCTGGTAAGATGAGGGGCGGGGGTGTGTGTCAATTTGTCAATAACTGCTGGTGTGCGATGTCTAATATTAAAGAAGTCTCAAGGTATTGCTCGCCTGAGTAAGAATACCTCATGATAATCTGTAGACCACATTATCTACCAAGAGAGTTCTCATCTATATTATTCGGAGCCATCTATTTACCACCACAAACTGATGCTGGCACAAAGACCGCACTCCACGAGCTGCATAAGGCCATAAGAAAACAGGGAAATGCTCAACCAGAAGCAGTTATCCTAGTGGCTGTGGACTTTAATGCAGGCAAACTTAAATCTGTTTTACCAAATTTCTACCAGCATGTCACAAGTGCAACCAGAGGGGAAAAACTCTACACCACCTTTAGTCCACACACAGAGCCGCATAAAAAACTCCCTGGCCCTCCATTTGGCAAATCTGACCATAATTCTATCCTCCTGATTCCTGATTACATGCAAAAACTAAAGCAGGAAGTACTAGTGACTAGCTCAATATGGAAGTGGTCAGATGACGCGGATGCTACGCTACAGGACTGTTTTGCTAGCATAGTCAGTCAACGGCTTCATCAGTAAGTGCATCGACAACATCGTCCCCACAGTGACAGTACGTACATTTCCCAACCAGAAGCCATGGATTACAGCCAAATTCCGCATCGAGCTAAAGGCTAGAGCTGCCGCTTTCAAAGAGCGGGACACTAATCCGGACGATTATAAGAAATGTCACAGGGCTTGAAAACTATTATGGACAACAAAGGGAAACCCAGCCGCGAGCTGCCCAGTGACGCGAGCCTACCCAGTGACGCGAGCCTACCAGACGAGCTAAATGCATTTTATGATCGCTTCAAGGCAAGCAACACTGAAGCATGCATGAGAGCACCAACTGTTAAGGACGACTGTGTGATCACACTCTCTGTAGCCGATGTGAGCAAGACTTTTAAACAGGTCAACATTCACAAAGCCGTGGGGCCAGACGGATTACCAGGACGTGTACTCAAAACATGCATGGACCAACTGGCAAGTGTCTTTACTGACATCTTCAACCTCTCCCTGGCCGAGTCTGTAATACCTACATGTTTCAAACAGACCACCATCAATCGCACTCTGCCCTTTCCCACCTGTACAAAAAGAACACCTATGTGAGAATGCTTTCATTGACTACAGCTCAGCGTTCAACACCATAGTGCCCATAAAGCTCATCACTAAGCTAAGGACCCTGGGACTAAACACCTCCCTCTGCAACTGGATCCTGGACTTCCTGACAGGCCGCCCCTAGATGGTAAGGGTAGGCAACAACACATCTGCCACTCTGATCCTCAACACTGCATGCTTAGTTACCTTCTGTACTCCCTGTTCACCCACAACTGTGTGGCCAAGCACGTCTCCAACACCATCATTAAGTTTGCTGACGACACAACAGTGGTAGGCCTGATCATCAACATCGATGAGACAATCTATAGGGAGGAGGTCAGAGAACTGGCAGTGTGGTGCCAGGACAACAACCTCTCTCAATGTGAGCAAGACAAAGGAGCTGATCGTGGACTATAGGAAAAGGAGGGCCGAACAGGCCCCCATTAACATTGACGGGACTGAAGTGGAGCGGGTCGAGAGATTCAAGTTCCGTGGTGTCCACATCACCAACAATCTAACATGGTCCAAACACACCAAGACAGTTGTGAAGAGGGCACAACAACACCTTTTCCCCATCAGGAGACTGAAAAGATTTGGCATGGGTCCCCAGATCCTCAAAAGGTTCTACAGCTACACCATCGAGAGCATCCTGACCGGTTGCATCACTGCCTGGTATGGCAACTGCTCGGCATCTTACTGTGAGGTGCTACAGAGGGTAGTGTGCATGGCCTAGTACATCACTGGGGCCAAGATTCCTGACATCCAGGACCTAGGCTTTTTAACAGCATCTACTCCAAGCCATAAGACTGCTGAACAACTAATCAAATGGCCACCCGGACTATCTACATTGACCCCCCCCCCCCCCCCCCCCCTTGTGTTACTTTTTCATTGATTAGATGTATTATTTACATTTTTTATTTATTTAGTAAATTTGTATCAACTCTATTTCTTGAAGGGGAGGCCCCGGTGCACAACTGAGCAAGAGGACAAGTACAATAGAGTGTCTAGTTTGAGAAACAGACGTCTCACAAGTCCTCAACTGGCAGCTTCATTAAATAGTACCCGCAAAACACCAGTCTCAACGTCAACAGTGAAGAGGTGAATCCGGGATGCTGGCCTTCTAGGCAGAGTTCCTCTGTCCAGTTTCTGTGTTATTTTGCCCATCTTAATCTTTTCTTTTTATTGGCCAGTCTGAGATATGGCTTTTTGTTTGCAACTCTGCCTCGACCTTCGCCTCTCGCAAGTCCGGTCGGGAGTTGCAGCGAAGAGACAAGACTGTAACTACCAATTGGATACACAAAATTGTGGAGAAAAAGGGGTAAATATATATATACACTGCTCAAAAAATAAAGGGAAGACTAAAATAACACATCCTAGATCTGAATGAATGAAATATTCTTATTAAATACTTTTTTCTTTACATAGTTGAATGTGCTGACAACAAAATCACACAAAAATGATCAATGGAAATCAAATATATAAACCCATGGAGGTCTGGATTTGGAGTCACACTCAAAATTAAAGTGGAAAACCACACTACAGGCTGATCCAACTTTGATGTAATGTCCTTAAAACAAGTCAAAATGAGGCTCAGTAGTGTGTGTGGCCTCCACGTGCCTGTATGACCTCCCTACAACGCCTGGGCATGCTCCTGATGAGGTGGCGGATGGTCTCCTGAGGGATCTCCTCCCAGACCTGGACTAAAGCATCCGCCAACTCCTGGACAGTCTGTGGTGCAACGTGGCGTTGGTGGATGGAGCGAGACATGATGTCCCAGATGTGCTCAATTGGATTCAGGTCTGGGGAACGGGCGGGCCAGTCCATAGCATCAATGCCTTCCTCTTGCAAGAACTGCTGACACACTCCAGCCACATGAGGTCTAGCATTGTCTTGCATTAGGAGGAACCCAGGGCCAACCGCACCAGCATATGGTCTCACAAGGGGTCTGAGGATCTCATCTCGGTACCTAATGGCAGTCAGGCTACCTCTGGCGAGCACATGGAGGGCTGTGCGGCCCCCCAAAGAAATGCCACCCCACACCCTGACTGACCCACCGCCAAACCGGTCATGCTGGAGGATGTTGCAGGCAGCAGAACGTTCTCACCGGCGTCTCCAGACTCTATCACGTCTGTCACATGTGCTCAGTGTGAACCTGCTTTCATCTGTGAAGAGCACAGGGCGCCAGTGGCGAATTTGCCAATCTTAGTGTTCTCTGGCAAATGCCAAACGTCCTGCACGGTGTTGGGCTGTAAGCACAACCCCCACCTGTGGACGTCGGGCCCTCATACCACCCTCATGGAGTCTGTTTCTGACCGTTTGAGCAGACACATGCACATTTGTGGCCTGCTGGAGGTCATTTTGCAGGGCTCTGGCAGTGCTCCTCCTGCTCCTCCTTGCACAAAGGCGGAGGTAGCGGTCCTGCTGCTGGGTTGTTGCCCTCCTACGGCCTCCTCCACGTCTCCTGATGTACTGGCCTGTCTCCTGGTAGCGCCTCCATGCTCTGGACACTACGCTGACAGACACAGCAAACCTTCTTGCCACAGCTCGCATTGATGTGCCATCCTGGATGAGCTGCACTACCTGAGCCACTTGTGTGGGTTGTAGACTCCATCTCATGCTACCACTAGAGTGAAAGCACCGCCAGCATTCAAAAGTGACCAAAACATCAGCCAGGAAGCATAGGAATTGAGAAGTGGTCTGTGGTCACCACCTGCAGAACCACTCCTTTATTGGGGGTGTCTTGCTAATTGCCTATAATTTCCACCTGTTGTCTATTCCATTTGCACAACAGCATGTGAAATTTATTGTCAATCAGTGTTGCTTCCTAAGTGGACAGTTTGATTTCACAGAAGTGTGATTGACTTGGAGTTACATTGTGTTGTTTAACCTTTCAGTGCTACCCATCCCGGATCCGGGAGCATCCTCATCAAAAAAGCTGACTAGCATAGCCTAGCCTAACGGGACAGGGATATCATATAATATAATTTCATGAAATCACAAGTCCAATACAGCAAATGAAAGATAAACATCTTGTGAATCCAGCCATCATTTCCGATTTTTAAAATGTTTTACAGCGAAAACACAATATGTATTTATATTAGCTAACCACAATAGCCAAACACACAACGCCATGTTTTCACCATGTTTCCACCGCATAGGTAGCTTTCACAAAACCCAGAAATAGAGATAAAATGAATCACTAACCTTGAACAACTTCATCAGATGACAGTCTTATAACATCATGTTATACAATACATTTATGTTTTGTTCGAAAATGTGCATATTTGAGGTATAATCGTAGTTTTACATTGCAGCCACCATCACAAATAGCACCAAAGCAGCCAGAATAATTACAGAGAGCAACGTGAAATACATAAATACTCATCATAAAACATTTATAAAAAATACATGGTGTACAGCAAATGAAAGATAAACATCTTGTGAATCCAGCCAATATTTCCGATTTTTTAAGTGTTTTACAGCGAAAACACAATATAGAATTATATTAGCTTACCACAATAGCCAAACACACAAAGCCATTTATTCACCGCCAACATAGCTTTCGCAAAAACCAGCAATAGAGATAAAATTAATCACTAACCTTTGGACAACTTCATCAGATGACAGTCTTATAACATCATGTTATACAATACATTTATGTTTTGTTCGAAAATGTGCATATTTAGAGCTGCAAATCGTGGTTATACATTGTGAATACGTAGCAACAATTCACCAAAATGTCCGGAGATATTTTGGACAGTCACCTAATCTAACCAAAGAACTCAACATAAACTTTACATAAAAATACTTGTTGTATGGCAAATGAAAGATACACTGGTTCTTAATGCAACCGCTGTGTTAGATTTTTAAAAATAACTTTACTACAACATACAGCATGCATTATTGTGAGACAGCGCTCACCTATTCTCCGCCGTGTTGGAGCCAACATATTACACAAAAATACGAAATAACATCATAAATATTCTCTTACTTTTGCTGATCTTCCATCAGAATGTTGTGCAAGGAGTCCTATTTCCAGAATAAATTGTTGTTTGGTTTTAGAATGTCCATTTCTTCTGTCGAATTAGCAACTTTGGCTAGCATTGTGGCGCGAACATGCCCATCAACTCTTGGCGCCTGGAACGAAAAATTCCAAAATTCCCAATAAACGTAGAATAAACTGGTCAAACTCGGTTGAAAATCCTACTTTATGATGTTCTTCTCATATGAATCCAATAAAATCAGAGCCGGAGCAATTCGTAGTGTATACCGAACGCTTTTCAGAAGACAATGTGAGGTTCCCCGGCGCGCAGCTGAATACTGACGATAGGGCGGACCTGTCACTCCAAAAGCTCTTATTCGGCCTCACATCAAGCTAGACACCGCATTCAACCTTCTACTGCCTGTTGACATCTAGTGGAAGGCGTATGAAGTGCATACAGGTCCATAAATAAAAGCCAGTTGAATAGGCAGGCCCTGACACAGAGCCTCATTTTCAGAATTTTCACTTCCTGTATGGAAGTTTGCTGCCAAATGAGTTCTGTTTTACTCACAGATATAATTCAAACAGTTTTAGAAACTTCAGAGTGTTTTCTATCCAATAGTAATAATAATATGCATATTGTATGATCTAGAACAGAGTACGAGGCCGTTTAAATTGGGCACGATTTTTTCCAAAGTGAAAACAGCGCCCCCCTATTCACAAGAAGTTTTAAGTGTTCCCTTTTTTTTTTGAGCAGTGTATATTTTTTTATTATTTTTATTATTATATTTCACCTTTATTTAACCAGGTAGGCTAGTTGAGAACAAGCTCTCATTTGCAACTGCGACCTGGCCAAGATAAAGCAAAGCAGTTTGACACATACAACAACACAGAGTTACACATGGAATAAACAAACATACAATCAATAATACAGTAGAAAAATCTATATACAGCATGTGCAAATGAGGTAGGATAAGAGAGGTAAGGCAATAAATAGGCTATGGTTGCAAATTAATTACAATATAGCAATTAAACACTGGAATGGTAGGATGTGCAGAAGATGATTGTGCAAGTTGAAATACTGGGGTGCAAAGGAGCAAGATAAATAAGTAAATACAGTATGGGGATGAGGTAGATTGGATGGGCTATTTACAGATGAGCTATGAACAGGTGCAGTGATCTATGAGCTGCTCTGACAGCTGGTGCTTAAAGCTAGTGAGGGAGGTAAGAGTCTCCAGCTTCAGAGATTTTTGCAGTTCGTTCCAGTCATTGGCAACAGAGAACTGGAAGAAGAGGCGGCCAAAAGAAGAATTGGCTTTGAGGGTGACCAGTGAGATATACCTGCTGGAGCGCGTGCTACGGGTGGGTGCTGCTATGGTGACCAGTGAGCTGAGATAAGGCGGGGCTTTACCTAGCAGAGACTTGTAGATGACCTGGAGCCAGTGGGTTTGGCGACGAGTATGGAGCGAGGGCCAGCCAACGAGAGCATACAGGTCGCAGTGGTGGGTAGTATATGGGGTTTTGGTGACAAAACGGATGGCACTGTAAAAGACTGCATCCAATTTGTTGAATAGAGTGTTGGAGGCTATTTTGTAAATGACATCGCCGAAGTCGAGGATCGGTAGGATGGTCAGTTTTACGAGGGTATGTTTGGCAGCATGAGTGAAGGATGCTTTGTTGCGAAATAGGAAGCCGATTCTAGATTCTAGACACAGTTGAAGTCGGAAGTTTACATACACCTTAGCCAAATACATTTAAACTCAGTTTTTCACAATTCCTGACATTTAATCCTAGTAAAAATTCCCTGTCTTAGGTCAGTTAGGATCACCACTTTATTTTAAGAATGTGAAATGTCAGAATAATAGTAGAGAGAATGATTTATTTCAGCTTTTATTTCTTTCATCACATTCCCAGTGGGTCAGAAGTTTACATACACTCAATTAGTATTTGGTAGCATTGCCTTTACATCGTTCAACTTGGGTCAAACATTTCGGGTAGCCTTCCACAGGCTTCCCACAATAAGTTGGGTGAATTTTGGCCCATTCCTCCTGACAGAGCTGGTGTAACTGAGTCAGGTTTGTAGGCCTCCTTGCACGCACACGCTTTTTCAGTTCTGCCCACAAACTTTCTATGGGATTGAGGTCAGGGCTTTGTGATGGCCACTACAATACCTTGACTTTGTTGTCCTTAAGCCATTTTGCCACAACTTTGGAAGTATGCTTATAGTGGATAATGCGGAGCCCCCCAAGTGGATAGTGGATTATGCGGGGCCTCCTGTGGTGGCAGGTAGCCTGGTGGTTAGAGCGTTGGACTTGTAACCGAAAGGTTGCAAGATCGAATCCCTGAGCTGTCAAGGTAAAAATCAGTTGTTCTGCTCCTGAACAAGGCAGTTAACCCACTGTTCCTAGGCGTCATTGAAAATAAGAACGTGTTCTTTAACTGACCTGCCTAGTTAAATAAAGGTGAAATAAAATAAAAGACGCATTTGCGACCAAGCTTTAACTTCCTGACTGATGTCTTGAGATGTTGCTTCAATATATCCACATCATTTTCCTCCTCATGATGCCATCTATTTTGTGAATTTCACCAGTCCCTCCTGCAGCAAAGCACCCCCACAACATGATGCTGCCACCCCCGTGCTTCACAGTTGGGATGGTGTTCTTAGGCTTGCAAGCATCACCCTTTTTCCTCCAAACATTAGACCAGAGGACATTTCTTCAAAATGTACTATCTTTGTCCCCATGTGCAGTTGCAAACCGTAGTCTGGCTTTTTTATGGCGGTTTTGGACTAGTGGCTTCTTCCTTGCTGAGCGGCCTTTCAGGTTATGTCGATATAGGACTAATTTTACAGTGGATATAGATACTTTTGTTCTGGGATTGATTTGCACTTTTCGCACCAAAGTACGTTCATGTCTAAGAGACAGAACACGTCTCCTTCCTGAGCGGTTGCGTGGTCCCATGGTGTTTATACTTGCGTACTATTGTTTGTACAGATGAACGTGGTACCTTCAGGCATTTGGAAATTGCTCCCAAGGATACCAGACTTGTGGAGGTCTACAATTTCTTTCCTGAAGTATTAGCTGATTTCTTTTGATTTTCCCATGATGTCAAGCAAAGAGGGACTAAGTCTGAAGGTAGGCCTTGAAATACATCCCCAGGTACACCTCCAATTGACTCAAATTATGTCAATTAGCCTATCAGAAGCTTCTAAAGCCATGAAATAATTTTTCTGGAATTTTCCAAGCTGTTTAAAGACACAGTCAACTTAGTGTATGTAAACTTCTGACCCACTGGAATTGTGATATAGTGAATTATAAGTGAAATAATCTGTAAACAATTGCTGAATAATTACTTGTATCATGCACAAAGTAGATGTCCTAACCGACTTGTCAAAACTATAGTTTGTTTACAAGAAATTTGTGGAGTGGTTGAAAAACAAGTTTTAATGACTCCAACCTAAATGTATGTAAACTTCCGACTTCAGCTGAATATATATATATAAATATGAAGAAAAAAATTGTGGACAATGCTAGAAATAACTGTAAAAGCACATTTCCCTCAAAAGTGCACCAAAAAGCATGGCCCTAATTATGTGAAATGAGCAGTGTGATACTCGATTTTCCATGGCAGAAATTAAAACACGAAACAGACCTAACTGTTTGGTCTTTTAAAAACCTGCTGTATGTCGAATATTGTGTGCTATAGCTTGGAAAATACAGAAATCTCTCTGGGTGACAACATAAAGATCTTTCTTTCCAACTTTAGGGCTGTTTTCCTCAACAAATTCAATCCACTTTGTGTTTTGCTTCCTTGCCACGATACTTCTAAGTATTGCGATATTGGTAATGTCTCAACCCTAAACCTGTCAACAAGTCTCTGCGTCAATATCCACAAAGAGAGTGCCTGCATCCCAAATGGCACCCATAGGCTTATAGGGCTCTGGTCAACAGTAGTGTACTATTGAGGGAATAGGGAACCTTTTGGGACGCACAGAGAGTTGGCATCTTTTCACTCATCCACAACCCTCATTTACCGGTTATTCAAGGTTGAGGAGGAAGATGTGTGGTTGGTTGGTGTGGTGGTGACCATATGAAGGCTGTGATATTAAACGATCAGAGACAAAGTGTGAAATCCAACAAAGTTTTGCTTATCAGTCTAATTAACCTATCTTGAGCAAGACTGCATCTCTAAATCACCTCCCATCTGTTGGAGCTGTGTCGCTGCCATTACTGCCTCTCCTCTCCACCCCCGTCTCAGCAGACATGCCAGCCATCAATCAGAATGTGCTGCTCACACACACACACGCGTAGGCACACACACACGTAGGCACACACACACACGTGTAGGCACACACACACACACCCATGCAAGGAAGCACACATGCAGAAAAGAACACACACACAAACACACACACTCTCTCGCTCTAACTCTCTCAATTAGACTACACACCATACATCCTCACTACCCTAAATCACCAACAGGACACAGCTCCACAACGTAGCACAGTCCACACCTCATTATTTTAATACATACCTGTACATCTGCCATGGTCTTCACAATGATTTGAGGTACACTGTCTCAACCTGTTTGGATGTTTAATAGACCTAGTGTCACGCCTGCTCCCACTCTCCTTCTCTGGCGCTCGAGGGTGCCAGGCTGCCTTTCATTACGCACACCTGTCACCATCATTACGCACATCAGCGCTCATTGGACTCCTTCACGTTTTGATTGCCTCCGCTATATCTGTCTGTTTCTTCTGTTTCATCCCCATGTCAGAATTATTGTGGTTTCCGTTTCCCCTGTCCAGACGCTGTCCATATTCTGTTCCTGTCCGTGGTTAAATGTTCACTCCCTGTACCTGCTTCTCGTCTCTAGCGTCGATTCTTACACCAAGCCATATTTTGTCATGTAGTAACTAGAGCACCGAGGACTAGAGTGTTCTGAGAGATAAGGAATATACTGTCAGTCAGGGATCCCCGATTATGGTCGGGGGGCCGGAAACATAGTTATAAATGATTTGTACACTGCAAATTGACCACAAGATCATAGTCATTTTTTATTTGAATGTCAGAGCAATAGAAACAACAGGGTTATTCTCAGGACCAGAGATGGACTCTCTCCCACAGTATGTCCAAGCAGCACATCACCCCTGTCCTCCGTGAACTCCACTGGCTCCCTGTCTCCCAACGCATTGCTTATAAGATCCTCCTTCTAACCTACAAAGCCCTTGGACTCTGAGTCCCCCCCCCCCCCCCTCACCGTGTCATCCCCAGGTCGAAGCTTCCGCAACAAGGCCTTCTCCAGGTTTTCCCCTAGGTTCTGGAACTCCCTCACTCCAGCCATCCATGACTCAGAGTCCATCACTGTCTTTCAGTCCCTCCTAAAGCCCCCCCCCCAACCACCACCCACCACCACCACACACACATGCACACTCACACACAAGCTAAGAAATCCACTACAAAGACACTCCTCTCTTCACCGTACTGAGCAGCACCTAACCCAAACCCTTACCCTAAACCGGGTTCATATCCAAATCCCAGCCCTCCCCATGCACTGATACATCCCATTATTTTTACGCTCTAATTATTATTATTATCTGTGTCACGGATCCCTCCGGAACTGTCATTATGCACACCTGGTCCCTTATTCCCATTCATTAGTAATTGTATAAGTGTGCCCTTTGTTCACCATTGTCCTGTCGATTATTGTTACAAGGTCCGTTGGTCGTGTGAGTACCTGTGCTGTGTTGTTTTGGCTTTCGTGCCGCGTGGATTGCGCAGATGATTACGGGTCTCGTCCTGTGTGGTATCAATGTGCGCTTGTGTTATTTATTAGAGGTACTCCTCGCTCTTTTGTTTGGGTTTCAACCCTGTGTTTTGTATACGTGTTTGCTTGGTCTTTGTCCCCGTGCCTTTACACGCCACGCTGTAATTTGGGAAATAAAAAACCCTATTACGCATTCCTGTGCCTGTCTCCCGATCCCTTTATACCGACGTGACAATCTGTGTCTAATAAGAGAAGGTTGGTAACATTGCTGTCCTTGACACAGCCAAAATAATAATAAAAAAATCTAAGGCCCACTTCTTACTGTAATTGAGTATCAATGGTGTGGTGGGGAGTCGGTGTGTGTCCCAAATCAACCTGGTCTCAGAGCAAAACATTATATTTTACTCAAATCCGTGTCACTCCATTTAGTATGATATGTTACTTTATGTTAGGTTACATTAAAGACCATAACATCCACAGGTAGAATACGACTAAACTCACACACTGGAGCAGAACGCTACAGAGATAATGGATGTTGAAGGTATTGCAATAGTTTAACAGCTCCACCCTCTACAAGTTGGATTGGGTTTTGGAGGAATGCAAATACCTGTGAGAAATTCCTTGGTAACACAGCCAGTACCCCACAGAGCACAGCATGTGGGTTCTCTCTCCTCTCCTCTGCTCTGTTCTCACCTCCTCCAGCCCATGCTGTGAATCCTGGGGGTGGACACCAACAAGCTTTCACAGTCTCACTGCAGAATTAGACATTCGTCCACATTCTCCAAATGTCAAATTTCGAAGTTGCACCAAACCTCAAATTTCAAACCTCAAAGAAACAATACTCCGAGCCGCAGCTCCATACTACTTGTTAAACAAGGAGAATTGACACTATATACTTGTTGTTAGGGTGGGATTGGCATGGGGGATATGTGGATGACTTTAACCACTTCTTTGGATTCATCATGTCTTACTCATTGGTTGAAAGAAGTTTGGTCCAATTCGGATGTTAGGTACTATAATTATTACATATTATATGAATCCTATCAAATAAAATGGCCAATTTGGGTGCAATCAATAAGCTTAATTTCTCAGAGATCAAATTATATTTCAACAAAGTAATGCTTCTGGACTGCTTAACTGTTTCTAACTACAGAAACGATTTCAGAACAATCTGTAATAGTCATGGCTTGTTGAAATTACATGGAACAACCCTGGAGTCAATGTGAATGCAACGCTTGATGCTTGGTTCCTCCTGCCAGCACTTCCACAGATGTTAGGTGTGAATTAAGGCCCTTAGACAGTTGTCATGGCAGCACGGTAGACGCTAGTTAGCAGACAGATTGTGGTGCGGGTGCAGCTCGATCAGGGTTGAAATAACAGTGAAATAACAGAAATACTGATCATCTCCCACAAATGCACCCTAAACATGATGTTACAGCAGATTTCAGTGCAGAATCTCTGGCTCTTGCAGATGTTGCCCATATGGCTGTAAGGGCTTTATTTAACTAATAGTCCTGTTTACATCCTCATCTATATTTATGAAGTGTCTGGTGAAATCTGCTGCCATTAGAAGGAGAAAAAACAGTGACTGGCATGTACAGTGGTTCTTCCTTTAAAAGATTTGAGCTTATGCCGTGACCGTTTGTGGTAGATGGTGGCAGATTGTGGTAAACTGCGTCATTCTGTCATTGCACCACACTATCACAAGGGGGAGTTAGAACACTGATCTATCGGTAGTCTAAACTGTGGCACAAATTGACTATCTTTTCGTAAATTAATGGAGGTGTGAATGTTTCAGTCCTAGAGTCTCTCTTCTCTGGCACGAGAGTCCTGCATCAGGCACAACAAAAAAATAGCTGGCGGTGGTCATGGAGTTGAGAGAGAACTTTGGTAAATACAATAGCGCAATTACACTTGAAATGTGGACTGACTATTTTTGAAAAATAAACATGGTTGGCTGTTTGTTTCTTTCCCTCTAAAACCAGAAAAAAATATTCTAAATAACAAAATAGCTTTATTTACCACAGTGTGAAAGAGTGATAGTACCTCTATATAAAATCAGTTTCTGAAACACCTTTCCAGTTTCCTTCTTTGCTGATGTGAAGAAAAAAACTGAATGAAAGAGATTCCAGCGAAGATGTGTCAGCATGAAGCTGAGTGACTCACTTATTCGTGGCTTTGGATCAAAATAAATAAGTACCAACATTCTTTCTGATAGTCTTTAATAAAGAATCCAAGTTAATCTGCTCATGTTGTGAGTGTTGAATTATTTGTAACATTGTGGTTACAATGAAGAATGTAAATAATCTGGTGTGTTGTAAGCTTGTCATTTTTCCTTATTTTTTGAAGATTTTATTTGATCTTTTTAGACAATACAAAACATACACATACAAACGACAACTACATCACACCTGCCCAGACCCACCTGCTCACACCCCCATCTCCAGCGCCGGCATCACTCTCCTAAACTGCACCATTTTGTTTCTCTCCGTCGCCTACACACACTTTAAACATTTGGATAATAAAGCATTTAAAGGCTGACATTGGTTGATTTTAATACTTCTGACAGCCATATTTCTAACTCCACCCGTAACTTCTGGACTTTTTAACATTCCCAGAAAGCATGTATTATTATAACCTAATGAAAAATGAACCTGGTAATCTAATTTAATTCACTCCATGCCTAAGACCTATGGGTTTAACCTTCTGAATTAATGATTATATTGAAGATAGACAAACATTCACACCTCCATTCATTTACAAAAGGTTAGTCTAATAGCTCGGCTAGGTGTGAAAAATCCCCCAATTTGTGCCACAGTTTAGACTAACGATAGATGCTGCGGTCAGTCAGAGTTGAGTCCTTTTGTAAAGTGTAGCCTAATGGCCAAATAAGAGCAAACTTGCAATGTATTTGATGCTTAA
The DNA here is from genome assembly GCF_016432855.1 of Salvelinus namaycush. Lineage (NCBI taxonomy): Eukaryota > Metazoa > Chordata > Actinopteri > Salmoniformes > Salmonidae > Salvelinus > Salvelinus namaycush. The sequence goes on from NC_052307.1 coordinate 35,915,173, forward strand.
GTACTCTAAAGTTTTACATTTCTAACTCAATATCACAAACCAGATTTGCCCTAACAAAAAATGCATCAACCCTTACAAATATATTAATTTATTATAAAACATCAAATAATTGCTAAAGACAATCAGAAATAACGTGTCTTTAAATCTGCATTATAATTTAGGCAATTTAATATATTAGTTTAGGCTTGGCTTATTTAGTAGGCTATTTCGCAGCATAAAGCTATCTATGTCAGCATTATTTATTTATTTAACCAGGCAAGTCAGTTAAGAACAAATTCATATTTACAATGACGGCCTAGGAACAGTGGGTTAATTGCCTCGTTCAGGGGTAGAACAACAGATTTTTACCTTGTCAGCTCAGGGATTCGATCTAGCAACCTTGCGGTTATTGGCCCAACACTCTAACCACTAGGCTACCTGCCACCTCAGCATAAAGCTGAGTGACTCACTCATTCGTCGCTTTGGATCAAAATAAATAAGTACCAACATTCTTTCTGATCGTCTTTAATAAATAAATGTTTTGACCAAGTTAATCTGCTCATGTTGTGTGTGTTCAATTATTTGAGACATTGTGGTTACAATGAAGAATGTAAACGAAATAAATCAAACAAATCCTATTCATAATGAATAATCAGATGTGTGTTGCAAGCTTGTCATTTTTCGCCCACGTGCACTTTCAACATTTGGATAATAAAGCATTTAATGTCTGACATTGGTTGATTTTAACTCCACCCATAACTTTTTGACTTTTTAACATTCCCAGAAGGCATGGATTATTATAACCTAATAAAAAAGGAACCAGGTAATCTAATTTAATTTACTGCAGGCCTAAGACCTATGGGTTTATCCTTCTGAATTATTATATTGAAAATAGACTGAAACATTCATACCTCCATTCATTTATGAAAGAATAGTCTAATAGCTCGGCTCGGTGTGAAAAATCCCCCCGACTTGCAATGTATTCGATGCTTAAGTATTCCAAACCTCATACAACCGCAAAATGTCAGATAAAGCGTATACTGTACAGTATTTGTTCATCAACATCTTTATGCTTTCGTTCATAAAATAATGATAAAAAAGACTCTTTGAAAATGCAGATGTTTATTTTAACTACTGTACATATCAGCTACATTTTAGTTGCACTTACCCCCAGCTCCACGACCACGGGTAAAAACTTGCTGAAATTATCAATGTATTTGATGCATTGTTGTATCATCCGTGTCTAAAGACAAAACGTTGATAGCCTTCACTAATTCCGCTTTGCTTGTAGGCTTGGCAGAGTTACGGATGAATGTTTTCGGTTGATGCCAAACAAGTTCGATCGGGTTTAAATCAGAGAGAGAAGTAGAGAGAATGAAAAAATATTTTTTAGATATACTGTAGGCCTACCGAGTCTTACTAGTGTTGAGTAATGTGCTGTTACAAGTGTTGTAGGTCTATTTACTCTGCTGGCGTCTTGATCCAGTTTATGCCCTCATTTGCAATGCAAAACCGGGCGGAAGTATGTTTTGGGTCATCGTCTGCATTTGGAGACAAAAAAAAGACATTAGCCTAACAGCCAACATTAGGTTAAAAAAATATATATATACATGTAAATAGGCCTAAACATAACAAAATATTGCTATAATCCTACCTTGAAAGAAACAATGTAGTTCCAGAAACACCTCTCTGACATAGGGTCCAGCATATCTCTTGATGATTTCTTCCTCAAAGAACTCTCGAGCCATGATACGTGGACAAGGAGGCAACAGTGAATTATTGTGGAACACAGAGCAGTCCGTGAGGTTTAGGCTATAATATTTTATGTAACTTTAGCTTTAATAAATAGCTAAACCTACCATCAAAAATCAAATATGGGCCTGGTCCCTGGCGAGAAATTGCCCCCCACACATGGAATTTGAGGGGATGGTTGGGATTCGGCTTGCTTGATTTTCTTCATTTTTTCTGTAGCAAATTTGAGCAAATTGCTCAAGGTCCACGGTTGATTCGTCCATGAAGATGACGTCATTGAATGTCTCGCCAGCTTTGGGCCTGAAGCACGCAAAGTTCTTTGTTTCTCAGACGAATCATTGGGTCAAAACTACAGAACAGTACAAAACAAGAGAACACACATGGTTAATGTTCAAAATATATATTAAATATATATACATATATATATACACTACCATTCAAAAGTTTGTGGTCACCTAGAAATGTCCTTGTTTTTGAAAGAAAAGCAAATTTTTTGTCCATTAAAATAACATCAAATTGATCAGAAATACAGTGTAGACTGTGTTAATGTTATAAATGACTGTTTGTAACGGAATATCTACATACATACAGAGGCCCATTATCAGCAACCATCACCACTGTGTTCCAATGGCACGTTGTGTTAGCTAATCCAAGTTTATCATTTTAAAAGGCAAATTGCTCATTAGAAAAACACTTTGCAATTATGTTAGCACAGCTGAAAAATGTTGTTCTGATTAAAGAAGCAATAAAGCCTTCTTTAAACTAGTTGAGTAACTGGAGCATCAGCGTTTGTGGGTTCGATTACAGGCTCAAAATGGCCAGAAACAAAGAACTTTCTTCTGAAACTCGTCAGTCTATTCTTGTTCTGAGAAATGAAGGCTATTCCATGCGAGAAATTGCCAAGAAACTGAAGATCTCCCTTCACAGAACAGCGCAAACAGCACAAACTGGCCTAACCAGAATAGAAAGAGGAGTGGGAGGCCCCGGTACACAACTGAGCCAGAGGACAAGTACATTAGAGTGTCTAGTTTGAGAAACAGACGCCTCACAAGTCCTCAACTGGCAGCTAGCAGATAATATTCAAATTTTTGGTGATTTTAATATTCACATGGAAAAGTCCACAGACCCACTCCAAAAGGCTTTCGGAGCCATCATCGACTCAGTGGGTTTTGTCCAACATGTCTCTGGACCTACTCACTGTCACAGTCATACTCTGGACCTAGATTTGTCCCATGGAATAAATGTTGTGGATCTTAATGTTTTTCCTCATAATCCTGGATTATCGGACCACCATTTTATTACGTTTGTAATCGCAACAAATAATCTGCTCAGACCCCAACCAAGGAGCATCAAAAGTCGTGCTATAAATTCTCAGACAACCCAAAGATTCCTTGATGCTCTTCCAGACTCCCTCTGCCTACCCAAGGACGTCAGAGGACAAAAATCAGTTAACCGCCTAAATGAGGAACTCAATTTAACCTTGCGCAATACCCTAGATGCAGTTGCACCCCTAAAAACTAAAAACATTTGTCATAAGAAACTAGCTCCCTGGTATACAGAAAATACCCGAGCTCTGAAGCAAGCTTCCAGAAAATTGGAACGGAAATGGCGCCACACCAAACTGGAAGTCTTCCGACTAGCTTGGAAAGACAGTACCGTGCAATATCAAAGAGCCCCCACTGCTGCTCGATCATCCTAACTTAATTGAGGACAATAAGAACAATCCAACATTTATTTTTGATACTGCCGCAAAGCTAACTAAAAAGCAGCATTCCCCAAGAGAGGATGGCTTTCACTTCAGCAGTAATAAATTCATGAACTTCTTTGAGGAAAAGATCATGATCATTAGAAAGCAAATTACGGACTCCTCTTTAAATCTGCGTATTCCTCCAAAGCTCAGTTGTCCTGAGTCTGCACAACTCTGCCAGGACCTAGGATCAAGAGAGACACGCAAGTGTTTTAGTACTATATCTCTTGACACAATGATGAAAATAATCATGGCCTCTAAACCTTCAAGCTGCATACTGGACCCTATTTCAACTAAACTACTGAAAGAGCTGCTTCCTGTGCTTGGCCCTCCTATGTTGAACATAATAAACGGCTCTCTATCCACCGGATGTGTACCAAACTCACTTAAAGTGGCGGTAATAAAGCCTCTCTTGAAAAAGCCAAACCTTGACCCAGAAAATATAAAAAACTATCGGCCTATATCGAATCTTCCATTCCTCTCAAAAAAAAAAGAAAGATCTGTTGCACGGCAACTCACTACCTTCCTGAAGACAGACAATGTATACGAAATGCTTCAGTCTGGTTTTAGACCCCATCATAGCACTGAGACTGCACTTGTGAAGGTGGTAAATTACCTTTTAATGGCGTCAGACCGAGGCTCTGCATCTGTCCTCGTGCTCCTAGACCTTAGTGCAGCTTTTGATACCATCGATCACCACATTCTTGTGGAGAGATTGGAAACCCAAATTGGTCTACACGGACAAGTTCTGGCCTGGTTTAGATCTTATCTGTCGGGAAGATATCAGTTTGTCTCTGTGAATGGTTTGTCCTCTGACAAATCAACTGTACATTTCGGTGTTCTTCAAGGTTCCGTTTTAGGACCACTATTGTTTTCACTGTATATTTTACCTCTTGGGGATGTCATTCAAAAACATAATGTTAACTTTCACTGCTATGCGGATGACACACAGCTGTACATTTCAATGAAACATGGTGAAGCCCCAAAATTGCCCTCGCTAGAAGCCTGTGTTTCAGACATAAGGAAGTGGATGGCTGCAAACGTTCTACTTTTAAACTCGGACAAAACAGAGATCCTTGTTCTAGGTCCCAAGAAAGAGATCTTCTGTTGAATCTGACAATTAATCTTGATGGTTGTACAGTCGTCTCAAATAAAACTGTGAAGGACCTCGGCGTTACTCTGGACCCTGATCTCTCTTTTGACGAACATATCAAGACTGTTTCAAGGACAGCTTTTTTCCATCTACGTAACATTGCAAAAATCAGAAACTTTCTGTCCAAAAATGATGCAGAAAAATGTATCCATGCTTTTGTTACTTCTAGGTTAGACTACTGCAATGCTCTACTTTCCGGCTACCCGGATAAAGCACAAAATAAACTTCAGTTAGTGCTAAATACGGCTGCTAGAATCCTGACTAGAACAAAAAAAAAATATATTACTCCAGTGCTAGCCTGCCTACACTGGCTTCCTGTTAAGGCAAGGGCTGATTTCAAGGTTTTACTGCTAACCTACAAAGCATTACATGGGCTGGCTCCTACCTATCTTTCCGATTTGGTCCTGCCGTACATACCTACACGTACGCTACGGTCACAAGATGCAGACCTCCTAACTGTCCCTAGAATTTCTAAGCAAACAGCTGGAGGCAGGGCTTTCTCCTATAGAGCTCCATTTTTATGTAATGGTCTGCCTACCCATGTGAGAGACGCAGACTCAGTCTCAGTCTCAACCTTTAAGTCTTTATTGAAGACTCATCTCTTCAGTAGGTCCTATGATTGAGTGTAGTCTGGCCCAGGAGTGTGAAGGTGAACGGAAAGGCACTGGAGCAACCGCCCTTGCTGTCTCTGCCTGGCCGGTTCCCATCTCTCCACTGGGATTCTCTGCCTCTAACCCTATTACAGGGGCTGAGTCACTGGCTTACTGGTGCTCTTCCATGCCGTCCCTAGGAGGGGTGCGTCACTTGAGTGGGTTGAGTCACTGACGTGGTCTTCCTGTCTGGGTTGGCGCCCCCCTCGGGTTGTGCCGTGGCTGAGATCTTTGTGGGCTATACTCGGCCTTGTCTCAGGATGGTAAGTTGGTGGTTGAAGATATCCCTCTAATGGTGTGGGGGCTGTTCTTTGGCAAAGTGGGTGGGGTTATATCCTGCCTGTTTGGCCCTGTCCGGGGGTATCATCGGATGGGGCCACAGTGTCTCCTGACCCCTCCTGTCTCAGCCTCCAGTATTTATTCTGCAGTAGTTTGTGTCGGGGGGCTAGGGTCAGTCTGTTATATCTGGAGTATTTCTCCTGTCTTATCCATTGTCCAATGTGAATTTAAGGATGCTCTCTCTAATTCTCTCTTTCTTTCTTTCTCTCTCTCGGAGGACCCGAGCCCTAGGACCATGCCTCAGGACTACCTGGCATGATGACTCCTTGCTGTCCCCAGTCCACCTGGCCGTGCTGCTGCTCCAGTTTCAACTGTTCTGCCTGCGGCTATGGAACCCTGACCTGTTCACTGGACGTGCTACCTGTCCCAGACCTGCTGTTTTCAACTCTCTAGAGACAGCAGGAGCGGTAGAGATACTCTTAATGATCGTCTATGAAAAGCCAACTGACATTTACTTCTGAGGTGCTGACTTGTTGCACCCTCGACAACTACTGTGATTATTATTATTTGACCATGCTGGTGATTTATGAACATTTGAACATCTTGGCCATGTTCTGTTACAATCTCCACCCAGCACAGCCAGAAGAGGACTGGCCACCCCTCATAGCCTGGTTCCTCTCTAGGTTTCTTCCTAGGTTTTGGCCTTTCTAGGGAGTTTTTCCTAGCCACCGTGCTTCTACACCTGCATTGCTTGCTGTTTGGGGTTTTAGGCTTGGTTTCTGTACAGCACTTTGTGATATCAGCTGATGTAAGAAGGGCTATAAAAAATACATTTGATTTGAATAAGCGGACAAAACATTTTCATCGTAACTATGACCGTAAAAAAACATCCCTGTGATCCGATTGACTGTGGGTGTGTGCCTATAGGCCCTGGTCGAAAGTAGTGCATTAAATAGGGAATAGGGTCCATTTGAGATACAGACTGTGGGAGAGCATACTGCACCAGCCACTGTAAAACTCTTAACCTTTCACGAGTATCAACCCCGTATCCGGGATCACCCCCCACCCCCCCCACACTGATTAGCATCGCTAGCATAGCTTCACAAGTAAATAGTAGCATCTAAATATCATTAAATCACAAGTCCAAGACACCAGATGAAAGATACAGATCTTGTGAATAAACCCATCATTTCTGTTTTTTAAAATGTTTTACAGGGAAGACACAATATGTAAATCTATTAGCTAACCACGTTAGCAAAATACACCATCTTTCTTTGTCCACCATTTTCTCTCTCCACCACTAGCTATCACCAATTCGGCTAAACTAAGATATTGATAGCAACAAACCAAGAAAAAAACTCATCAGATGACAGTCTGATAACATATTTATGGTATAGGATAGGTGTTGTTAGAAAAAAGTGCATATTTCAGGTAGAAATCACAGTTTACAATTGCACCGACCATCACAAATCGACTAGAATTACTAGATAGAGCAACGTGTATGACCAATTTACTCATCATAAAACATTTCATAAAAATAGACAAAGCATAGCAATGGAAAGACACAGTTCTTGTGATTTCAGACCATATTTCAGATTTTCTAAGCGTTTTTCAGCGAAAACACAATAAATCGATAAGTTAGCATACCACATGTGCAAACGTTAGTAGAGCATGAATTCAAGGCAAAGGGAGCTATAACGTTATCATCGCCAAAATATATTAATTTTTTCACTAACCTTCTCAGAATTCTTCCGATGACACTCCTGTAACATCATTTTACAACATACATATACAGTTTGTTCGAAAATGTGCATATTTAGCCATACAAAACCGTGGTTATACAATGGAAATAGTCACAACTCAAGCATCAAAATGAGGGACGTCAGCTTTCAGAGTGATCTAGTTTAATCGAAAGCTAATCATATACTTGACTAAAAAATACAGAGTTGACAGGAATCGAAAGACAAATTAGTTCTTAATGCAACCGCTGACTTACATTTTTAAAATTATCCTTACTTTTCAATACAGGGTTCGCCAAGTGAAGCTATACCAAACAAAATGGCGAAATATGCGTTTAAAATATTTCGACAGAACAACGATTTATCATATTAAATATTGCTTACTTTGAGCTGTTCTTCCATCAGATTCTTGGGCAATGTATTCTTTCTTGGGTTTAATCTTCTTTTGGTCGAAAGATGTCCTTTGTCCGTCTAAATGCCCGCTAACGTTCGACCGGGACCCCGAAATGTGCCCGGTGCTTCACATAGAAATGCATCAAAATCGCACTAAACGGATATAAATTGCTATAAAACGGTTTAAATTAACTACCTTATGATGTTTCTAAGTCCTATATCGAATTAAATTACAGACGGATACATTTCAAGTTGATAACCGAGCCTGTGAAAATGGCATCCGGAGGTCCCTTCCTGCGTAAGGGCGAGCGTCGAAAGGGGGGCTACTCTCACTCCTTGGTCTTTTATAACCTCTGAGAGCTACCTAGAAGGCCCATTCCACTTCTCATTGGTTACTGACATCCAGGGGAAGGCGGGTGCAGTTCGTGTCGTTCCATAGGATAGACAGAGACCTTAAAAACTGATCTGAAACCAGAGCTTCGCTCTCAGACCTTTCACTGTCTGTCATGGATTTCGCTGTAGAAAGAGTTCTGGGTCACCCACAGACATAATTTCAACGTTGTATGAAACTAGAAAGTGTTTTCTATCCAATAGAATTAATAATATGCATATTGTACGAGCAAGAATTGAGTACTAGGCAGTTTAATTTGGAGACGACAAAATGCTAATTCGGAACAGCACCCCCTGTAGTCGCAAGAAGTTAACTGTGTTTATTCAGGGAATACAGATAGAAAATCCCATGCAATATTTCCCCTAACCATTCATTCAGTTCTTTCCCTCTTGTTGTTGGAGCTTTAAAGTAGCAAAGTGCATGCCTCACCCATCTGAGGATCTGTCTTTTTAAGTAATCTATTTCCTGTGAATTTGAAGTAGCCTAAACATGAGAAAGTTTGTTTGGTGTCTTTAACTTGAACGGTTCAAGAGTTACTGTTGGTGAGTTATTTTATGCAAATGTATGAACATTTATATAGATATAGTTGATAAAAGTTAAGAATTTGAATTTAGGATAGCCTGAACTTGAGAAAGTTGGTTTGGTGTATATAGCTTGAATGGTTCAAGAGTTACTATTGGTGAGTTATTTTATGCAAATGTATGCAAAGTTATGTAGTTATAATTGATAAACATTTTTAAGAATAGGAAGTTAGGAAAGCCTGAACGTGAAAGTTGGTTCGGTGTGTTTAGCTTGAATTTACATTTACATTTTAGTCATTTAGCAGACGCTCTTATCCAGAGCGACTTACAGTAGAGTGCATACATTTTATTACATTTTACATTACATTACATTTTACATACTGAGACAAGGATATCCCTACCGGCCAAACCCTCCCTAACCCGGACGACGCTATGCCAATTGTGCGTCGCCCCACGGACCTCCCGGTTGCGGCCGGCTGCGACAGAGCCTGGGAGCGAACACAGCTTAGCTTGTTGTTAATCCACCTATCGTGTCAGATTTTGAAAATATATTTTACAGCGAAAGAAATCCAAGCTTTTGTAAGTGTAGCTTTCAATGCTACAACAGCTAGCCCCAAATTAGCATGGTCACGAAAGTCTTCGGATGTTTCCACTCACGAGACTCCCAGTTACACAACAAATGTTCTTTTTGTTCGATAAATATTACTTTTATCACAAAAGAACGCTATTTGGGTTGCGCATTATGTTGAGAAAACCAAAGCCGTGTTCCGTTCGACAAATTCCAAAAAGTATCCGTAATGGTCGTAGAAACACGTCAAATGTTTTTTATAATCAATCCTCAGGTTGTTTTTAACAAACATAATCGATAATATTTCAACCGGACCATAACCTATTCTTTAAGAGACAAACGGAAAATGGAGAGCTCCTATTCGGAGGACACCTGACTAGTTTTGAAAAATCTCATTCATTTTTCAAAATAAAAGCCTGGTCACAGCCCGAGGAAGCCATTGGAAAAGGAATCTGGTTGATACCCCTTTAAATGGAAGAAAGACGGTCCAGGAAACACATTTTTTTTTTGTTTTTTTAAAAATATCACTTCCGGGTTATATTTTCTCAGGTTTTCATCTGCAGAATATGTTTTGTTATACTCACAGACAATATTTTGACAGTTTGGAAACTTTGGAGTGTTTTCTATCCTAATCTGTAAATTATATGCATATTCCACGATCTGGGCCAGAGAAAATGTCCGTTTACCTTGGGAACGATATCTTAAGAAAAAAAAAATCTGACCCCTAGCGTCAAGAGGTTAACAAGAATTTAAGCTTTCTGCCAATATCAGATATGTCTATGTCCTGGGAAATGTTCTTGTTACTTACAACCTCATGCTAATCACATTAGCCTACGTTAGCTCAACCGTCCCACGGACGGGACACCGATCCCGAAGAAGTTTTAAATTCTCTACGGGGAAACAGTGCTGCTACATCAGTAACCCTCATCCACCCAGATACCTGTTCTGCAACCAGGGGTGCTGCATGTGCTGACCCATTGCTCACAGTGTCTTTGGTTGTTGATGCGTTGTTGGTCTCGGTCGGTGTAGTGTCATTATCTGTGACTGATAAAAGTTAATCAAGTTGATCATGCAGGTGAAGTAGGCAGGACAAGCCCTCGTCCTCCAGCTTCAGTATCTCCTCACCCTTGATGTAGTCAATGATGTAGTCAAAAAGTTCTGGTTCGTTGGACTCAAATTCCTCTGGAATGTCTCTTTCGCTCTCGTGGTCTTGTGCCACTGATAGTGTGTGCAGCTGGCTTCCATTCATTGATGATAACTGTTTCTGAAGATCCCAAATAATCTTGCGGCACCATCATTACTGAATGTCTCAATCCGCTCTCTGGTGACTCTCGAAGTTGTCCCAGTAACCTCAGCTTTCTGGATAACTCTCAAAGCCTTCGTAGCTCTGACGTCCGTATCACCCAGTTGTAGGATCAGCAATTCACCAGATGGTGGTGCTATCCCGGACGAGTCCCCAAATTGTTACCGGCCTCAGTCTGTAGCTGAGGTGGCCTGTAATAGTAAAAATAACGGACACAAGTTTACGTCTGCAAAGTTCTGGCGCTTTCTTTATGCTGAAGAATGTTTTTTTTTCTCTTGTTCAATTGTCTATTTTCTTGTTCGTACTTTTAAAACATTCACATCAAACAAGTGCACACTTTAAATTACACAACATAAAAGCCCTTTACCTGAAGCAGAATTTAAAAATATTCCACAAATTACCCTGTCTTACTCTATGATTTCACATGAAAACCAAAATGTATTTCCCATTCATACAATAGAAACACTTATACTGTATATGAAGACAAAAAATAACTGAATGTTTTTCTACATACCACTACCAATATAGAAAACTGACAACAATACATTCAGCTTTAAGATAGTGGCACCTCCGTAAAATCGACTCTCTCATGCACCCGCACTGTATGCACTAAAAGCCCACCCTCCAGACTGAGCGTGCGTGACCAGTTTACCAGCTCATGAGCACAATTTTAAACAAAACCAATAGCATGTAAAACAAACTCAGAAATCACTAACAAATTGTTTCTTTATAAAATCTCCTAAACAAAGTCCAGTACAAGTAAGCTACTCAGTAAACATAGTCTCAGTGCTCGTAAATAGTTTTTTTACCTCAGCTAGCATCTAGCTAACATATACTCTCACTCATTGTAAATCACGTTCTTCTCTCACTCAGTTCGACACAAAACCTTTCCTAACGTGATAATACCTTGACAAAGTTGTTAAATAGCATGTTATTACATATTCTTTCAATATTAGAACGTTCGGAAGTTCTGTTACATAGCTGTAATAGTAAAAAGAACGGACACAAGTTTACGTCTGCAAAGTTCTGCCACTTTATTTATTCTGAAGAATGGTGCTCGCACTTGGCCAGAACTGGCTGTTTCTCCTACTACCACAGTACAACAGCACCATCTATTGACCTGATGGACTACTGTCATACCTCCTAACTTTTTATCTTATTTCTTTGGAAAGTGGTCAAAATTTCTGTTGTTTATAAAACATTTTAGAAAATGTTGATGCGGTTACTAAAACAGCTGTAACTTTTTATCGGAATAAGATATTTTTGTTCCACAGACAGATATGAAAAGCAGGGAAGTAGATCAAGATGTCATACATTAACTTTTTGTCTAAATTGTTGTAAAAGTGGTCAAAGTAGCTGACTTGTGTCAAAAGTTGCAATTTGCATTTACGGTGATTGGAAGTTGAAACTGATGATGACACAATGGGGAGCTTTAGAATGTTGAGGAAATACCATGCAAGTGGATGGAGGACAAAAAGAAGGACAAAAAGTTTAAAGGGAAACTTCACCACTAGGACACTATTTGGGGTGTTTTTCCAGTCTCCCTACATCATTATGAGTGATGAAAGGGTGTTTCAGACATAATTATGCACTATTGCTGTAATTTTTAATGTTCACGTCCGGAGAGTTCAACCAATGACGTCTTTGGTTGATTGAGCCTGCTGTCTGATCTAAAAATGAATGGAGTCATGTTTTGTAGCAATTATTGTGGCCTTTGTGTTTCACGGGTTGCATGATCACGTGATCACGGGAGTAGATATGGTTTGTGGTAATGGAAGAATTTGGGGTTTTGGTCAGTAGTTGTGGTCAGGAGTTGTGGTGAGTGGTTGTGGACAGGGGGTTATGGTCATTAGTTGTTTTGTTGTGGTCAATAGTTATGTGGTCAGTAGTTATGTGGTTGTGGTCAGTAGTTGTGTGGTTCAGTAGTTATATGCTCAATATGTGTGTGGTTGTGGTCAGTGATTGTGTTCAGTAGTTGTGTTGTTGTGGTCAGTAGTGGTGGTCAGTAGCTATGGTCAGTAGTCGTATGGTCAGTAGTTCTGTGGTCAGCAGTTGTGTGGTTGCGGTCAGAAGTTGTGTGGTTGTGGTCAGTAGTTGTGTGGTTGTGGTCAGCAGTTGTGTGGACATTTGTTGTGTGGTTGTGGTCAGCAGCTGTGTGATTGTGGTCAGTAATTATGGTCAGTAAATATGTGGTCAGTAGTTGTGTGGTTGTGGTCAGAAGTTGTGTGGTTGTGGTCAGTAGTTGTGTGATCAGTAGTGGTGTGGTTGTGGTCAGTAATTGCAGTCAATAGTTGTGGTCAGTAGTTGTGTGGTTGTGGTCATTAGTTGAGGTCAGTAGATGTGTGGTGGTGTTCAGTAGTTGTATTGTTGTGGTCAGTAGTTGTGTGGTTCAGTAGTTGTGTGGTCAGTAGGTGTGATCAGTAGTTGTGTGGTTATGGTCAGTAGTTTTGCTCAGAAGTTGTGATCAGTAATTGTGGTCCGTAGTTTTGGTAAATAGTTCTGTAGTTCAGTTGTTATGTGGTTTTGATCAGTAATTTTGTTAAGAAGTTGTGTGGTTCGATAGTTGTGGTCAGTTGTTGTGTGGTTGTGGTCAGTAGTAGTCAGTAGTGGTCAGGAGTGTTGTAGTTGTGGTTTAGTAGTTGTGGTCAGTAGTTGTGTGGTTATGGTCAGTAGCTGTGGTCAGTAGTTGTGGTCAGTATTTTTGTGGTTGTGGTCATTAATTGTGCAGTTCTGTAGTTCTATGCTCAATATTTGTGTGGCTGTGGTCAGTAGTTGTGTTGTTGTGGTCAGTAGTGGTGGTGGGTAGTTGTGGTCAGTGATTGTGTTCAGTAGTTGTGTAGTTGTGGTCAGTAGCTATGGTCAGTAGTTCTGTGGTCATAAGTTGTGTGGTTTTGCTCAGTAGTTGTATGATTGTGGTCAGTAATTATGGTCAGTAAATATGTGGTCAGAAGTTGTGTGGTTGTGGTCAGAAATTGTGGTCAGTAGTGGTGTGGTTGTGGTCAGTAATGGCAGTCAATAGTTGTGGTCAGTAGTTATGTGGGTGTGGTCATTAGTTGAGGTCAGTAGATGTGTGGTTGTGTTCAGTAGTTGTAGTGTTGTGGTCAGTAGTTGTGTGGTTCAGTAGTTGTGTGGTCAGTAGTTGTGTGGTTATGGTCAGTAGTTTTGGTAAATAGTTCTGTAGTTCAGTAGTTATATGGTTTTGATCAGTAATTTTGTTAAGAAGTTGTGTGGTTCGATAGTTGTGGTCAGTAGTTGTGTGGTTGTGGTCTGTAGTACTCAGTAGTGGTCAGGAGTGTTGTAGTTGTGGTTTAGTAGTTGTGGTCAGTAGCTGTGGTCAGTAGTTGTGGTCAGTAGTTTTGTGGTTGTGGTCATTAGTTGTGCAGTTCTGTAGTTGTGGTCAGTAGTGGTCAGTAGGTGTGGCCAGTAGGTGTGGACAGTAGTGTTGTGGCTGTGGTCAGTAGTTGTGTGGTTGTGGTCACTAGTTGTGGTCAGTAGTGGTTAGTAATTTTGTTAAGTAGTTGTGTGGTTCATTAGTTGTGGTAAGTAGTTCTGTGGTTGTGGTCAATAGTTGTGGTCAGTAGTTTTGTGGTTGTGATCAGTAGTTGTAGTTTAGTAATTGTGGTCAGTCGTTGTGTGGTTGTGGTCAGTAGTTGTAGTCAGTAGCTGTAGTCAGTAGTTGTCTGTAGTTGTGGTCAGTAGTTGTGTGGTCAGTCGTTGTGTGGTTATGGTCAGTAGTTGTGGTCAGTAGTTTTGGTAAATAGTTCTGTAGTTCAGTAGTTATATGGTTTTGATCAGTAATTTTGTTAAGAAGTTGTGTGGTTCGATAGTTGTGGTCAGTAGTTGTGTGGTTGTGGTCTGTAGTAGTCAGTAGTGGTCAGGAGTGTTGTAGTTGTGGTCAGTAGCTGTGGTCAGTAGTTGTGGTCAGTAGTTTTGTGGTTGTGGTCATTAGTTGTGTAGTTCTGTAGTTGTGGTCAGTAGTGGTCAGTAGGTGTGATCAGTAGGTGTGGACAGTAGTGTTGTGGCTGTGGTCAGTAGTTGTGGTCAGTAGTTGTGTGTTTGTGGTCACTAGTTGTGGTCAGTAGTTGTGTGGTTGTGGTCACTAGTTGTGGTCAGTAGTGGTTAGTAATTTTGTTAAGTAGTTGTGTGGTTCATTAGTTGTGGTAAGTAGTTGTGTGGTTGTGGTCAATAGTTGTGGTCAGTAGTTTTGTGGTTGTGATCAGTAGTTGTAGTTTAGTAATTGTGGTCAGTCGTTGTGTGGTTGTGGTCAGTAGTTGTAGTCAGTAGCTGTAGTCAGTAGTGGTCTGTAGTTGTGGTCAGTAGTTGTAGTCAGTAGCTGTAGTCAGTAGTGGTCTGTAGTTGTGGTCAGTAGTTGTGTGGTCAGTCGTTGTGTGGTTATGGTCAGTAGTTGTGGTCAGTAGTTTTGGTAAATAGTTCTGTAGTTCAGTAGTTATATGGTTTTGATCAGTAATTTTGTTAAGAAGTTGTGTGGTTCGATAGTTGTGGTCAGTAGTTGTGTGGTTGTGGTCTGTAGTAGTCAGTAGTGGTCAGGAGTGTTGTAGTTGTGGTCAGTAGCTGTGGTCAGTAGTTGTGGTCAGTAGTTTTGTGGTTGTGGTCATTAGTTCTGTAGTTCTGTAGTTGTGGTCAGTAGTGGTCAGTAGGTGTGATCAGTAGGTGTGGACAGTAGTGTTGTGGCTGTGGTCAGTAGTTGTGGTCAGTAGTTGTGTGTTTGTGGTCACTAGTTGTGGTCAGTAGTGGTTAGTAATTTTGTTAAGTAGTTGTGTGGTTCATTAGTTGTGGTAAGTAGTTGTGTGGTTGTGGTCAATAGTTGTGGTCAGTAGTTTTGTGGTTGTGGTCAGTAGTTGTGGTTTAGTAATTGTGGTCAGTCGTTGTGTGGTTGTGGTCAGTAGTTGTAGTCAGTAGCTGTAGTCAGTAGTTGAGTGGTTGTGGTCATTACTTGTGTGGTTCAGTAGTTGTGTGGTCAGTAGTTGTGTGGTTATGGTCAGTAGTTTTGGCCCGTGTTTAGACCACAGTTGTTGCAGGTGAAAACTGAAAGAAGTGTGATGAGAAGTGATCAGGTAAAATATAAAGCAAGTGAATGGACAGCTTTGCCCTATCCAATAAGAGCAGCAGGATCAATGTACACCCCGCCCTTCTCTGTACAGACAGGGAAACTAGCCAGTTGAGTTATTTAGAGCACAGGGCATGATCATGAGAAGGAGGACGAAGGTAGTGAGCATTAGACATATCTGTATTGTTCCAGGTTGTCCAGACCGAGGAAGTATTAGAAATCTTCTCTATATCATTTGGGGTCATGCCATAATGCACTGTAATTATTTTGGTAGATACACTATATATACAAAAATATGTGGACCTCCCTTCAAATTAGTGGATTCAGCTATTCAGCCACATCCATTACTGACAGGTGTATAAAATCGAGCCCAACGCCATGCAAACTCCATAGACAAACATTGGCAGTAGAAGGGCCATACTGAAGAGCTCAGTGACTTTCAACAAGTCAGTTTATCAAATTTCTGCCCTACTAGAACTGCCCTGGTCATCTGTAATTGCTGTTATTGTGAAGTGGAAACATCTAGGAGCAACAGCAGTTCAGCCTCGAAGTGGTAGGCCACACAAGCTCACAGAACGGAACCGCCGAGTCCTGAATCATGTAGCGCGTAAAAATCGTCCGTCATCGGTTGCAACACTTACTAGCGAATTCCGAATTGCCTTTGGAAGCAACATCAGCACAAGAACTGTTTGTCGGGAGATTCATGAAATTTTGTTTCCTTGGCCGAGCAGCCGCATGCACACAAGCCTAAGATCCCCATGCACAATGCCAAGCATCGGCTGGAGTGGTGTAGAGCTCGCCGCCATTGGACTCTGGAGCAGTGGAAACGTTTTCTCTGGAGTGATGAATCACACTTCACCATCTCTGGGTCTGGCGGATTCCAAGATAGCGCTACCTGCCCCAATGCATAGTGCCAACTGTAAAGTTTGGTGGAGGAGGAATAATGGTCTGGGGCTGTTTTTCATGGTTAGGGCTAGGTCCCTTAGTTCCAGTGAAGGGAAATCTTAACGCTACAGCATACAATGCCATTCTAGACGATAGGGTGCTTTCAACTTTGTGACAAAGCGAGGTCCATACAGAATTGGTTTGTCGACATCGGTGTGGAAAAACTTGACTAGCCTGCACAGAGCCCTGACCTTAACCCTATCGAACACCTTTGGGTTGTATTGGAGCGCCGACTGCGAGCCAGGCCTAATCGCCCAACATCAGAGCCCAACCTCACTAATGCTCTTGTGGCTGAATGGAAGCAAGTCCCTGCAGCAATGTTCCAACATCTAGTGGAAAGCCTTTGCAGAAGAATGGGGTCTGTTACAGCAGAAAAGAGGAGACCAACTCCATATTAATGCCCATGATTTTGGAATGAGAAGCCATTTTTGCTGTTGTGCTAGCTGTTAGGTCCAAAACAGATTCACAAATCATGGGAATTTGTCGCGCTATGAAGATGTCTCCCTCCGAGGCATGTGTTGCTTGGCAACCACCCTGCAGTTGCCTTGGCAACCCTGCTCCCTCCATGGCTAAAACCAGTGTGAAAAACATGCTAACAAACATTTGTGCTATGAACCTAAATACATACTGCACTCTGACCCACAAAACTTCTTTGCTAGATTCATGATAGTGGTTAGACAAAGCAAGGAGGGAGTTTCATCCCTTTATGTACATTTATTCAAATATGCAAATACACCTGGTGTATTTATGCAAATTAGGCACATCATTGTCTTTATTTTAACACAAAATGTTTTATGTGCTATAATTCAGTCAATATCTAATGGATTATGAAAATTCAAAAAATTCTTCATCCATTGTCCAACTGTTTAATTTATTAGAATTGTTTATTTTTTTTAAATACAATTTCATTACCGTTGCTACTTTAAAGAGCTTCCCAGACACCAAAGAAAGGTAATTATTGTGTCTTCCTAAACCTGAGACACCTGCTGAATCCGTTCACCTTGTGTGCAGACCAACAAGCAGTCTTACTGCAGAATTAGACGTTAATCCACGTTCTCCAAATGTCAAATTTAAAAGTTGCTCCAAACCAAAAATTTCAACGCGTTTTATTTTGCTGCTGCTCCTCTGTATCATTCCATTTCTCCAAATGTCAAATTTTGAAGTCAAAGGTTAAGTTTAGGAACTCATTCCGAATGGTTAAGGTAAGGTTTAAAGTTTGGGATAGGGTTAAAACCATAAAACAGTGTCCACAACTGGGATCGAATGCAAACTTCTGATCAAGAGTCATGGGATTACCACCACCCTTATCCACAACGCCTTAGCAAAACCCAAACCAGCTTGGTGGTAATAGCTCTCACTGTTGCCCCTAGTGGCCGGTTTTGAAGGCATTTCCTGACGTCCTCAGGACATGGATAGACGTGAATGTGAACTCAAGTCTAAGATGCTTTTTATGCCAGTTTTACATCCAATACACAACAGGAGGTAACCTATATGATGTGCTTAATGAAATATGATATTAGAAGCTCTATTCACACAACAGCTCCAAATCTGACAATTATTATCCAGGACTTTATTTTACAGAACATTGAGTTAAGCATGCAAATGTTCTATTCTACTATATGGACCTTTAAACTCAGCTGCAACAGAGGGTTATGTCATCTTGGTTCAGATTAATACCAGGTGTCACTGTGACTATTATGGAATTTTGGGTAACGATTCATTGTCATGCAAATAGCTTTGGTTATAATTGTCATTTTAGTTGAAAAATGTTTGCGCTTGTAATGCATCTTTGAAAATTAGCTATGACATACCTAATGAATACAACACAGCTTTGGTGACAACACTGTCTCAAAAATGAATGGTTCTGACCATTTGAAAATTACGCTTCTCCTTCCAACCATGCTGTTCCGCTTGTAAAATTGTTACCAACTTTCCCCACTTCATGTAAAAAATGAAAAACTGATATTGGGTAAACTATATCTACTTAAATATAAAGTTGGATCCCCCTACTCCTAAAATGTGTATTAAGGCGATAATGACTATGCATTTTTTTTGTTTGCGGTTATTATCCATAATTGTAGATTATACGATAATTGTGCCAGCCCTAATCACAGCAACACATAGCAAATTAGTCCTGCGGTCATCACTGCTGCAGGAAGAGAAAGAGAAAGAAAAAAAGAGAGAGACCTGGAGAAAGATGAGGAGAAAGATGAGGAGAAGCATGACATAATGGACTACTTCTGCCCTCTACTGGTGACTGGTAGCTTGAGACAATTTACCTGATGAGCCATAGGGGTATAATGCAAAGCAGAATCAATGAGTTAGCCAAATAACTTTGATAAACAACCAAAAATAACTACTGATTTTCATGTTCATTAAGAAAGCTAACCTTCGATATGTGTTTTTGGTTGTAGAGTCAATTAGACCATGTCCATTTCAAGATTATTTTTCCAAAAAATAAAACGTTATTTCAGAATATTTACGCAAGTTAGCTGGCTAAATCATTGAACCTACTTTGTAGTAAACCCCTCCGGGCTGAGTCTGAAGCAGTAGCAACAACACAGGATTATCAAATAGGGCCTACAGGATCCAGCTATGTATTAAACTCATTGCATTTATAACTGTACAGCAGAGCTGTGTAACATACCAAATGCATTAGGAAAAAGGTTTTGTAACTGACAACCGTGGACCCCAGGAAGAGTAGCTGCTGCTTCTGCAAAAGATGGGGATTCAAATAAGCAAATAATAAACAAATAAACCGGCTACTCAGTCACTTTAAAAGTCAAAGTACTTCAGCAGAAGAAAGACAAAAACTTATTTCAAACTGTTCTTGACTTTTAAAACTAGGTCCCTTTTGATCAGGAAATTGCATTACAAAGGCCTCTTACAGATTTTTAATTCACAACCTCCATAATGAGCTTATGAATTATGAGTTTTCCAGAGGAAATAATGGATTTGTATGCAGAACGAGCAGGCGGAATGACAGCAGCTATAAATGAAAAACATGACTTATGCAGTCACACTCACCCATTATGGAAATGTCATGTCATTTCTTTCCTCTCAGACGTTAATGTTCTTAACTGTAAGACGTTAAATGGGTCATTCCACCAATTCGGTGCCCTTTGAGAAGTGTAACTTGGTAAAAAAAAAAAAAAGATTTCACATAATTTTTACATTCTGTCATAAAGAGCACATGTTCAACTTAACATAAAACACGTTTTCTCATCCCGAGGTTAAATAAAAAAATTACTATAGTAAGTGCCTATTAATTGTGAACTCTGAGCGGTTGTTTTGGACCCAGTACCGGGTCAGTCGAGTTTTGGGGGTACATATCATTTGAAAGCTACAGCCCCTGTCTTTTTGTAAATCAAACAAAAAATCTTACTGCTGGCAATGTTATAAGAATCTCCCCACCCTGATGGTTACTGTAAAGCAATGCATGTCCATCTCCATCCACATTACCTTGTATGCATTCTCCACATGTGCCAGTTAATATATCTCACTCGTTTACAATAGGAAAAAGAGATGTCATGTGAGATGTCATGTGATCTCCTACCGATATCTAGCGGACCAACTGGGAATCAGACAGGGGATATATTTACATCAATGGAGAGGTGGAGACGTCAGCTTTCTCCTCAGATATATATTATTCCTGTAAGACGAAAAACTACATTGCACAAGACCTGTGCTTTTAAAATGGCTGTGTTCCTATGGGAATTTTCACATGTTTAGAGTGACACCTCAAAGAGTGCCTTTTGCGTCCTATTTATATTTTAGGTATACATTGTGAAGTGTTGGGGAATAAAAGATTTGAAAATATAGGTTTGACATAAAATATGCCACCAATTACTGTTCCAAAATTATTTTCTTTTTTTTAAGGAAATCATTTTGGAACAGTAATTGGTGGCATACTTTATGTCAAACCTATATTTTCAAATCTCTTATTCCCCAACACTTCACAATGTATACCTAAAATATAAATAGGACGCAAAAGGCACTCTTCGAGGAATGACCCAAATGCAATTCATTTCCGGTGTGGGCATACAGTAATTATAATAACAAAATAATCATACAATTTTACTTAAGCGGTATGCTTTTATGGCTACCCATTTTCCAATAAGCATAAGGATAATGTGCAGTATAAGATTTCAAACCCGTGTTAGTTTGTGTTTATAAATCGTGGATGTAGAACAGTGAAAGTACTCGGCTATAATGCACCTGACTACATCCATGGATGTATTTAAGTGCATAGAAAATCATCCAGTCAGGTCACACTGACTTAAAATACAGTCAAATCTGTCAACTCCATTCCATTCAATTCAAACGACTTTATTTGTCCCCTTGGGGCAATTCCATTAGGGCTATAATGGTGCTTCTGATGCATACAAAAGAGACAGTGTCTGTTGCATTTCATCTTTCATAGACATATTTAGTATTCACTTCCTTAGCCAATGCAGGCCTATCTCAGTGTTTTGCCCAACAGTATATTTTTGAGATGCAAAGTGAGAGCACTCACAACAAGACCATAATCAAAGGACTCTCCTGTTAGACGAATTAGAACCGGAGGAAGATAAGACTGTTTTGTTCTGTCCATCTGGTGCAGCCTAATAAAGAGGATATCTAAGTTCCCAATAAAGGATGTTGGAAGCCTTTTAGCACATCAACGTCATAAAAAAGGAGCCCAGAAAAAAACTACCTACCAGCTACCTGTGTAGTTTATAGCTTTCATCAAATAACAATATGTTTCACCATATATCGTCTTAGGTCACTATTGTAAAAACGAATGTGTCCTCAATGACTTTCCTGGTTAAATAAAGGCAATATGTTTTTTCTCTTAACCTTAATTTTACCAGGATTTCAACAATATAATGTCAAATATAATGCACACAAACATACAATTTCCAATGAACTGATATACTAACAATGAACCTTTTTCAAAGGTAAACACAAAGGTCAATATGAAATTGTAAGGCATCTAAAAATTGACCAAAAGCAGGCAAAGACATGAGAAACACTGAAGCATATTTGACGCTAATGGGTTCACTGTCTGCACAGTACATGCCAGTGCTTCTATGAAGAATAGACAGTGTTCGTCAAATAACACTCCTCAAAGTTTGGTGGACAAGGATAAAGCTTGCAGACATTAGTCTGGTGCAGTATTATGAATATGTTAAGGATGCCATATTTGGGCTTCATAAAGTCTGAAAATTGGGTACAAAATTTTGAGGTTGTGTTATAATGAGTAATTTATTGTTAAGAGACGTGGGGAGTTCTGAAATGGACAGAGGTGGAGGACAATGATGGGTAACTAACTATACAAATGGACATTCCATGTCTTTTTCAATCAAACAAATATTTTGACAACTGAAAAACATTGTGTGACTGCTTTCTATTGTTAAAACACATGCCTGCCATCACATATATTATATATTATGCTGACTTTAAAAGTTGAGGAGCAACTTTCTGAGGTGAAATTCAACTTTAGCTTCTGTACTTCAAAGGTGTAATGCATATCATAATGATTGTCCACAATATCAAAGATGGTTCTCAACAAATACTGAATCTTTCATGTTAAAAGGACTTGATTTATCAGAGGTTTGAAGATTATATTAATTATTTTGGTATCTTGCTAGCTAGGGAAATGAAAATCAAGTCAAATGAGTGAGTGCACTGTAGCAGTATACTTAGGAACTGTATGACTCACAGACACAATTGTATGGTGAATTGAGAAATTCACTCAACAAACATGACAAAGAATGAATGAACTGTAAAGAACTCTACAATGTATTTTTTTAATGCATTTCTTACATAATGCATACCCACTTACTGTTGTACACACAAGTTAGAGGATTCTAAATTATTTGTGGCAAAGTGAATTTGAAAGGCATTGTGACAAGTTGTGTTGCCCCATGTCACAAACGCAGGAGGCTGTTGAGGGGAGGACGGAGCAAATGGAATAGCATCGAACACCTGGAAACCATGTGTTTGATGTATTTGATACCATGCCACTGATTCTGCTCCAGCCATTACTACGAGACTGTCCTCCCAAATTAAGGTGCCACCAAACTCCCGTGGTCTCCATATAACCTTTTCAAGTTCTTAGCTTTACATGTCTCTCCTTTTAACCACCATCAGGGCATGATCAATGTCACGAGATTATGTTTGGTTCTTTAAAGTGGAGCTCCTCGAAGATCATGGGGATTTGTCTGTCCATATTATAGTGTTAACTTACTTTTAAAAAAGTAAGTTAACATTGCTAAATCTTTCTTCATCATTGCTGACTAAAACAACTAAGTAAGTAAGCCTACTTTTTGTACTACATCACTTGATTCAGAGCTAGCTAAACCTGGCTGATGGTAACTGTCTGTTTTGGCTTCATTTGTTGAAAATGCAGGCCCTGCTATGGTGTATTGCCACTGAAACAATTTAATTAAACTATCCCTATGTGAGCGCTCAGCCTTGAACATGACCTACGTGCCAGTGCCATGACTAAGCCATTTATCTCCTGCTCACAGCACAGTCACTGTAGATAATAATAGAATCCAAATTCACCTCAGTTCAGCTCTGTCTGTGCCCTCATATCTCTCTCTCTCTTACACACCTACCTATAATTATGCTATTGCATAATCATACCTACACTATTAGAAAAAAAGGTTCCTTGTAGAACCAAAAGGGCTCCATCGCTTGCTTCATCGCTTGCTTCCGATCAGAACCCTAGAGGATCTTCTTCACTGAACCGAAATGGTTCCATGTATTTTGTGGTTCTAATGATCTAAAGTTGTGCTGTTGCTACTGCCTGTAAACACACAGTCCAGTTCAAAGTGAATGATGGCAGGCCACTGTGCCAAATGGCTTATTTGCATAAAGACCTGCTGTAGCTCTAATTGGCTATGGCGCACGGGTCTGCTTAGACTCCATCCTGGACGAATCAGATGTTTTTATTCGCTTTTAATTGCTGCAGTGTCTATTAATTGTCCAAACGCACAGCTGCTTTCCCACTTTATTTCTGTAGAATTTTCACAAATGCGTCATTCCCCAAACCTAAGAATTTGTGAAAACGACCATATCTAAGTGCTTGCTTGTCAGAAAAAATAAAGTGTAATTCTTCCTTGGAAGAATATGAACAGACTTGAATAAGATTTCATGTTGCTAAACGCTGTCAGTTCCACTTTAAACACATGATTTCCTCTTGCTTCTAGCTAGCATTTAGATTGCAACAGCTCAGGTTTGTATGAACCTAGCTGTTTGCCACTCATAATAGGAATTCAATCTTCCCCCTGCCAACTGTGAAATCATGCAGCAGCATCATTCATATGGATATAAATGTCGACGCAAAACAGCTTGAAGAAATTAAAAGGGAATGTTAGCAGTCATTTCAGAGTTTGATGTGACTGGGTACTCTTTTTGTAGCTGTTTTCTAAAATCCCCATTACACTCTCGGGTAGGGATAGAACCCTCAAGGTGGGTATATATACTGAATCAAAATATAAACGCAACCTGCAAGAATTTCTAAATGTTTACTTGAGTTACAGTTCATATTCATATAAGGAACTCAGTTAATAGAAATAAATAAATTAGGCCCTATTCTATAGATTTCACATGACTGGCCAGGCCCAGCCAATCAGAATGCATTATTCCCCAAAATAAATTCCATGTGTGCAATGGCAGATAATGTAACATTTTGACAAAATGAGTGATGCTTATTTCAACATAGAAACATCAGAGTTTTCCTTTTTACACTGTGGCTTATGGATGAGTAGAGGTTCTGTCTTGCATTTCCACATGGTGACCATATACTGTACACTCATAGAAGAAAGGGTTCTTTGGGGTTCTACAGTGGATTTGTAAAGTATTTAGACCCCTTGACCAAGAACCCAATGGTCACTCTGACAGAGCTCCAGAGTTCCTCTGTGGAGATGGGAGAACCTTCCAGAAGGGCAACCATTTCTGCAGCACTCCACCAATCAGGCCTTTATGGTAGAGTGGACAGATGGAAGCCATACTCTCAGTAAAAGGCACCTAAGGGACTCTCAGACCATGAGAAACAAGATTCTCTGGTCTGATGAAACCAAGATTTAACTATTTGGCTTTAATTCCAAACGTCACGTCTGGAGGAAACCTGGCACCATCCCATGGTGGTGGCAGCATCATGCTGTGGGGATGTTTTTCAGCGGCAGGGACTGGGAGACTAGTCAGGATTGAAGGAAAGATGAACGGCACAAAGTACAAAGAGATCCTTGATGAACACCTGCTCCAGAGCGCTCAGGACCTCAGACGAAGGTTCACCTTCCAACAGGACAGCAACCCTAAGCACACAGCCAAGACAACACAGGAGTGGCTTCGGGACAAGTCTCTGAATGTCCCTGAGTGGCCCAACCTGAGCCCGAACTTGAACCCGATCGAACATCTCTGGGGAGACCTGAAAATAGCTGTGCAGTGACGCTCTCCATCCAACCTGACAGAGATTGAGAGGATCTGCATAAAAGAATGGGAGAAACTCCCCAAATACAGGTGTGCCAAGCTTGTAGCGTCATACCCAAGAAAACTCGAATCTGTAATCGCTGCCAAAGGTGCTTGAACAAAGTACAGGGTCTTAATACTTATGTGAATGTGATATTTCCGTTTTTATTTTATTTTATTTTATACATTTGCAAAAATGTCAAAACCTATTTTTGCTTTGTCATCATAGGGTATTATGTATAGATTTATGAGGGGGAAAACTATTCAATCCATTTTAGACTAAGGCTGTAAAGTAACAAAATATTCAAATGTAATTTTGACCCCAAGAAGAATCTATTGTACAAAGCAATAGCAAATATCAACTTATTTCCTATCATAGACATGAAATTAATGTTATCCCATTTTTTTCTTTACCAAAACCGACTGTTGTGTTAGCAAAAATACAGTTAATTAGCTAAATATATATTTGTTTATATATAAGGTGCAGCTTTTTTTCCAAAATACAATCTACATTAGTACTAAAAAGCTCATTTACCACCATTTGATTATACTATAATTTATTTTTCAGAATTTTTAAGTAAATAGTTGTGTGATAAAACAATTGTCATTTAAAGAGAGTAAACACTTTTTTTATATATAGACAAAGGGGGACTTAATTCACTTCAAAAAGTGATCCTGAGGACATTGACCAAAAATATTGTTTTGTTTTCTTTATTTATCCCATAGCCAGAATAGAACTCCCCAGCTTGTACTCCTAAAAACCGGAAATTAGTTAGCCATGGCTCGTTGGTCAAAGACTATGGGGAAATGAATCAGGGTCCATCCCCCTGATGTTATGATAGAGGTCTATCATAACATCACATAGTATTCACAGTTACATTCCCAAAACGAGAGATCTCGTTAAATGAAATTAAGAATGACAAAATAACAGAACCAGCGGGTAAAAGGGGTGCGTACATGTCCGCAGGCATCTTTAGTAGAGCGTGGATGTGCCACGAGTGGCGCTCTGAGAAGCAGCAAGCGAGACAAACGCAAGTATCACTTAAAATGAATGCACAAATTGAAAGAAAAGGATTTCACTGGAGCTACAAAGATACCAGCATAACTTGCTAACAATGGAGATCATTTTCCAATTGTAGCCTAGGCCTACATACGTTAAAACCAGTGGAAAGGTTGACATATTAGGGCCTACAATTTCGGCTCAAGTGCGGGGGAGAGCGATGCTTGAACTTGAGCATTCCTGCCGCCATCACACATTTCCTTTTTAAATGTAAGCTAATAATGTGAATAAAATTACCACAAAAAATCATTTTCTCAGTGACAACTAAAACAGGCTATATTCATACACTGAGCTGTTCTCTCCAAAAAGCATTGCTTTGTATCTGCTCCAAGAATTACATGCTTGGAATACACCAGGTGGGTTGCACTCCCTTGCATCAAACCTAGGACTGGCTCTTTTTAATGCAGAGTATAGGGTCTCCTCCTAGGCCTACATAGGAAGGACACTTCCCACATCCATCTTTATATTAGCAGCTGCCAACTAGATAAAAACCCAGCCTTGTACTAAATGACACTGCAGGTATTTCAGGCTAGGTTAAAGGGATACTTCGGGATTTTGGCAATGATTTTGGCCGTTTATACATGTCAGATCAACTCTTTGATACCATTTGTATGTCTCTGTGTCCAATGTGAAGGAAGCTAGAGGTAGTTTTGTGAGCCAACGCTAACTGGCATTAGCGCAATGACTGGAAGTCTATGGGTATCTGCTAAAGGGCCTCATTGCCAAAATCCTAAAGTATCCCTTTAAATACATAGTCCTTGCTCATAACAAGAATGTGGATGTGTGTGATGGATTGTATTGTTTCGGGTGGTGACATTTGGTAGATGAATAAGCCATTAGTGGTAAAGTGAGAGCTTTATGTGGGAAAGAATTAGATCACTTATATAAAGTTCCAAACATTGTTACTTTACTTTATTTGTACTTTTTGTATGTGTTTGCCTTTTTAAAGTCCAGATAATATGCAGCTCATATCTTGCCTTGATCAATCAAACGTAATCTGAAATGCAGGCCAATGCTGGAACCTGGTCCCAGAGCAAAACATTTTATATTTTACAAAAATCCTGCCACTCCATTTAGTATATGTTACTTTATGTTAGTTTGCATAAAATTGGCCTACCAATGCAATAGCGGTCATACACTGAGAGTACAAAACATTAAGAACACCTGCTCTTTCAATGACATAGACGGACCAGGTGAATCCAGGTGAAGGCTATGATGCCTTATTGATGTCACTTATTAAATAGATCACATTTGATCTGTTTAGTATGATATATTACGTTTGATTGCTTTAGTATGATATGCTACGTTAGGTTATGGATTATGGTTAGGGTTAAGGTTAGAAGTTAGGTTAAAGGGTTAGGGGAAGGGTTAGCTAGCATGCTAAGTAGTAAGTAGTTGCAAAGTTGCTAGTTAGATAAAATGCTAAAGTTGTCCATGTTGAGATTCGAACATAAAACCTTTGGGTTACTAGACGATCGCATTATATGTAACCTACTGTTCATAACAAACATAAAATATCATACTACACTGAACAAAAATTCATACGCACAAAAAGTTTCTCTCAAATTTTGTGCACACATTTGTTTACATCCCTGTTAGTGAGCATTTTCCCAATATAATCCATCCACCTGACAGGTGTGGCATATCAAGAAGCTGATTAAACAGCAAGATCATTACACAGGTGCACCTTGTGCTGGGGACAATAAAAGGCCACACTAAAATGGGCAGTTTTGTCACACAACACAATGCCACAGATGTCTCAGGAGATTCCTGACTGCAGGAATGTCCACCAGAGCTGTTGCCAGATAATTTAATGTTAATTTCTCTACCATAAGCTGCTTCCAATGTCGTTTTAGAGAATTTGGCAGTACATCCAAACCACGCGTAACCACACCAACCCAGGAACTCCACATCTGGCTTCTTCACCTGGGGGATCATCTGAGACTAGTCACCCGGACAGTTGATGAAACTGTGGGTTTGCACAACATAAGAATTTCTCATCTGCGTGCTCGTCGTCCTCACCAGGGTCTTGATCTGACTGCAGTTTGGCGTCATAACCGACTTCAGTGGGCAAATGCTTACCTTTGATGGCCAGTGGCATGCTGAAGAAGTGTGCTATTCATGGATGAATCCCGATTTCAACTGTACAGGGCAGATAGCAGACAGAGTGTATGGCATCGTATGGGCGAACGGTTTGCTGATGTCAACGTTGTGAACCCATGGTGGCGGTGGGGTTATGGTATGGGCAGGCATAAGCTACGGACACCGAACACAGTTGCATTTTATTGACAGCAATTTTAATGCATAGAGATACAGTGATGAGATCCTGAGGCCCATTTGTCGTGCCATTCGTCCGCCACCATTTACTAATGTTTAAGCATGATAATGCACGGTCCCATGTACACAATTCCTGGAAGGCCTGCTTACTAACCAGACATGTAGCCAATTGAGCATGTTTGGAATGCTCTGGATCGACGTGTACAACAGCGTGTTCCAGTTTCAGCCAATATCCAGCAACTTCGCACAGCCATTGAAGAGGAGTGGAAGAACATTCCACCGACCACAATCAACAGCCTGATCAACTCTATTCGCTGCATAAGGCAAATGGTGGTCACACCAGATATTGACTGGTTTTCTTATCCACCCCCCTACTTTATTTTTTAAGGTATCTGTAACCAACAGATGCATATCTGTATTCCCAGTCATGTGAAATCCATAGATCAGGGCCTAATGAATTTATTTCATTTGACTGTAACTCAGTAAAATCTTTGAAATTGTTGCATGTTGCGTTTTTATATTTTTATTCAGTGTAATTTAAGTGTTCCGTATTTACTATGTTACATCTAATCAATGTAATGTGACCTAACATCAAGTAACATACACTATACTAAATAGACCAGGCTGGTATATTATGCTGACATGTTTAACCAACCCACTGAAATTGTAATTTATAAATCTTCAAAATGATCACAAAAAAAGTAGGTTTATGCTGTCATATGTCATCAAGTGAGTTACATTGATGTGAGTGTTGTTAATCATTCACACAGGAGACAGCTGTACTAAAAACTGAAAGGGTGCTCCTTCCTTGTGGGTCTCTTCAAATCCTCTACATAAAGTCACACAGCTGCATTCCAGAGAGTTCACTTGGGGGACTTAAAAGACTAAGCAAGAGTGGAGCTCAAAATCAGACTGCTGCTACTGGAAACACAGTTACAAGACATTTAGACTTAGACTAAACTGCAAACTAGACCAACCTGAAGCTGTGGATTCTGAATGCACATTTTGCACATGCATTTTATTTTCAAATAAGGCATCATTTAGATAAAATAGGTGATATAGACAGGTATACGCAAAACGGGCAGGAGGACTTGACCTTGTTCATTGTTTGGTTACAAATTGAATTTACAAGAGTTATCAGCTTTTTTTTGAACATGATAAAGTTTGTTTTTTGCATTATCTTCGTCGCTGTGGTTCATGCGCGGTTACTTCGCAAGAGACAAACTCCGTGTCCGGAAGTCTGTGATGGCTCCCGCTGTCCTGTCGCACCTGAATCACGGTGTTACTACGGTGTAGTGAAGGACAGCTGCGGATGCTGCACAGTATGCGCGTCTGGAGAAGGTGACATTTGCGGGGAGCGCGGTATTGGCCTTTGTGGCGAGGGAATGACATGCGAATATCCAGCGGGAAAGCGCAGAGTTCGCGGTTCATGCGTTTGCACACTTTCAGAGCCGGTGTGTGGAAGTGATGGAAGGACTTACCCCAGTATGTGCCGTTTGAGAGCCGAGAACAAAATAGCAGAACTCAGTATAAATCCCCCGGTCATCTTGATTCAGAAAGGCCACTGTGATTCGGGTGAGTATTGAGGGCCAAAGGAAGAAAAGTTTCATAGCCTACATTTATTCATCTCCAGTCTACCATGCAAAGTAGCCTATTGTTATCAAGACATTAGTTTGTGTTTATGTATTTTCTTTATGTATTTTCTTCGTTGAATAACTGGATTGTACAATCCTAATTGTTGAATAAATCGATTGTACAGTCCTAATGGTTGAATAACTGGATTGTACAGTCCTAACTACTTGTCAAGTTGACCCAACATGGGTATTTGTGCTCTACTGCAATGTGTAAGCCAGGCTGCATGTAGCCTACATCCTGTATGTCAGGGATTGTAATTAACCTATTAAGTAGGAAGGTTAAACTGCTGCTTCTCTCTAAGGTCAAGCCATCATCTGGTTTTACAGCCTACTGAAGAATGCTTCACCTTTCATTCTCTCTCTGATCCAATTATGTAAGGAAAAATTGATGAAATTGTTTTCTCCAATAGAGAAGAAACACCCTGGCCAGAGCCTTGGCAGAACTGCTACATCCCTTCCAACCAAGCCCACCAATAAAACATTATTTCATTGAATAAAGGATCGACAGATCAACTTTATTTGATAAAGAATGATCCTGTTAACATGCCATACGACGCTAAAATGCAAAGTGCGTTAGGGTAGATGTTGTTTACAATACAATCAGATAAACCCTGTTTTTTTCTTTCCTCGTCTAGCACGGATCCTGAGCATATTCAATCGATTTTTGGTCATAATCATAGGCCTACATGTTATGTTGGTCCATCCCAAATGGCACCTTATTCCCTATATAGTGCACTACTTTTGACCAGAGCCCTATGGGAACTATATAGGGAATACGGAGGCATTCGGATGTAGGCTATTACTTTCTAGCACGGTTTGAGATGGTGAATTGTACACAGTCAAAGTAGTCAAAGAGAGCAGGAGTGAATAATCTGGTACTGGGACTCAGTACTTGCTCCATGATCAAGCTGTTGATATCTTGATGGATCTGAGACGATAACAAATGCCAGTTTACAGTTTGCTGTTCCATGTTGTGCCAGCCAGAAAGTGTTAGACATGGTAATGGTTTCATTATTATTGACAAAACTGTTGTTATGCCTAAACGGAAATGTGTCCATTGCAACACAATCTAGGCCTATTACTCATAGCAAGTGGTTACATATTGTTGCTATACCCACAGTAGAATGTGTATGGAGAAAATAAGAAATTCACCATGCATTAGATCCCCTCCTGGTTTCTGAGAAAAGCAGGTGTGCAAACCACATGGCTTCCAATTACTGTGTGCTTTGGAGGGTGTCACATAATGTTTAACGGACTGGCACAAGAATGAGGTGATTGGACTGTAATCACCTGAATGAGAAGCAGCCTATAAAAGGCTTGGAGCATGTGGAGGGGTTAAGAGAGCAACCATAGAGAGAACAGTACTTCAGATTTCACTGCATGACAGGATTCCTCCACATGGGAGCCAAAGATGTGTACAAAACAGAGCTGTGTCGACTACCTTTGCAGCAACATTCAACACTTTACTCAGTTACAGAGCCTGTATTAATAAAGTGTGTCAGAGTAGTGTTGAGTAGTGATGCGAGTGCAGATCTAGGATCAGTCTTGCCTTTTAGATCACAATTTGTTTTTATTACATTGACGGGGGACCTGATCCTTGATCAACATTCCTACTCTGAGAAACTTGATACATACGGCCTCAGACCTACACTACAGGCAAGAAAGGTGTTAACACAATATTTCATCACCTCTCTTTAACTTTTCTTAGTAATAACACCAGCCTGAATAAGTAGCCATGTGGAATGTGTTGACAGTTTTTTCTTTGCTCATTGTATAAAAGCTGTAGGCGATGTGTTTTTTTTATGCTTTATGTCTCTGTGGGTTCGTTACAGAGATTCTAGTTGATTCGTAGCCTAACATACAGGAGTATAACAGTCTAATATGGCTAGAAATATAGGGCTGGGGCCTCGCGATACGGTTTCATCACGATACTAAAGTGGCGATACAGTATGTATTGCGATTCTCACAATTCTATATGTATCGATAATGTGATGTTATTGCGATTCGATGCTCCAAACATTTTGCTCACCATGTCTGCTGCAGAGGGACAACAGAGAGCCTGGAGAAAGCTAGTTTTGATCAGTCATAGAAATACAATTGTTGAAAACAAATTGTCTCCCTGTTTAAAAATATGGAGTACAAGCTATGAAATAAAAATACTGGAGTTTTGTTGCAGGTACAGCCAATTAGCGCAAAAAAATAATATTGCGATAGTCAAAACAATACGATTGATTTTTGATAATATTGATTTTTTTTTCTTCCCCATCACTACTGACACATCACAGTGATGGATGGCACGTTCACCAAAGTTATTCTAGTATTGTTAAATAATTGAATCACAATTTTAAATAGAATTATATCTCAAAATGAGAAAATAAACAAGCTAAATCTTTTCCAAGTAATATCCAGAGGAATCCATTCAAAGTGCATGTTATCTGAAATACAAAATTTGTGATGTGTGCAGTGCACCCAGTATTTTATATTGTTCAAGGCATTCCAAGCTCTGACCATCAATCAGGGTTTGGCAGTGGAGCCTAGGGACAGTATCCATGAACAGATGCAGTGCACTCCATGGCCTCCCTCAAGTCAATCTCTCAGGCTGCGTCCCAAATGGTCAAAAGTAATGCACTATACTCTTTACATGACAGAGACTATACATGTGAAAGCTATGATCCCTTATTGATGTCACTTGTTAAATCCACTTCAATCAGTGTAGATGAAAGGGAGGGGACAGGTTAAAGAAGGATTTTTAAGCCTTGAGACAATTGAGACATGGATTGTATATGTGTGCCATTCAGAGGGTGAATCGGCAAGACAAAATATTTAAGTGCCTTTGAACGGGGTATGGTACTAGGTGCCAGGCGCACCGGTTTGACAAACGCTCAACAGTTTCCAGTGTGTATCAAGAATTTCCCACCATCCAAAAGACATCCAGCCAACTTGACACAACTATGGGAAGCATTGGAGTCAACATGGGCCAGCATCCTTGTGGAACGCTTTAAACACCTTGTAGAGTCCATGCCCCGACGAATTGAGGCTGTTCTGGAGGATGCAACTCAATATTAGTAAGGTGTTCCTAATGTTTGGTATACTCACTGTATAGGGAATAGGGTACCACACAACCTCAGTCTCCCAAAGAGCCCAGGCTTCTGACAGCACCAGGAGAATGCACCCAGTTCTCATAATCATCTTATGTAGAAAGTGTTAAATATTGTGATATGTTTGTAAAATGGCATAGATTTTAAAGAGTGCACTAGTAGCTTATAAGAAGTTGTTTTGGGGAGGGGGGGGTGAAGAAGCCTTGTGCAAGGCAAAAATATTCAGTGTCCTGTCAAGGATATGTCTTGACAAAAGGAGTACCTTTGTTTGCCATGCTGAAATTTGCATTCAAAGAAGTTTCCGCAGAGATTAGTTCATTGTGCTGCTATGCAAATATCAATCTCAAAACCGTGTGTCTGAATGCATTAAGGATAAGGTGTAGTGCACAGGAGCTTTAGGGAAAGTACATGTGATAATGTGTGTGTGAAAGCAACGTGCTGTAGCCTACATGAGAAGAAATGCCCTATAAATGGGAAGAGGAGAAACAGCAGGGGAATAGTTTTGGGGGGCAAAGATTTCCAGTTCGCCTAAAGTAAGAGAGTCATAAATAACCTTTAAGTAGAAGAGGAGAGCTAGGTGGCCTATAAAAGGTACCTCCACCTCCTGCCAGCCAATCAGGTGGGCTTACAGGCTGGGTGTTCGCTGCATTCAGACCTTGATTTGCCTTGTGGGCAAACAAGGCCATGAGCTCAGCAGGCACAAGCTTGCTGGTATCAATTTGGTCCCTGGAAACCAACCTGACAAGCTATCCAAGCAAACAGGTAGCAGAATAGGGGCCGAAGGCTCCAAGGGTCTCTAGCATAGCTGCGGAAAGTAAGGGTGCTGAGGGTGCTGCAGCACCCCCTAATAAATCATTAAAAAATGTAGAATACAAATTTAAAAAATTGCCGTCAGCAGCACAGAGAGATCAAATTCTGTCGGCACGTTGTGCATATAAGATACAGTGGCTTGCGAAAGTATTCACCCCCCTTGGTATTTTTCCTATTTTGATGCCTTACAACCTGGAATTAAGATATATTTTGTGGGGGGTTGTATCATTTGATTTACACAACATGCCTACCACTTTGAAGATGCAAAATATTTTTTATTGTGAAACAAACAAGAAATATGACAAATATACTGTAAACTTGACCGTGCATAACTATTCACCCCCGCCCCAAAGTCAATACTTTTTTAGAGCCACCTTTTGCAGCAATTACAGCTGCAAGTCTCTTGGGGTAAGTCTCCATAAGATTGGCACATCTAACCACTGGGATTTTTGCCCATTCTTCAAGGCAAAACTGCTCCAGCTCCTTCAAGTTGGATGGGTTCCGCTGGTGTACATCAATCTTTAAGTCATACCACAGATTCTCAATTGGATTGAGGTCTGGGCTTTGACTAGGCCATTCCAAGACATTTAAATGTTTCCCCTTAAACCATTTGAGTGTTGCTTTAGCAGTATGATTAGGGTCATTGTCCTGCCGGAATGTGAACCTCCGTCTCAGTCTCAAATCTCTGGAAGACTGAAACAGGTTTCCCTCAAGAATTTCCCTGTATTTAGCGCCATCCATCATTCCTTCAATTCTGACCAGTTTCCAAGTCCTTGCCGATGAAAAACACCCCCACAGCACGATGCTGCCACCACCATGCTTCACTGTGGGGATTCTGTTCTCGGGGTAATGAGAGGTGTTGGGTTTGCGCCAGATAGCGTTTTCCTTGATGGCCAAAAAGCTCCATTTTAGTCTCATCTGACCAAAGTACCTTCTTCCATATGTTTGGGGATTCTCCCACATGCCTTTCGGGCGAACACCAAATGTGTTTGCTTATTTTTTTCTTTAAGCAATGGCTTTTTTTCTGGCCACTCTTCCATAAAGCCCAGCTCTGTGGAATGTACGGCTTAAAGTGGTCCTATGGACAGATAATCCAATCTCCGCTGTGGAGCTTTGCAGCTCCTTCTGGGTTATCTTTGGTCTCTTTGTTGCCTCTCTGATTAATGCCCTCCTTGCCTGGTCCGTGAGCTTTGGTGGGCGGCCCTCTCTTGGCAGGTTTGTTGTGGTGCCATATTCTTTCCATTTTCTAATAATGGATTTAATGGTGCTCCGTGGGATGTTCAAGGTTTCGGATATTTTTTTATAACCCAACCCTGATCTGTACTTCTCCACAACTTTGTCCCTGACCTGTTTGGAGAGCTCATTGGTCTTCATGGTGCCGCCCCTTGCTTAGTGGTGTTGCAGACTCTGGGGCCTTTCAGAAAGGGTGTATACTGTATATACTGAGATCATGTGAAGATATATTAACTTCTGACTTCAACTGTACTAGGCACACTTGATCTCGCACACCCAATTAGGAGAGGAGAGGTAGGCTACTTAACTTGAAGCAACGAATTCGCAGTGTGTGTGAATAATGCAACAAAGATGTGATTTTAATACAATGTCTCTGTTTCCAAATAATCTGCGGGACAACTTAAATATTTTCATCCCAAAGTTGTCTGTCGGACCGACCGCTCCCAACCATAGCATGAAAAATGCAGACTGTGCTGCAATGATCTCTGTCAGGACCCGCAGGTCCTGTGGGCAAATCCCTACTGATCTAAGTTCCTTCAACTGTAATGAAAACATTTAAAAAATGCCAAGATATGCTACTACTTGCCTTAAGTGCTTCCCTGTATCATACATGTATTTGTCATTGTGTTCATAAAGGAGACCATGCACCAAACCCAAAGCTCAGAATTGGCATACCCGTATCAGGCTCAGAGAGGGCTTAAATCCTACCACTTTGCCCTCCCACTATTTTTTAACTGCTGGAAAAAGTCTGACAGATGTTATGCTTTTTCTATTTAAAAAAAATCCATATACTAGTATCCTAATAAATATGAAAATGTTTACAGCTCATGAACAACATATGAAATGTATGCAAATTCTACCTCCAATATATGCATGAACTTTGTTTCACATGAATAAACCTTCCTTTCTGTCTTTCTGTATTTTGTCCCCTCAGGTTCCCTGGACCCAGGAAGTATCCGCTACAAATTCAACTTCATTGCCGATGTGGTGGATAAGATAGCCCCTGCTGTGGTGCACCTAGAGCTTTTCAAGAGGTAGAAGCAGCAAGTACAGTATTGGAGCCCTTTAATCTTTCTGTTAGTAATGTACTATACAATGCGTTCTGCAGCAACATATTGAAGTAGGCGTCTAACACAGTTGTGATCAATACTTCATTTTCAAGCTCTGCATTTTGTTGACTGGGTGTTTTTCGCAAACCCTTCATTGGAACTGATTCCCTTATATTTTGGTATGATGAAAGCAACCTGATTGGTTGTTGTGTCTTTTCACTCAGGTTGGCATTTTCAAACCAGGAAGTCCCCGTCTCTAGTGGTTCGGGGTTCATCGTGTCAGAGGACGGCTGGATTGTCACCAACGCCCACGTTCTCTCCAACAAGCAGAAAATCAAAGTGGAGATGAAGAACGGTGTCAAATTCGATGCCTCCGTCAAGGACGTGGACACGAAGCTAGACATTGCACTCATCAAAATTGAGTCGGATGTGAGTGCTCTTCCTTTTCCTCCTCCCTAAAATGAGGCTGTTCCAAGGGCCTTCTCTCATTTCACAGGTCCTTAAACAAAATGTTGCTTGGTGTTTTCCACTGGCCTACTGGGTTGTCATCAGTGACTAACATAAAAAAGGCGACAGAGGACCTTTCGCCTGACCAAAATTGGATTCCACTCCTTGACATGGTCAATTTGTCGCCAAATTTTCCTCTAGGGGCTATTGTTTTGGTCTTACAAATTCACAGCTTCAGCCCTTTTTTTTAAGTATTCGCAAGTGGTGCTGTTACTAAAACATTTGTCACCGCAACGACAGGAGCTTGGGTAAACAGCTCCTTTATGTGGCATTATGGGATCCCTGGCCAGAACACAGTCCACTAAAACCCAATCTAGGCCAGGGACAAACCATACAGGCAATACAACTGATCATTTTGACTCAGCTCATCACTACACAATATACTTCAGAAAACTAGAAACTTCCGTGGAGACTACAAACGCAGTAGAAAGGGATTAGATTGAATGAGTTGTGATGGTAGACAGTAAGCGGTCATAGGCTGCAGCAGACCCCAAAAGTTGCCTGCAAGTGAGGCTGTGATGGAACAAGGCTTTACGCCCTAGAGGGGCTGGCAATGGAAACAAACTGTAATCGTCAGATTCCAGCAATATAAATACTTCAACCCACGACAAGAAAAGGCATGCGGATACACGCTTAGGCTGGGTGTGAAGGTTAGAGTGAGAGTGCCTTGTTGGCTTTACTGATGATTCAGTGCTATAGGGTATTCTGTTGATAGGGCCAATGTATTAACAGAGCAGTTGAAAAGCCTCTTTCCCTTTTTTGGGGGGTGATTTGTCTTCCCTTACTGCATATACAGTATCAGGAAGTAGCTTTGATGACTCAATGAACCGGACCAGCAATGTGTCAGTCAGTAAGCCCACAGTTGCCTTTACAACACAGTCCATCTCTACCATGGCAGACCTGGGATTCAAACCCACGCCTTATTGACACAACATACTCCAGAAGCACCTTCAATACTACTGTCCCAGGAAAGCTAACTAGCGTCCTGCTCAGGGGGTGTACTTTACATCAAACTGCCTCAAGCTTCAGAAACAGGTTCCTGCTCTATGGGCCATTCTGGCTCAGACACGGCTTAAAGAAAAGCCCAAACATTTCTGGGTTCCGGGACAGTACTACAGGTCTCAGGAAGGCAGTAGCGATGCTAACCCACTATCTTCACATAATTAAACAGAACACTAGAATGAACATTGATATCCTAGCAACATGAAACAGTGGACTTGTGATTTATATGATCTCTATGTTTGTCTTGTTCTGTAGAGTCCACTGCCGGTGCTTCTGCTGGGCCACTCGTCTGACCTTCGGCCTGGGGAGTTTGTGGTGGCAGTGGGTAGTCCCTTCTCCCTGCAGGTAAAGGGAGGGAACATGCTCAACTGTTATCCTCTTGCGTAAACACATGAAAGGATGATTGGAACCACAAATAGATCACAACAAACATGAAAAAGGCCAGCACTCACTTGGATATTAGTTGGAATTGAAGCTTTGTTTGAATTTTCTTCCCCCTGCAGAACACGGTCACCACAGGCATCATCAGCACGGCCCATAGGAATGGCCTGGAGCTGGGACTCAAAGACTCTGACATGGAGTACATCCAGACGGACGCCATCATCAACGTGAGTCATAGTCTGTGACTCAACTGGCACCCTATTCCCTGTTTAGTGCACTACTTTTGACCAGAGCCCTATAGGCCATGCATGGTCAAAAGTAGTTCACCATATAGGGAATAGGGTGCCATTTAGGATGCAAGCGTGAAACATGGCTGTCAAGCAGCAGTATTTTTTACTGCATGTGCATCTCTTTACATATCATTACATACTGTATGTCTCCATCTTCTCTTCTTGTCTCTGTTTTGGATTAAACATTGCACTGCAATACAATTGTCATTACCTTTTGTTTATTGCTCTGTTCTTTTATAGTATGGCAACTCAGGGGGACCACTTGTGAACTTGGTAAGGGGATTTACTACTTGATATTGTATTTGAGAGGATTGTAATATGTAAATCAGCACATTTGAAATGCAGGCAGGCTATGTATCTTTCCTTTTTTATTTCGGAAAGATTTGCAAGGACATAATTCTGTTTTCTATATATGGCTTACTGCTCAAGGTCCCCATTCTATGTTTTACTATGACATCTGTTGTTTTAAAATCCGCCACAGGAAACATTCTTTATCTGCAGACTCCTGTAATAGTGATGACTTATGTCTGCCTATTGATCTCAAAGCAGGAAAATTCTCCTAGAGTCGCCCTTGACGAAGCTTAAGGCATTTTTTCACCCGCTATATAATTTTTTCCATCTAAGTCCTTGTGGTCTATAAAAGAAGGCTTTTGCACAACATTGCATTGGCGCAGTGCAATTACATAAAACATAATTGTGCACGCGTACACAATTACATAGGATATATCAAAGCAGTGGCCTCGAGCTTAATGTTGTAAAAAGACTGCTTTACTTTCAAATACACCAAAAGGATACACATTTCATTCTGTTCCCTCACTCAGTGAGAATTACCATGCTAAGCATCACACATGGAAACAACAGAACAGCAGAACATTCTTGGAACCACAGGAAAGAACAGAACATTACACAATGTTGACTGACATGTTCAAAGGAACTTTCTTGAATGAAAGTACATATTCCATGAATGTACAGTACCAGTCGAAAGTTTGGACACGACTACTCATTCAAGGGTTTTTCTTTATTTTTACTATTTTCTACATGGTAGAATAGTGAAGACGTCAAAACTATGGAATAACACATATGGAATCTGAAATAAGTTTTAAACAAATCAAAATATATTTTAGATTTTAGATTCTTCAAAGTAGCCAGCCTTTGCCTTGATGACAGCTTTGCACACTCTTGGCATTCTCTCAACCAGCTTCATGAGGAATGCTTTTCCAACAGTCTTGAAGGAGTTCCCACATATGCTGAGCACTTATTGCCTGCTTTTCCTTCACTCTGTGGCTCAACTCATCCCAAACCATCTCAATTGAGGTCGGTAGTGATTGTGGAGGCCAGGTCATCTGATGCAGCACTCCATCACTCTCCTTGGTCAAATAGCCCTTACACAGCCTGGAGGTGTGTTGGGTCATTATCCTGTTGAAAAACAAACGATAGCCCACTAAGTGCAAACCAGATGGGATGGCGTATTGTTGCAGAATGCTGTGGTAGCCATGCTGGTTAAGGATAAGTGTGCCTTAAATTCTAAATAAACCATTGACAGTGTCACAAGCAAAGCACCCCCACACCATCACACCTCCTCCTCCATGCTTCACGGTGGGAACGACACATGGAGATGTAATATGGACTTGGTATTTTACCAAATAGGGCAATCTTCTGTATACCACCCCTACCTTGTCACAACACAACTGATTAGCTCAAACGCATTAAGGAAAAAATTCCACAAATTAACTTTTAACAAGGCACACTTGTTAATTGAAATGCATTCCAGGTGACTACCTCATGAAGCTGGTTGAGATAATGCTAAGAGTGTGCAAAGCTGTCATCAAGGCAAAGGGTGGCTACTTGGAAGAATCTCAAATATAACATATATTTTGATTTGTTTCAAACTTTTGGTTACTACATGATTCCATGTGTTATTTCATAGTTTAGATTTCTTTACTATTATTCTAATGTAGAAAATAGTAAAAATAAAGAAAAACCCTTGAATGAGTAGGTGTGTCCAGACTTTTGACTGGTACTGTATATCAGATGCATATTTTCATATTTTAATGCTACAATTCTGTTTATATTCATAATTTGTTATGTTCAATTTGACTTGTTTCCAGGATGGGGATGTCATTGGCATAAATACTCTGAAGGTCACAGCAGGAATATCCTTTGCAATTCCTGCTGACAGAATACGGCAATTCCTTGCGGATTCCTACGACAGACAAATCAAGGGTTTGTTTGACTAATTCTTCACTACCTATTTCACTAATATACCCCATGATTTACATGATAGCTTTTCTGGTTCAGATTGCTGATGATTTTTATTTGTATTTTATTTAACTAGTCAAGTCAGTTAAGATCAAATTCTTATTTGGCACAATTCTATACAATCATTTGGTATTCTATAACCGTTCTTATTTTACTGCATTGTTATCAGGAAAGACACTGCCAAAAAAGAAATACATGGGTGTCCGGATGCTTCAACTCTCAACTCAGTGAGTAAAGATCTGCTTTTGGTCAGAAGGTATCATTTTTCCATGGCCAGGTCAAAAGTAGTGTACTATATAGGGAATAGGGTGCCATTGTGGACGCAGACCTTGCCATTATTACTGGCAGGTTTACTATGCACCATAAATGCTGATCCCGATTAAACCACAATCTATATTAAGTTTACGGTCAAATTGTTGCCTTTCTCAAAATGTTGCTGGCTAAAATCTTGTGTGTGACCATTTCCAAGTCTTGCCATACTGTGTGTAATATCCTCCGTTTCCTCCTCCCAGTTTGATCCGAGATCTGAGGGAGCGGGAGAGCGGCTTCCCAGATGTGAGCTCAGGAGTGTACGTTTATGAAGTGATCCCAGGAACAGCTGCCTCCAGGTAAGACTGAGTGTGCATCCCAAATTGCACCCTATCCTTATAAAGTGCACTACTTTTTATCAGAGTCCTATGGGCCCTGGTCAAAAGTAGTGCACTACCGTAAAACTTAAATTAATATCCCAGACATTTGCTTCTAATCACTTAACACAACTGCCGCTTATTAGAGACGGGGATCTATTTCCTTAACACACACAGCTTTTGCTCAATAAAATTTTGAAAAGACTACCGCACTGCTTGTTGTGACCAGTATAGACATTATAATAACAAATCCATCGCAGATCAGACTTGCAAAGACTAGGCTGCCGATCATATACCGATTTAACGCTTTAGCACCATTCTCTCACGCACACCTCGTTGCGCCTTGTATCCCCCGTAGTTAAGCCGACCATGTCCAACCCGACTGCTGTCTCATCCATGGCAATGATATTGCTCTCCTTTATCTTATTTTGCACAATCTTTACGGTACTCGCTGAAGTTCACTCGTAAACAATTCATTTGGACGCTGCGTTTATTTGCTGAAATGTGTGCCGATGCCAGACGGGACAGGCGGCTATTTCAGGACACATGCCGAGTCAAGTTTAGACTTCTTCTCATTATTGGCATATGGTGGGAACACCCACAGAAGACCCGATAATGGGACAATACCACCATTACTATGTTATTCACAGATGATAGTTTGGTGTATTTGAGTGGTGTACAGACCTAAATCTGACAATTACCTGTTACATTGCGCTTTTTGAATAGGAACGTTATTAAATTCATATTACCAAAGCAGTTTTAATGGGATATAAGAAGGATACAGTAGCACTACTCACTATTAAAAAGGTTTTGGACACAACCTGAAACAAGTCTGTATGATTTGTGCTGCGCAGTAGGATGCTTGTCTGTTTATCCATTAGGTCTTGGTCAAATGGATTAGCAGACAGTGCTGTGCACAAAGGGGTTTGGAGGCATCAGGATATTTTCAAAGGAACGGAATGACAGGCCTGTGGTTATCAAGGCTATTAGACTAGACTGGTCCAGATCTCTACTACACTCCAGCCAGCAGTCACCCACAGGCAGGTTTCTGATTACGTCTTCTTCCTGGCCATGCCCCAAATGGTACCCTATACCCTTCATAGTGCACTACTTTTGAACAGAGCCCTATTACTTTCAACCACATCCCCTCTTACCCCATGCAAAAAAAAGCTAGAACAGTCAGGAGCTCAAATCCGTCTCAATAGCTCTGTGTGATATGTTGTCGTTGTGGGTAATAGCAGGAAGTAGCCCCCACAGCTATGGAAAACAAACATGCATGCAGCAGCCCTCTCAAACAAAAGCTTCTGAATCTGAATGCCAATCAAAATGGCTAATAGATGTTAGGTCCAATAATAAGCCAGCCTGGCTAACACTACAAAACTATAGGTGAATGGTACTGATTGGCCTATTATCTGTTGGATTTGAAGCCACCGGCATCTCTCTCTCTCTCTTGGATCAAGACACAGCATCTGCAACTTAGTCTAAAGGTCAACGCTTGTTCCTTTAGGGTATAAGATGGGAAGTCAGAGAAAGGTTGAGTTTTGTATAACAGCGAGGGTGTGTGAGCCTGAGTGCCAGTCTTTGTGCTGTCATGCCAACTCCTTGTCGTCACGCCAAACATTGGCTTGACAACGACGGCAATCAACGGAGTTGTCCAGAGCACAAACAGATCTGGGAGCAGGCTAGGTGTGTGTAGTGTTAATTGTTTTCTAATGCATGTTCCCCATGCAGTGCTGGCATGATTAACCATGATGTTATAATCAGCATCAACGGGCAACCCATCCAGACCACAGACGAGGTGAGTGATGCTGTCCAGTCAGGCAGTCCGCTGTCCGTGGTAGTGCGGCGAGCTAACGAAGACGTCATGATAAAGGTTGTCCCTGAGGAAATCGACTGAGTGGCTGCCTGTCTCTCTCCACTCATTGTGTCCCCCGTACACACGGAGGTTTTGACACAACGGTTGTGATACAATGGTGGCGATACAACTGATTTGTGATCCAACAGTTTGTCTGCACCAAAATGTTTACACAACCATTGTGCCATGTTTCCACGACAATTGTCTTATTTTTGTATATAAAAAAACTGTTCTATCACAACAGTTGTGCCAAATGCATTGTACATCAGTTGTTTATGGTGCCTGTATGCTGCAAGTGAATGTGGTTCATGCCATACATGCACGTGTTAGCTCTGACGTACTCCCATAGCGATATACGTAGTTACAATATGCAACATTGTGGTGATGGGAGTCCCTTATGAACTGTGCCGCACCCATTTCTCTGCCAGAACTATAGAATCCAATGTACTTTCGAGACATTCAGCTCTAGTCTGTATAGGCAGTTCTAGAGGTATGGTTTGTGTTTTAAGTCATGATATGTAGAATGTGTTACCTCTGGAAGTGGTAAATGTGACATTTGTGGACACTTAATAAAGTCTTCATAGTGCTTGGCTCTAAAACCTGGTTTTCCTTTCCTCTAAGTACTGGAGTACATGTAACTGCCAAAATAATGGAAACACTTGAGTAAATGAGGGATACAAAGTATATTGAAAGCAGGTGCTTCCACACAGGTGTGGTTCCGTAGTTAATTAAGCAATTAACATCTCATCGTGCTTAGGGTCATGTATAAAAATGATGGGCAGGCCATTATTTTGGCTACCATGACTTTGCCACCAAATGATGGCAATTGCCCCCATCTACAGGGCACGAGTGGTCACTGAAATGGCTTGATGAGCATAAACGATATAAACCATACGCCATGGCCGTCTCAGTCGCCAGATCAACACAATTGAATACTTATGGGAGATTCTGGAGCAGCGCCTGAGACAGCATTTTCCATCAACAAAACACCAAATTATGGAATTTCTCATGGAAGAAGAGTTCTGAACCTTCGATAGAGTTCCAGACACTTGTAAAAATCTAGGCCAAGGTGCATTGAAGCTGTTCTGGCTCAATGCCCTATTAAGAC
The DNA here is from genome assembly GCF_016432855.1 of Salvelinus namaycush. Classification (NCBI taxonomy): domain Eukaryota; kingdom Metazoa; phylum Chordata; class Actinopteri; order Salmoniformes; family Salmonidae; genus Salvelinus; species Salvelinus namaycush. Next base: position 35,959,310 of record NC_052307.1, read on the forward strand.
ACTATATGTTGGTGTTTCCTTTATTTTGGCAGTTACCTGTATGTCACAGTAGAAATATCTCTGTGCTATGAACAAGCCTAAGTCATCAGGTGTACAGAAACACAATTAATCGAAAAGTGCATGGATGGATGCATGCACAGAACAAAAAGGACCCATCTCATACGTTGTTCATTTTGAACAAATCATAGATTCAAAACAGGATTCAAAGAGAAATATTGAACCACAAACACTTGATGTGCAGGGATGGCAAACACAGTGAGACAGTCTGCATTCTCTCACATTACACCTAGGAAGATACATTTTTGCCAACCTTTTTCCCAAAATGTCACATTTTGGAAGACACCTAGTGCTGGGGACAATAAAAGGCCACTAAAATGTGCAGTTGTCACACAACATAATGCCACAGATGTCTCAAGTTGAGGGAGCATGCAATTAGCATGCTGACTGCAGGAATGTCCACCAGAGCTGTTGCCAGAGAATTATGTTAATTTCTCTACCATAAGCTGCCTCCAACGTCGTTTTAGAGAATTTGGCAGTACGTCCAACCGGCCTCGCAACCGCAGACCACATGTAACCACGCCAGCCCAGGACCTCAACATCCAGCTTCTTCACCTGGGGGATCGTCTGAGTGGGGGTGGGGGTGCTGAGGAGTATTTCTGTCTGTAATAAAGGCCTTTTGTGGCTGGGCCTGGCTCCCCAGTGGGTGGGCCTGGCTGCCAAGTGGGTGGGCCTATGTCCTCCAAGGTTCACCAAAGGCTGCACCCCTGCCCAGTCATATGTAATCCATAGATTAGGACCTAATGAATTTATTTCAATCGACTGATTTCCTCATATGAACTGTAACTCCGTAAGAATCTTTGAAATTGTTGCACGTTGTTATATTTCTGTTAAAGTATAAATAAGGACAAACATTTCAATGCATAACAAAGGAATATAAAACAATCATTGAATTATTGTGGGTAGATATGAACAGCATTACACATAGGGTCCTAATGTGTCTTTAACCTCTGGTTCATGAAGTTGTTTTCAAATGAACACAACAGAACTACATTTGGAATTACATGTATGCAATGTGAACAGTATCTGTAGGTGTGACCCCTGTAGGCTAATGCAACCAGCACTATGGAAGGGTCCAAATGCCAACAGCCAATATTATGTACTTTTAATATACATCAGATGTAAAAAAATATATATATAATAAATAAAAAATGTAAAAGGACTGCGCAGAGAAATGCTCAACACGTAGTAGTAGTATGATGAAAGGGGAACAGCTAAAATGTATTCTTTATAACATCATTGCAAAGCTTCAGTGATCGGCTAGAACATACATATATAAAAAAACATTTTTTTACATTTTCATCACATCAGATGCAAAGTTTGTTAACAGGATGACAGTGTGTGCTGTTTGTGCAGTCATCCTGTTAACAAACTTTGCATCTGCACTGTTCTTCAAGTAAATGTGTTGTGAAATTGTCAGTGGAAGTTGTTAAAAGTAGTCCTTGTGCATATAGATTTATGGTTTGTTTAATTTCGCAATCATTGGTTTTTGTTTTGACATTTTAAAGTGAAGAATCGAAGTCCCCCAAATCATTCTGTTGCCATGGAATTGCCCATGACCATATGATGAAAATTGTTTAAAAAATGTAAATATATATCTCAGATGTGTAGTTTGTGCACGCATACAATCGCATAATGAAACATATAGATTTAAGCTTTCATATAGACAACATAGCAAACCATTTCCTTTGCTTAAACAGTTCAGTGGTCTAACCTTTAGACCCAAGTCTTTCAAAACAAAGCAGAGAAATCTATAGCAGCCTACTGAAGGCAAAAGATATCGAACATGCCAGCCACACAACCATGCCCCTGGTCCACACATCATTTGCTCATACTTCTCGTTTTCACATGGTGAGAGAAAAGACTGAGGAAATTGCGTTAGCGGCCGACACATTGTTAATTATGGTGCGATTAATGGTGATCTGTGGCATGCGCAAACATGAATGTGATAGCATGTCAGGTGACAAGATTCTCTAGGAGAATCGGATAGAAAGGCATCCGACACGTGGTCAAACTGCTCTTAACTGTAACTCACAAATAAGCAATGGTAAATATTCGGCCCGCATCTCTGCAATGTAAACCCACCTTAAAAGGTCTTCAACCCATGCTCGCTGGTCTCAGTAGAAGGTGCACCAGTAGCTGTTGTCACTAGGCATCAGGCCTCCGGTGATGAGGTCCATGAACCACCAGATGCCCAGGCCTCCTAGGGTCAGCAGCTTGCCCACAGCTGTGACTGTGCCCCAGGCAGAACCGGTACACTCAAAAGCACCCCAGGAAGAAGGAATACAGCAGAGTGGTGATGAAATAGTAGCCAGTGTATCTGAAATCACAAGGCAGAGGTGTCAACAACAGGAAGGAATGGCCAGGTGAGCCCATTAAAAGTGATGTAAAAGGTCTCCTATTGGGCGCATTATTATGAACTTCCAATGCCATTCATATATTGGTTTGTAAATAATTATCTCTAGTGGTGAAGCTACACCACATGACCAAAAGTATGTGGGCACCTGCTCGTCAAACATCTCATTCCAAAATCATGTGAATTAATATGGAGTTGGTCCCCCCTTTGCTGCTGTAACAGCCTTCACTGATCTGGGAACGCTTTCCACTAGATGTTGGAACATTGCAGCGGGAACTTGCTTCCATTCAGCCACAAGAGCTTTAGTGATGTTGGGCAATTATGCCTGGCTCGCAGTCGACGTTCCAATTCATCCCGAAGGTGGTCAATGGAGTTGAGGTCAGGGCTCTGTGCAGGCCAGTCAAGTTCTTCCACACCGATCGACAAACCATTTCTGTATGGACCTCGCTTTGTGCACAGGGCTCATGCTGAAACAGCATGACCCCCAAACTGTTGCCACAAAGTTGGAAGCACAGAATCGTCCAGAATGTCATTGTATGCTGTAGCGTTAAGATTTCCCAGATTTACATTACGATTTCCCAGATTTGTCCGTCAGACTGACAGATGGTGTAGCGTGATTCATCACTCCAGAGAACGCGTTTCAACTGGTCCAGAGTCCAATGGCTGCGAGCTTTACACCACTCCAGCTGACGTTTGACATTGTGCATGGCGTTCTTAGGCTTGCTGCTCGGCCATGGAAACCCATTCCATGAAGCTCCCGACGAACAGTTCTTGTGCTGACGTTGCTTCCAGAGGCAGTTTGGAACTCGTTAGTGAGCGTTGCAACCGAAGACAGATGATTTTTACGCGATGCACAATTCAGCGGTTCCGTTCTGTGAGATTGTGTGGCCTACCACTTTGCGGCTGAGACGTTGTTCCTCCTAGATGTTTCCACTTCACAATTACAGTTGACCGGGGCAGCTATAGCAGGGCAGAAATGTGGCAAACTGACTTGTTGGAAAGGTGGCATCCTATGACGGTGCCACATTGAAAGTCACTGAGCTCTTCAGTAAGTCCATTCTACTGCCAATGTTTGTCTATGGAGATTGCATAGCTGTATGCTCGATTTTAAACACCCGTCAGCAACGGGTGTGGTCGGAAATAGCCGAATCCACTAATTTGAAGGGGTGTCCACATACACTATATATACAAAAGTATGTTAGCTTCTGAAACAACTTCCATTTCCAGGCCAATTAATGTACAGATAACTGCCAAAATAAAGGAAACACCAGCATAAAGTATCTTAGTGTGTTGAGCCACCACGAGGGCCAGAACAGTGTCAATGCGCCAAGTGTCTTGAACTCAGAGGGATGTGACACATTTCTTCCACGAGAAATTCTATCATTTGGTATTTTGTTGATGGAAAACGCTTTTCAGACGCCGGTCCAGAATCTCCCATAAGGGGTTAAATTGGGTTGAGATCTGGTGATTGAGAACACCTTGGCATATGGTTTAGATCAGTGGTCACAAACCATTAGATCGACTGGTCGATCTCCAAGGCATTCCTAGTCGATCACCAAACATTTCTGTAAAAAAAAACAAAGCATTGCGTTCCTAGCACCGGGAAGGCAGTGTTCCCATTTTGAACCATTTCATGTGTCTGAAAGTAGAATTTTGCCTACCCGGCAGGCCCAGAGAGCAAATCAAGTGCGCCTATAGGCATACCGCTGGCCAATCAGACAGCTCAGATCACCGTGTCTGCACAGATTTCTCGAGCCATAGACTGCAAAAAGAAACCTCAAAACGCACAGCAAAGTTGATACTGAGATTTCAAAACCATGACTAGAGAGACTCAACGGAATATACAGCAAAGGGCTACTGTTTTTATGAGTACGTTCATGTTTAAAGTTGTTATTCCGCACTGTCAAAACGTACAAAAAACACTTTTATAAGCCATAAAATGTACGTTCTCCGACTTCCACTCACGCTACAACCAGCGCTGCAGCTGCAACGAATAAGCATAGTAAAGTGTTCTGATAAGCTTTCTCTGTTATTATTCGCAGCTTGTGTCTTTTTGAATATGGAGGAATATGTCACTTTCTCTGGTCATAGGATTAACAACATGAATTGGTGCATGAGGTAGAAATAATGCAGTGCGACTTGAGTTTCGCCATCAGCCAGAAGACTGTCTCCCCTTTTCTCAGCAGAGGGAGAGTGGAGGGACGGTGAGTCAGGTGAGAGGCAACCTCACCGCTGCTCTAGGGCTAGGAGATATGGAATTAATTCAAATGTATGGTTTTGCGCGATATTCCAAATGCCTGTATCGCAAGGTTATTGTTTTTCGTTTTTATGAGTGTTTGTTCTCATGTTGTATTTTTTGGTCTCGTCTCCTTCACTCCTCTGTGCTGTGTGGAACTCTCATTTACCACAGTGATGTATAGAATGAAGAGATGCACATCTCGGCCCTAACAATGGGAGTCGTTGTCCCAAAGGCGGGAAGGCAGGCGACAAGCTCAGGTCCAAAATAAGCCCATAGAAACGCATTGGGTTTATTTTGGACAGATTTTAGCGAGAGTGAAACCTCTCGCTTCGCCTTTTCTTCTATGGTTTACACACACCAACCCATCGACCTGTCTCTCACGCCAACCAAGTTGAGAGATCACGTCTTCCTCTCTGACAAGCGGTTTCAACTCATTATTTGCATTTGAGGTTTGGTCCAACAGAATCGGTCATATGGACACCGAAACACATTGAGACATTATTTTACTGTGATAGATAAAAAGGGTATTGTTAGAAAAGTTATGTCTCAACTCCTCAAATTGCATGCAGAGCAGACACTACTAAAACAAGAGTGTCAATGAACATTGATTCTGGGAAATGAATGCTCAGTTTGTCCTTGGGGTACCACATACCGCTAGCAGCATTTTAGCCAAAGACTGTTATACTAGCTGTCTAGTCTTTTACTAATGTGCAATAAGCATAAAACAATTATTTTAGGAATTGGCAACTCATTCTCATTCTGAGAAATAAGGTAGGCCACTGGATTTCAACATCTGAATGAAGTGGACAGGCTAACATGCTTTTCAAACAGAAGGGATGTGTGTTCATAACATTTCAACTGTTCAACCTTGTTAGCTAGCAATTATACAACAGGTGGTTCTAATCCTGAATGCTGATTGGTTAAAACCGCATTCCAGCCAGTATCTATTCCACAAGTTACCACTGGCTAAATCTATGACGTTAAAATGCCTATTTACTCTGTACCATCTGACTGCGCAATCCACTGTCTCATCAGCCCAGCCAGGCAATTTATGAACTTGAGCTCCACTATAAAAAGCATCTAGACATTATCTCACATTTCTTTTAGACTAACATTTAGTTTTCAATAGCAGAGATTTGTATAAACCCTACCGTCTGTCTCTCCAACATTTGCAACATTGTTTCAATATTCAAATTCAATCTCCAGCTGTCCCATAGTAATCAACGTGTCGGGATTCAGGACGAGACAGACAGGAAGCGTTTCTCAGCCAGTCTAAATCATGAATCACCTGGCATTTTTATGGATATATACAAAGAAATGTCAAACAAAACACAGTGCAGCTAGTTTGCAGTCTTTCCAGCTTCCGTTTGAAGTGATATTTTTAGCTGTGTTGTTGTCTAGCTCCTCTGAACAAGTGTCCTGATGAGTCAGCACATTTTCTATGCCAGGGCGAAATCGTGCCTCATTAGCTTATGCATGTATCCAATAAAAATTTCACTAGAAAACAGCTTAAACAAATGCAGCTACTGTTGTTATTCTGGCTGCACTGTTTGACGTGACTAAGTTAGCCATAATTGGCTAGCTAGTAAGCAAGGGATAAGAACGTTTCCAGGCTGTATGGCAATGGAACATTTACAACGAACGACTGGGTTGTGTCTCTGGCAACCGAACCTTCCATTATATCTTGTGGAAGGATGAAATAGTATCAATAAATTCATAAAAACAACATCAATGAAAATAGGTCAATCATTATTTGGGGCGGCAGGTAGCCTAGTGGTTAAAACATTGGGCCAGGAACCGAAAGGTTGCTAGATCGACTCCCCGAGCTGACAATGTAAAAATCTGTCGTTCTGACCCTGAACAAGGCAGTTAACCCACTGTTAGGCGGTAGGCGGTCCTTAACTGACTTGCCTAGTTAAATAAAGGTTCAATTAAATAAAAAAAATTGGTAACACGTTGTATAAAAGTGATAATGCCCTGGAAGCCGGTGTTTGGAGGATATATATTGGCATGGTTTGCTACCCCGTGCCAATATATCCTCCAACACTGACTTCTCGGGCATTATCACTTAAATAGATCCAAGTTGGCTAAACTTTAAATATGAAGATTAACCACCTAATCACTAACTAATACATGGGCTTGAGAGATTGTTGATGAGAACTTTTTTTAACTGCCTGCTACAAGAATTTAGTCATTATTAGTGAATGTGCATTACGCATGGTTCTATTTAAATTTGTAACAAAAAAATATTATTTTCCATACAGACTTGAAAGTCAGATCAATGATTGTTGCAAAAAAATTAAAAGCATGTTAAACTATTTTGATAACATTTAAATATTAGTGAGTCTTATGGTTGTAGAAGGCTTAGATTTAGCCTAAGTATAACTGAATTCATTAGATTATTGCTGACTGTTAAAATGCAGAGTATTTGAACTTTAAATTGTACAGCAAAACTTATTTAGAGAGAAGAGATATCGTGAATCGCCCATCCCTACACTGCTCCCTCCACCTCAGACTGACTATCAGACGCAGGCCATCAGTCCAGTAAACAAAATATGCAGTACCAGTCAAAAGTTTGGACACACCTACTCATTCAAGGGTTTTTCTTTGTTTACTATTTTCTACATTGTAGAATAATAGTGAAGACATCAAAACGATTAAATAACACATATGGAATCATGTAGTAACCTCAAAAGTGTTATATCAAAATATATTTTATATTTGAGATTCTTCAAAGTTTGCCTTGATGGCAGCTTTGCACTCAACCAGCTTAATTTGGAATGCTTTTTCAACCGTCTTGAAGGCGTTCCCACATATGCTGAGCACTCGTTGGCTGCTTTTCCTTCACTCTGCAGTCCAACTCATCCCAAACCATCTCAAGTGGGTTGAGGTCAGTTGATTGTGGAGGCCAAGTCATCTGATGCAGCACTCCACCACTCTCCTTGGTCAAATAGCTCTTACACAGCCTGGAGGTGTGTTGGGTCATTATCCTGTTGAAAAACAAATGATAGTACCACTAAGCGCAAACCAGATGTGATGGCGTATTGCTGCAGAATGCTGTGGTAGCCAAGCTGGTTAAGTGTGCCTTGAATTCTAAATAAATCACAGACAGTGTCACCAGCAATGCTTCACGGTGGGAACCACACATGCAGAGATCATCCGTTCACCTACTCCACGTCTCACAAAGACACAGCGGTTGGAACCAAAAATCTCAAATTTGAACTCATCAGAACAAAGGACAGATTTACACCGGTCTAATGTCCATTGATTGTGTTTCTTGGCCCAAGCAAGTCTCTTCTTATTGGTGTCCTTAATTAGTGGTTTCTTTGCAGCAATTCGACCATGAAGGCCTGATTCACCCAGTCTCCTATGAACAGTTGATGTTGAGATGTGTCTGTTACTTGACCCCTGAAGCATTTAGCAGAGACGCAAACTGGTGAGGGCCCAAAAAGGTGACACCTTTTTTTGTTGCACTGAAACATGCAACAAAAAAAATCCATGCTAGGGGGAAATGCAGGTTAACTAATTAAACAACAAAGAATATGATCTATATGATCAGTCTCAGTGTGGAAAATAAAATACAAAGTGGTTAACGTGAACCACAGCTAAAAAAATGTCAGGAAAGCAATCCAATGTTATTTGTTGCCTAGACTTTACTGCAAATGACTCAAGTCTTGAGCAAAAACGATACACACATAGAACGCTTGTGACACCACACAATCTAAATATTGCACTTGGGGAAAAAACATCTTAAAGTGGAAATAGAATGAAACAAAACAGGCATTCTATTTTTGCTCCATTATAGTGGCCACTATAGTAGACATCGATCAAGCCCACAGGGCTACATGTGTGCAAAAATAACATTCACTAAATAAATAAAAAAGTAATAATCCCCCCTCACTCACACATGTGTTACTGTCAAGTTCAACACAACAAAAGCAATATCTTTGGGCTACACTGCACGTTATTACATTGTACACGTTTTGCCTGTGGACATCTGTTCTACAATGTGCCAGCAGGCACGAGACCCTTTGTTGGCATAATTGATCTAATTCAGACAGACTATACCTGGCATACCCCTTTTTATCCACTGTATTGAAAAAGTGAGAAAGAGGGAAAGTGTGTGGTGTTCCTTTCACCTCTATAGTGCCATCCAGCTTAAGCCAGGCCCAGCTCCAGCTACACTTGATCCCTGAATCCACTTGTTTAACAAGCAACGCCTCATATTCACCTAATTCTCTCATTCTGAAAATTAACCACATACTGTAGAGGGAAAACAAGTATGTTAGCTAGTTAACATTACACACAGATTGCCAGGGTCCAGTAAGCAACTAGCATAACTTGAGAAACGGCAAGGAGTCGTATACCAGTTAATACTATAGCGAATTGGTTAGGTTACTAACATTAGATCATCTGATGTTGTAACGTTGGCTAGCTAGCGGTCTGACTTTATTAGCCAGCTAATTTTCACACCATAAACTCAATTATTTGAGCTAATTTATTTGGCCTGCAATTTCTGAGGCTGGTAACTAATGAATTTATCTTCTGCAGCAGAGGTAACTCTGAGTCTTCCTTCTCTGTGGCGGTCCTCATGAGAGTCAGTTTCATCATAGCGCTTGATGGATTTTGCGACTGCACTTGAAGAAACTTTCAAAGTTATTGAAATTTTCCAGATTAAGACATGAAGGTCAGTCAAAGTAATGGACTGTCATTTCTCTTTGCTTATTTGAACTGTTCTTGCCATAATATGGACTTGGTCTTTTACCAAATAGGGCTATCTTCTGTATACCACCCCTACCTTGTCAGAACACAACTAATTGGCTGAAACGCATTAAGGAGGAAAGAAATTCCACAAATTAACTTAAGGCACACCTGTTAATTGAAAAGCATTCCAGGTGACTACCTCATGAAGCTGGTTGAGAGAATGCCAAGAGTGTTCAAAGTTGTCATCAAGGCAAAGGGTGGCTACTTTGAAGAATCTCAAATATAATTTGATTTGTTAAACACTTTTTGGTTACTACATGATTGTTATGATGTTATTTCATAGTTGTGATGTCTTCACTATTATTCTACAATGTAGAAAATTGTCAAAATAAAGAAAAACCCTTGAATGAGTAAGTGTCTAAACTTTTGACTGGTACTGTATATTATGTTCACTCAGCTGGGCCTCACAAGTAATACAACAGACACTTCCGGCGCCGACAGAGATGGCCACCTCGCTTCGCGTTCTTAGGAAACTAAGTAGTAATTTCGTTTTTTTATGTATTATTTCTTACACTGTTACCCCAGGAAATCTTAAGTCTCATTACACACAGCCGGGAGGAACTATTGGATATAAGAGCAACGTCAACTTACCAACATTACGACCAGGAATACGACCTTCCCAAAGCGGATCCTCTGTTTGATCCACCACCCAGGACAATGGATCGGATCCCAGCAGGCGACCCAAAACAACGGCGCCGCAGAAGGGGCAGACGGAGCGGTCTTCTGGTCAGGCTCCGTAGACGGGCACATCGCCCACCGCTCCCGAGTATACTACCAGCCAATGTACAGTCTCTTGACAACAGGTAGACAAAATCCGAGCAAGGGTTGCCTTCCAGAGAGACATCAGAGATTGTAACATTCTCTGTTTCAAGGAAACATGGCTCACTCGGGATACGTTATCAGTGTCGGTACAGCCACCTGGTTTCTTCACGCATCGCACCGACAGAAACAAGCATCTCTCTGGTAAGAAGAAGGGTGGGGGTGTATGCATTATGATTAACGAGTCGCTGTGTGATTATAACATACAGGAACTCAGGCTCTTTTGTTCACCTGACCTAGAATTCCTTACAATCAAATGCCGACCGCATTATCTACCAAGAGAATTCTCTTTGATTATAATCACAATCGTGTGAGTCACAGTCGTGACTCTATGTAAACTGGAAACCATACATCCTGGGCTGCATTTATTGTAGTTGGAGGATTTTAACAAGGCTAATCTGAAAACAAGGCTCCCTAAATTTTATCAGCATATCGAATGCGCGACCCGGGCTGGGAAAATTCTGGATCATTGTTACTCTAACTTCCGCGACGCATACAAAGCCATCCCTCGCCCTCCTTTCGGCAAATCTGACCACGACTCCATTTTGTTGCTCCCAGCCTATAGACAGAAACTAAAACAGGAAACGCCCATGCTCAGGTCTGTTCAATGCTGGTCCGACCAATCTGATTCCACGCTTCAAGATTGCTTCGATCACGTGAACTGGGATATGTTCCCGATAGCGTCGAACAACAACATTGATGTATACGCTGATTCGAGGAGCGAGTTTATTAGCAAGTGCATAAGTGATGTTGTACCAACAGCAACTATTAAAACCTTCCCCAACCAGAAACCGTGGATTGATGGAGGCATTCGCGCAAAACTGAAAGAGCGAACCACTGCTTTTAATCAGGGCAAGGCGACCGGAAACATGACCGAATACAAACAGTGTAGCTATTCCCTCCACAAGGCAATCAAACAAGCTAAGCATCTGTCACGATCGTCTAAGGTGGAAACAGTGGACCAAAGCGCAGCGTGGTGAGCATACATACTTCTTTATTTTAAGATGTTGCCAACAAAACAATAAACATCAAAACGAAAACGTGAAGCCAACGTAGTGCTCACAAGCAACTATACATGGACAACTACCCACAAATACAGGTGGGAAAAAAGGCTACCTAAGTATGGTTCTCAATCAGATTCAACGATAGACAGCTGCCTCTGATTGAGAACCACACCCGGCCAAACATAAAGAAATACAAATCATAGAAAAAGGAACATAGAATGCCCACCCAAATCACACCCTGACCAAACCAAAATAGAGACATAAAAAGCTCTCTCCGGTCAGGGCGTGACAGCATCAGTATAGAGACAAAGTAGAGTCGCAATTCAATGGCTCAGACACGAGAGGAATGTGGCAGGGTCTACAATCACAGACTACAAAAAGAAAACCAGCCACATCGCGTACCCCGATGTCCTGCTCCTGGAGCAAACTAAACAACTTCTTTGCTCGCTTTGAGGACAATACAGTGCCACCGACACGGCCCGCTACCAAAACCTGCGGACTCTCCTTCACCGCAGCCAACGTGAGTAAAACATTTAAACGTGTTAACCCTCGCAAGGCTGCCGGCCCAGACAGCATCCCTAGCCGCGTCATCAGAGCATGCGCAGACCAGCTGGCTGGTGTGTTTACAGACATATTCAATCAATCCCTATCCCAGTCTGCTGTTCCCACATGCTTCAAGAGGGCCACCATTGTTCCTGTTCCCAAGAAAGCGAAGGTAACTGAGCTAAACGACTATCGCCCCGCAGCACTCACTTCCGTCATCATGAAGTGCTTTGAGAGACTCGTCAAGGATCATATCACCTCCACCCTACCTGACACTCTAGACCCACTCCAATTTGCTTACCGCCCCAATAGGTCCACAGACGACGCAATTGCAATCACACTGCCCTAACCCATCTGGACAAGAGGAATACCTATGTAAGAATGCTGTTCATCGACTACAGCTCAGCATTTAACACCATAGTACCCTCCAAACTCGTCACTATGCTCGAGACCCTGGGTCTCAACCCCGCCCTGTGCAACTGGGTCCTGGACTTTGACGGGCCGCCCCCAGGTGGTGAGGGTAGGAAACAACATCTCCACCCCACTGACCCTCAACACTGGGGCCCCACAAGGGTGCGTTCTCAGCCCTCTCCTGTGCTCCCTGTTCACCCATGACTGCGTGGCCATGCACGCCTCCAACTCAATCATCAAGTTTGCAGACGACACTACAGTGGTAGGCTTGATTACCAACAATGACGAGACGGCCTACAGGGAGGAGGGCCCTCGGAGTGTGGTGTCAGGAAAACAACCTCACACTCAACGTCAACAAAACAAAGGAGATGGTCGTGGACTTCAGGAAACAGCAGAGGGAACACCCCCATATCCACATCGACGGGACAGTAATGGAGAAGGTGTTTTAAGTTCCTCAGCGTACACATCACGGAAAAACTGAAATGGTCCACCCACACAGACAGCGTGGTGAAGAAGGCGCAACAGCGTCTCTTAAACCTTAGGAGGCTGAAGAAATTCAGCTTGTCACCAAAAACACACAAACTTTTACAGATGCACAATCGAGAGCATCCTGTCGGGCTGTATCACCGACTGGTACGGCAACTGCTCTGCCCACAACCGCAAGGCTCTCCAGAGGGTAGTGAGGTCTGCACAACGCATCACCGGGGGCAAATGACCTGCCTTCCAAGACACCTACACCACCCGATGTCACAGGAAGGCCAAAAAGATCATCAAGGACAACAACCACCCGAGCCACTGCCTGTTCACCCCGCTATCATCCAGAAGGTGAGGTCAGTACAGGTGCATCAAAGCTGGGACCGAGGGACTGAAAAACTACTTCTATCAAGGCCATCAGACTGTTAAACAGCCATTACTAACATTGAGTGGCTGCTGCCAACATACTGACTCAAATAATAAAAAATTGGATGTAATAAATGTATCACTAGTCACTTTAAACAATGCCACTTTATATAATGTTTACATACCCTACATTACTCATCTCATATGTATATACTGAACTCTATACCATCTACTGCATCTTGCCTATGCCGTTTGGCCATCGCTCATCCATATATTTATATGTACATATTCTTATTCATTGCTTATACACACACGTGTAAGGTAGTTGTTGTGAAATTGTTAGATTACTTGTTAGATATTACTGCACGGTCGGAACTACAAGCACAAGCATTTCGCTACACTCGCATTAACATCTGCTAACCATGTGTATGTGACCAACATTTGACTTGAAATGATCTATTAACAGTGGGATCCTATACCTAAAAAAAAAAATTCTATACAATTTCTAAATGGTCTAAGAACAAAATTGGCCGGACAATTCAAGCATAGACAATATGCAGAGATAATTTATTGGGCTTATACCCTACTGCACAAACCTCATTGCTACATAACTGTTTTTAATTGGTTCATGTTGCATAGGCTTACATAAAAAATGTACAAATCTGAGCAGTAGATCGGCTTGCATTTTGACTTAAATTGATCTTGACTCAGAAAAGGTTGGTGACCATTGGTTTGGATAATTTTCATGCTCATCAAACCATTCAGTGACCACATCGTCTCCTTCTAATAAGGGACTAATTCAGACCTGGGACACCAGGTGAGTGCAATTAACTACCAGGTAGACACAAAAAAACATACAGTTGAAGTCAGAAGTTTACATACACTTAGGTTGGAGTCATTAAAACTTGTTTTTCAACAACTCCACAAATTACTTGTTAACAAACTATAGTTTTAGCAAGTCGGTTAGGACATCTACTTTGTGCATGACAAGTAATTTTTCCAACAATTGTTTACAGATTATTTCCCTTAAAATTCACTGCATCACAATACCAGTGGGTCAGAAGTTTACATACACTAAGTTGACTGTGCCTTTAAACAGCTTGGAAAATTCAAGAAAATTGTGTCATGGCTTTAGAAGCTTCTGATAGGATAATTAGGATAATTGACATCATTTGAGTCAATTGGAGGTGTACCTGTGGATGTATTTCAAGGCCTACCTTCAAACTCAGTACCTCTTTGCTTGACATCATGGGGAAATCAACAACAAAAAAATCAGCCAAGACCTCAGAAAAAAATGTGTAGTCTGGTTCATCCTTGGAAGCAATTTCCAAACGCCTGAAGGTACCACGTTCATCTGTTCAAACAATGGTACGCAAGTATAAACACCATGGGACCACGCAGCCATCAACCCACTCGGGAAGGAGACGCGTTCTGCCTCCTAGAGATGAACCTACTTTGGTGCAAAAAGTGCAAATCAATCCCAGAACAACAGCAAAGGACCTTGTGAAGATGCTGGAGGAAACAGGTCCAAAAGTATCTATATCCACAGTAAAATTAGTCCTATATTGACATAACCTGAAAGGCTGCTCAGCAAGGAAGAAGCCACTGCTCCAAAACTGCCATAAAAAAGCCAGACTACGGTTGCAACTGCACATGGGGACAAAGATCGTACTTTTTGGAGAAATGTCCTCTGGTCTGATGAAACAAAAATAGAACTGTTGGCCATAATGACCATCGTTATGTTTGGAGGAAAAATGGGGATGCTTGCAAGCCGAAGAACACCATCCCAACCGTAAAGCACAGGGGTGGCAGCATCATGTTGTGGGGGTGCTTTGCTGCAAAAGGGACATGTGCACTTCACAAAATAGATGGCATCATGAGGCAGGAAACTTGTGTGGATATATTGAAGCAACATCAAGACATCAGTCAGGAAGTTAAAGCTTGGTTGTAAATGGGTCTTCCAAATGGACAATGATCCCAAGCATACTTCCAAAGTTGTGGCAAAATGGCTTAAGGACAACAAAGTCAAGGTATTGGAGTGGCCCTGACCTAAATCCTATAGAACATTTGTGGGCAGAACTGAAAAAGTATGTGCGCGCAAGGAGGCCTACAAACCTGACTGTTACACCAGCTCTGTCAGGAAGAATGGGCCAAAATTCAACCAACTTATTGTGAGAAGCTTGTGGAAGGCTACCTGAAACGTTTGACCCAAGTTAAACAATTTAAAGGCAATGCTACCAAACACTAATTGAGTGTACGTAAACTTCTGACCCACTGGGAATGTAATGAAAGAAATACAAGCTGAAATAAATCATTATCTCTACTATTATTCTGACATTTCACACTCTTAAAATAAAGTGATCCTAACTGGCCTAAGACAGGGAATTTTTACTAGGATTAAATATCAGGAATTGTGAAAAACTGAGTTTAAATGTATTTGGCTAAGGTGTATGTAAACTTCCGACTTCAACTGTAAGTGTTTCGGCCCTCATGAACCAGAATTGAACAGCTCTGATATATAGCATTGACCTCCAAGCAGGTATTTCAAATCTGTTGAATGATGAAGTCAGGCAGGTGTCTCAGTACCGTAAACTGGGAATGACTATCATCATGTAACAACAAACAATGACTGATGAGCTTGTCAGAAACTGCAGTCAAGTACAGCAGCAAGATTCTCCCTTACTTGATGCACACTCATTCCCTCTCAGGAACTCCCTGTGTCCAGCACACTCAATGTCGTACAGATGACTGGTGTGTGATTCACATCTTTGTGTACCTGCCCTCCAAACTAAACAAAGGTGGTGATTTAGTTGAATAACAGATGAAATCACACAAAGTTCACACACAGAAATTGACGGAATACCAAAAATCTAAACAATGTTCAACCGTACCAGTTTGCCCATCTGTTTTTGACTGACTAGTCAATGTACTAGCAGAATAGAAAGCCACACACAGATTTAGTGAGAGCGAGAGGGCCTATCCACTACGGTTTGACATACCTTCCAACAACCATGTCCCATCTCCAGAATGGCAGTGGAGTTCTGTGCATGGTCCACTGGATCTTGACAGTGTATGAACTCCTCGGGTCTTCACATACCGACAGAAAAGGGAAAAATAAAATGTGTATTCTGTCTATTTTTGTGTAAGCACATTAGAAAACGGGCTGGGCAAACAGGGCGCTATCATCAGCAAACTGCTAACCCACACAACTAGATACACGTGGACGGTTGGACCTACTGCCAAATTCTCTAAAACTACTTTGGAGATTGCTTATGGTAGAAAAATTAACATTCAATTCTCTGGCAACAACTCTCGTGGATGTCGGTTATGGCGCCGAACTGCAGTCAGGTCAAGACCCTGGTGAGGACTACGAGCACGCAGATGACCTTCCCTGAGACACTTTCTTACAGTTTGTGCAGAACTTCTTCGGTTGTGCAAACCCACAGTTTCATCAGCTGTCTGGGTGACTGGTCTCAGACGATCCCGCAGATGAAGAAGCCGGATGTGGAGGTACTAGGCTGGCATGGTTACACATGGTCTGCGGTTGTGAGGCCGGACGTACTGCCAAATTCTCTAAAACGACATTGGAGGCAGCTTATGGTAGAGAAATGAATATTCAATTCTCTGGCAACAGCTCTGGTGGACATTCCTGCAGTCAGCATGCCAATTGCACACTCCCTCTAGCATTGTGTTATGTAACAAAATGGCACATTTTAGAGGGTCCTTTTATTGTCCCCAACACAAGGTGCATATGTGTAATGATCATACCATTCAATCAGCTTCTTGATATGCCACACCTGTCAGGAGGATGGATTATCTTGATAAAAGGAAAAATTCTCACTATCACAGATGTAAACAAATATGTGCACAACAATTGAGAGAAACAAACTTCTTGTGCATATGGAACATTTCTGGGATCTTTTATTTCAGCTCATGACACATGGGACCAACACTTTACGTGTTACGTTTATATTTGTTTAGTGTAGAAATACAATACTTACAGATAACTGCAGAAGACAACTGGCGACGGGGGCCTATATCCATATAGTTCAGTATAACTCACGCATTCACCTGGTATGATATGATACGACGTGACGTTATCCTGTGGCTGCTCATTGAATGCAGCTGTTGCTCTCTATCCGGATGTGTCTGATGAATTCTGGGAGTGTATTCCTTCCAAAAATGCAAAAGCAACACTGTTAGTAGCAAGATAACTTGACCGCAAAGAATGTAGCTGACCAAAATCCTAGCCACCTTCTCAACCTTGGTTGAACTGCGGCTATTACTAGCTATAGCTTGCTTGTTGACGCCATTGGATTGGACAAACTTCAGCAAGTAATGCCAATGGCTAACTAACAGTTAGTTAGCCATTGGCTGTTAATACTAACAGTTAGCTAGCTGTGACGTTAGAACTAGCTAAGAACTGATCATATTTTATTGCTATCTACCAGTATCCTGACAGATAGTTTGGCTAATATAGCTAGATTACATTGATTAATGTTTCACACCATCTTATTTCATAGTTTATTCGAAGATGAGTTATGTTATTTTATCCAGCTGGGAAGAAACTGGATGTGACGTCAACGAAAGCGCTGATTATTCATATTTTTCTGTGGATTTTATATCGCAGTTGGGAACCAACTTTAAGGTGCATTACCGCCACCAATTGGACTGGAGTGTGGACCAGAGACAGTGGAGGTCTACATCCTACCCAATAATCTCGTCTCCCTAAGGAAACGACATACATAATGAAATACTACATCCGCTGAAGATTTCCCCAGCCGTTTCACTTAATCCTGACTCTTCAACCCCATTACTCCTCAAATCTAATAACAATCGCTCCCTTTCTCTCACATATTTCTGGCACTGAAATAGAACATGTTTCACTGTCTCCATCTCCTCCTGACAATGATCACACCTCCCAGTCGGATGTTTCCCCACCAATTTCAATGTTATATTTAGCCTTGTGTGTTCCAGTCTCAGCCTTGTGACTACACTTTCCTCTCTTCTCTCTCGGCCTGAGGACCTCCTTGCCCCCACCTTTTCCTGAATTTTGTACAGGTGTCATCCCTTTCTCTCCCTGTTCCACAACTCTTGCCACTTATTTTTAACCACTGTTCTTATTAACCCCTTGGCTTCTGCTTTACTGATTGACAATTCCATCTCAACATTAGGATGTTTAAGAGCCTGCTTGGCGATAATATCCACTTCCTCATTCCCCTCTACTCCCACGTGAGCTGGTACCCAGAGGAACATAACAAATACCCCATCTGTTTCACTCTATACAAGCACTGCAAAACATACAATACCTCCTGTCTGCCCTGAGACACATGAATTTAATTTACCCAATATGTCATGGCTAGCTGTTGTCTCAACTTTAACGGCATCCCTCCCAACTCTACCTGCATTGTTCCACAACAGGGCTTTGGCCTGGATTACATCTAGCTTTTTTTAAAGATGTCTGAGCTGCTGATCCATATGCTATACTTCCATAATCCATTGATTACCTTAACAGGACTATATGTCTATATAAACTCAGCAAAAAATAAATGTCCTCCCACTGTCAACTGTGTTTTTTTTCAGCAAACTTAACATGTTTAAAATATTTGTATGAACATAAGATTCAACAACAGACATAAACTGAACAAGTTCCACAGACATATGACGAACAGTAATTGAATAATGTGTCCCTGAACAAAGGGGGGTTCAAAATCAAAAGTAACAGTCAGTATCTGGTGTGGCCACCAGCTGCATTAAGTACTGCAGTGTATGATTTGCCAGTTCTTGCAGAACTGAAGAAAATATGCACTTTCTGAAAATGATATATATAAACTCAGCAAAAAAAGAAACATACCTTTTTCAGGACCTTGTCTTTCAAACATAATTTGTAAAAATCCAAATAACTTCACAGATCTTCATTGTAAAGTGTTTAAACACTGTTTCCCATGCTTGTTCAATGAACCATAAACAATTAATGAACATGCACCTGTGGAATGGTCATTAAGACACGAACAGCTTACACACGGTAGGCAATTAAAGCCACAGTTATGAAAACTTAGGACACTAAATAGGCCTTTCTACAGACTCTGAAAAACACCCAAAAAAAGATGCCCAGGGTCCCTGCTCATTTGCGTGAACGTGCCTTAGGCATGCTGCAAGGAGGCATGAGGACTGCAGATGTGACCAGGGCAATAAATTGCAATGTCCGTACTGTGAGACGCCTAAGACAGCGCTACAGGGAGACAAGATGAACAGCTGATCGTCCTTGCAGTGGCAGACCACGTGTAACAACACCTGCACAAGATCGGTACATCCGAACATCACACCTGCGGGAAAGGTACAGGATGGCAACAACAACTGCCTGAGTTACACCAGGAACGCACAATCCCTCCATCAGTGCTCAGACTGTCTGCAATAGGCTGAGAGAGGCTGGACTGAGGGCTTGTAGGCCTGTTGTAAGGCAGGTCCTCACCAGACATCACCGGCAACCACGTCGCCTATGGGCACAAACCCACCGTCACTGGACCAGACAGGACTGGCAAAAAGTGCTCTTCACTGACGAGTCGTGGTTTAGACTCACCAGGGGTGATGGTCGGAATCGCATATTTCGTCGAAAGGAATGAGCGTTACAGCAAGGCCTGTACTCTGGAGCGGGATCAATTTGGAGATGGAGGGTCCGTCATGGTCTAGGGTGGTGTGTCACAGCATCATCGGACTGAGCTTGTTGTCACTGCAGGCAATCTCAACACTGTGCGTTACAGGGAAGACATCCTCCTCCCTCATGTGGTACCCTTCCTGCAGGCTCATCTTGACATGACCCTCCAGCATGACAATGCCACCAGCCATACTGCTCGTTCTGTGCGTGATTTCCTGCAAGACAGGAATGTCAGTGTTCTGCCATGGCCAGCGGAGAGCCCGGATCTTAATCCAATTGAGCACATCTGGGACCTGTTGTATCAGAGGGGGAGGGCTAGAGCAATTCTCCTCAGAAATGTCTGGGAACTTGCAGGTGCCTCGGTGGAAGAGTGGGGTAACATATCACAGCAAGAACTGGCAAATCTGGTGCAGTCCATGAGGAGGAGATGCACTGCAGTACTTAATGCAGCTGGTGGCCACACCAGATACGGACTGTTACTGTTGATTTTGACCCCCCCTTTGTTCAGGGACACATTATTCCATTTCTGATAGTCACATGTCTGTAGAACTTGTTCAGGTTATGTCTCAGTTGTTGAATCTTATGTTCATACAAATATTTACACATGTTAAGTTTGCTGGAAATGAACGCAGTTAACAGTGAGAGGACGTTTCTTTTTTTGCTGAGTTTAGATACTTTTGTACCTGTTTCCTCCAGCATCCTCACAAGGTCCGTTGCTGTTGTTCTGGGATTGATTTGCACTTTTCGCACCAAAGTAAGTTCATCTCTGGGAGACAGAACGCGTCTCCTTCCTGAGCCGTATGACGGCTGCGTGGTCCCATGGTGTTTATACTTGCGTACTGTTGTTTGTACAGATGAACGTGATACCTTCAGGTGTTTGGAAATTGCTCCCAAGGATGAACCAGACTTGTGGAGGTCTACAAATTTCTTTTCTGAGGTCTTGGCTGATTTCTTTTGATTTTCCCATGATGTCAAGCAAAGAGGCACTGAGTTTGAAGGTAGGTCTTGAAATAGATCCACAGATCCACCTCCAATTGACTCAAATGATGTCAATTAGCCTGTCAGAAGCTTCTAAGGCCATGAGATCATTTTCTGTAATTTCCAAGCTGTTTAAAGGCACAGTCAACTTAGTGTATGGTAACTTCTGACCCACTGGAATTGTGATACAGTGAATTATAAGTGAAATAATCTGTAAACAATTGTTGGAAAAATTACTTGTGTCATGCACAAAGTAGATGTCCTAACCGACTTGCCAAAACTATAGTTTGTTAACCAGAAATTTGTGGAGTGGTTGAAAAACGAGTTTTAATGACTCCAACCTAAGTGTATGTAAACGTCCGACTTCAACTGTATCTATTGCAGAACAGCAATGATCAAATACTTGTCACGATCGTCAATGGGAGAGAGAGAGGACCAAGGCGCAGCGTGTTGAAAATACATCTTCTCTTTAATTGGAAGAAGGACAACGAAACAAAACAACAAACAGACGAACGTGAAGCTATCAAAAGACTAAGTGCAAACATGCAACATAGACACAGACAATTACCCACAAAACCCTAGTGCCTATGGCTGCCTTAAATATGGCTCCCAATCAGAGACAATTAATTACATCTGTCTCTGATTGAGAACCATTCAGACAACCATAGACACAGCTAGACTTCTATACTAAACATAAACCCAACTACTCTAATAAACCCCCTAAACCTTACAACCACCCTAGACACTACAAAAAACACATACATTCACCATGTCACACCCTGACCTAACTAAAATAATAATGAAAACAAAGATAACTAAGGCCAGGGTGTGACAATACTGTACATTTTACAGAACTTCTGATCTTTGTTCTTTCCTTTGTAACTGAGTTGCAGATCTTAGACCCCTTTTTTACGAACTTTAAATATATATGTCAGACACATTTCAGTTGAAGGCATTCAGTTGTACAACTGACTAGGTATCCCCCTTTCCCTTTCATCGGTGAATGCAAAATTCACTGTTCAGTGTTTTGTTCACAGAATATAACACTTGGTTTTCATCAGAAGATAAATGTGTGCAATTGCGTTCACTGTATTGTCATTTCAATGAGGGTGTCATTCTGACTGTTGTAAATCACACCTCTCAATATACTGCACTAACATGCCTAGGACATTTCATCCAAATTTCAACAGTACATGGGATCATAACACACAATCAATACAGGCACATATCATGGCATCATAAATGACACATCTAATTTGCAAAATGCATTAACTTTCAAAACTTTAAATAATGACACAAAATCAACTACCTCCCATCAAAACCTACACATTGTTATCTAATGAAAAGTTATTTCAATCAAGCGTTACACAATGACCCAATAAATACTAACAACAACTATCAATATACCCTAAAATAACCCTCTTGCATATGTCTGTGCCATTTGTTGATACTATAATTATAGTACGCACCATAAAAGGCAAGCAAACATATCATAGCATGGGCTGTATTCTTTTTTCATAAAATCATTTTACCAAAGATGACCAATGCAGAAAGACTGTCACTCAAGAGCATGAATATCCAAAAACAAAAGGCTTTACAGTATTTTACATTTTTCTATTTTAATTGAGAGTGATCTTCCTCTATGGGCCCCTCTACCTCTCCTTTGTCCTTTCCCTCTGCATCTTGGTCCATTCGTGCAAACAGTAACTCAGAGGTGACCTCTTTGATTCATGAATAAGGACTCGTTGTCGATTGAACAATTGTGCAAAAAAGTTTTGCACACATGCAGAAGAGGCTCATATTCATGGGAGTGACCAAATGTTTTAATTTTGTTTGACATGAATTACTCAACTGACTTTTCCATCTTTTGTAGAGAGTTGTGTTTACTGTTTTGCAAAAATGTGCTTAGCATTTGCATTATGTGTGAAAGCAATGAGAAATGACTGACAGTGTTGCAAAAAATAATAATGTAGTGCTCATTACGTTATGAGGGAGATCAAGGGGACCCCAGTTTCATTAAACATGTCTTAGCAATCCCGCTCCCCCCGTAGCCCCAAGATGAATGGTTTGGCCACGCTCCACTGCTTTGATTGATGCAACTAGAAATCACAAGTGTCTATGCTATACTGAACAAAAAATATGAACGCAACATACAACAATTTCAAAGATTTTGAGTTACAGTTCATAGAAGGAAATTAGTCAACTGAAATAAATTCATTAGGCCCTAATCTATGGATTTCAAATGACTGTGTAGGGGCGCAGCCATGATGGGGCTTGGGAGAGCATAGGCCCACCCACTGGGGAGCCAGGCCCAGCCAATCAGAATTAGTTTTCCCCACAAAAGGGCTTTATTAAAGACAGAAATACTTCTCAGCACCCCCAACTTTTTGCGCATATGGAACATTTCTGGGATCTTTTATTTCAGAAAAGTTTGTGGTCATACGCACATCCTTTGATTTCAGCTCATGAAACATGGGACCAACATATAATGAAAAGGCACCTATGAAAGAAAATTCCACAATTTTATCTATTTTGGGCTGTTAATGTGTATTGGTGTTTCGCTTTGTGTCCGATGCACTAGGGTGTTGTTACATATAATATGCAGCACGCATGAACAAAGTTATTGTAGCCTATCTATTCACTTCCCCTAGCTGTGAGAACCATGGCGTGAGCACGGGCTGACTTGGCATTGCTGTAGCGCAGCCAAATGTGCTTATTTTTATGAAACATTTTTATCAAGAATAATATTTGTTTTGATGTATATGAAATTGTTTGGTGAAATATGCATAAAAGTAGAGAAATTGCACATAATTCTGTAACTTTGGATAGTTGTACTTCCAATTTTGATCATCATGATTTAGTGAATGCAAAGAACATGTATTGATCTACTGGTATTTTTAAAAGACAGTCTAACTTTTATTTTTGTGTGCTTGGACTCAAGGGAAACTATGGTTGCATGAATCTTTTTGCAGGCATTCGGGTTCCTTTTATGAATGTTTTTGCAATTTGTACAGTATAATATTGTTTTGATGATCTAACTATGTTTTGAGAAGGTAACTTCATTTTGAAAAAGCATTTACTGTGGACACTGTTAAAAAAAAATGCTTTTATATGATTGAGAAAAGGGGTTTAATGAAACATCAAGGTTATTGATATATTGGTTTGTAAATACTGCTCTCTAGTGGTGAAGCTATGTTAGCTCCCAAAACAACTTCCATTTCCATTCAAGTCTTGAGGGATATCCTACAAAGCAAGCTAGATCTACTCGGGGTTTTCTAAAACTAACCAGCTTCAGTAAGCTTCTTATTCCAGTTCAGGCTTCATTTATACTAAGACAGTGGATATTGCTTGCCCCCCCTAGTCGGGGTCTCAACTTACTGTTGAGAGTTCAAATATTAGAATACACATGGAGCAAGTTCGAAATTTGGTTGTGCATCAGCAGTTTTTCTCACTGACAGTCACTCAATTAGTCATGTCAGCTAACAATGTTTCAATTGGTAAATTAGTCTAGCCATTTATCTAAACTTGTAGGAATCATGGCCGAATACTGACCGGGCACGCAGGGCAGGGGGCTCCCATTAATTTTGTTAAGAGTCAGACACACCGAGAAATCTGAATGCCGATAGGTACTTAGCACCTCTGCCCAGAGTGTCTGCAGTTAACTTTTGGCTGTTCACATGGAAGTTTTACCTCCGATTTTCTTTGTTTAAATACTCCAGGCCACAAGATGACAGTAGCTTGTTTGGCTTGTGCCTGTTGTAGCTAATGTAAGCTAACTAGCAAGCTGTGCTAATGTTGTTGCTAGCTAACTAGAATTTGTCGTAAGCCTTTGTTGATACTAACCAGATGGCCACAACTAGATAACTAGCAACATTATAATTAAATCACAATGAGGGCACGACAAAGCCTATTCCCACCCAGGAGACTGAAAAGATTTGGCATGGGTCCTCAAAAAGTTATACAGCTGCAACATCGAGAGCATCCTGAATGGATGCATCACTGCCTGGTACGGCAACTGCTCGACCTCCGACCGCAAGGCACTACAGATGGTAGTGCGTATGGCCCAGTACATCACTGGGGCCAAGCTTCCTGCCATCCAGGACCTCTATATCAGGCGGTGTCAGAAGAAGGCCTTAAAAATTGTCAGAGACTCCAGCCACCCTAGTCGTAGACTGTTCTCTGCTTCCGCACGGCAAGCAGTACTGGAGCGCCAAGTCTAGGTCCAAACGTCTTCTTAACAGCTTCTACCCCAAGCCATAAGACTCCTGAACAGCTAATCAAATGGCTGCCCCCCCATCTGTGCATAGTTACTTTAGCTCTACCTACATGTACATATTACCTCAATTACCTCGACTAACCTGTGCCCCCACTAACCTGTGCCCCCATTGACTCTGTATCGGTACCCCCTGTATATAGCCTCGCTACTGTTATTTTACTGCTGCTCTTTAACAATTTTTTTTTATTTTACTTCACTTATTTTCTTAAAATTGCATTGTTGGTTAAGGGCTTGTACTTAAGCATTTCACTATAAGGTCTACTACACCTGTTGAATTCGATGTTTCAGAATTGTTTCAATGAAGAGTTCGGCGTTCGACTAGCCATGTCCACCGTTATAGTATGGATGAAGCCTGGGCTGAAATGTGAAGCCAATTGAAGCTGGTTAGCTTTAGAAAACCCTGAGTAGATCTAGCTTGCTTTGTGGGATACCAAGCCGGTCTTCCAAGATGGTTAACAAAAACATGAAGTGCCTGCAGCACTACTGGACCAGGGTTGCCTAGCCCTGCTATATAGTATTGACCTCCAACCAGGTATTTCAAATCTTTTAAATAATAGCGATATGACAAAAATCAATGACGCATGAGTTGTACACACATAATCTACTTGTTACGTTAATTTGACACAAACTGTATCCCTTTTAGCCACGCCCTTGTGGAGATCTGAAAGGGTTTGATTGGTTTAAACAATGTATGGGAAAACTTTCACTTATCAGAGGGCAGGTGAAGCTCGCACCTGTCAAATTATTTGTTATTTAGTAATACTGCACGTGCTGGTAGGCTATATATCTCCATAAATCTAAACATTAAATGCTAGTAATAACTGTGCCATTCATATTTTCGAAGATTTTATGACATTTTAATAAAACGATTTCGAAATAAAAACTATGATGATGCTGAATGTATTTGATAAACAATATTTTTATTCAAGCATGATCGTTGAATATGAAGACTGTGTACTGTAGGCCCATACCAGAACAACATCTAAGGGGCTAAAAAAGGAAGCATATATTTGTTAAGTACATAGGCTTATGCAATAAAGAACAATAACTTATGTTTATAATATAAACCTTTTGGAATCATTTGTTCATATAGATCATCATATGAAACTTACGGGATAATTTACAAATATATATATATATATTTGCAAAGTAGTAGTTATAAGCGCTATGGTAGTAAACGATTACCGTAATAGTAATTTTTATATACTTATATACTTTTAGGCTGCAAATGTTAAAAACGCACACAGTAGGGAGGTAGGAAATTAATTTAGAACTTTTTTCGTTTTAAATCAACTGAAACTTTTCAAACATAAAATGCACAGACATGAGCATCCATTCAAGAACCTCCTCAACCATTAAAACAGAATACTTTTATTTCGTTTAACATTATTTTGTTGAGTTTATAACACGCATTCAAGAGCAGTTATTCAAATGAACAAACATGTTATAACAAAGAGCTTTGTAGGCATATAATGGGTTGTAATATATGATAGGCATCCCAAAAAATATTGTGACAATTTATTTTGATCTACAAACGCATGCACATAATTACAGCAAATAAAAATAGCTACATGTTTTATATTTTTATTTTATTTGACGTTTATTTATCTAGGTAAGTCAGTTAAGAACAAATTCGTATTTACAATGACGCCTACCAAAAGGCAAAAGGCCTCCTGCGGAGAACGGGGCTGGGATTAAAGATTTAAAAAAGTTTTTTTTTTTAATTGGACAAAACACACATCACGACATGAAATAGTTATGTTGACACTATTGTCTTACTGAAACTGCAAATGATATTGATTAACTGACCGAAGCCACGCCATTGACTTTTCAATGTTTAACAAGTCAGCAAAAACATTCCTCCATAAAAAAAATGAATGGTTATATAAAACGAATTTTCAAAATGTCCTTAACTATTTTGTCAAGAACACGAAATAAATCATATTTGAACTACACACGTGCTTTGGTTGTAAAATACAGTGGTTTATAGCGGTTCATTGCATGGCTGGGCTGGGCTGAGTGATATATAAAAACATTGGGGATTTATTGCAAATAAACTTCAGTGCCATCAGTGAACAAATTACAGTATCATCAACACACAAGCGCAACCATAATTCACAGACTCAAACAATGTTATCTATTATGCATACATTCTGCATTAGAAATGTTAAAATGCCGTTTGGTATGATAGCAAACACCTCAATCTTCATTCATCAGGCTATGAAAAAAAATAGCTCAATTTGAATCAGTTTGTTAGATTTATGACCTAGGAATATGAGTCTCTGTCTTGATAGGAGTCTATACCTCTGACCAACTCTTGTATACATTGAAGCTGATCCATGCAATCCTTGTTGGATAAGCGTTTTGCCGCTGACGCACCAGAACCCTGTAGCGAGGAATCGCTGTTTACCTCTGACATAGGCCTACAGTCCAATGGAGCAGCAATCGGACTATTTGCAATAGTGTGACAATTCACGTCTCTATCAGTCATAAGGTGAATAGATGTCGGGGGCGTCGAACAGTTGTCTGGTAGGCCTACGCTATTGGGAATGGAGTATGGTCTGAACCGGGTAGGAGGGCGCACTGGGCGGCGATGCACTGGGGTTGATGCTGTGGTGGAGAGAGCAGCCGTTGCGGCCAAATAGGAGTAGGGATAGGGGAAAATAGCACCAAAAGGAGAAACCGTGAGGCCCTATATGGGAAACAAAGAAAGAGCGGTTAGGGCTGCAAAGTTTGCTGTTATTTTCATGACTTATTTTCACGACTTAAATTAGCCTAATTAATTTACGACGTCATAAGCTTAAAATTCGCCTATTGAGTAGTGTTGCTGAATTAATAGATGATAGGCATACCTGCGATGCCATAGCATGCTGCTGAAAGTTCAAGGGTAATCCTGACGTTCCTGACACTCTTTGTACAGAAGATACTGGGATACCAGCCGTGCCCATGGTGCACACTCCGTCAGATGACACAGCCATCAGCATGTGCCCCATTGCTGTTGCTGCTACACTGGATAAAGTTTCTCCCTGCATGTTGACTTGGGCATTGTGTAGGAGACGGTGAGCGACACCCAAGGGGTTGAGAATATATCTTGTCCAATCCGGTGGATAAGAATAGCAGTGTGAAACATTGTTGCGTCCTAGGCCTGTGATGTGAGCGCGTTGGTCCGTTTCCACGGTTAAAGGCTGGAAGTGTTCTGTTGCCCTCGGATCCTCTGCTCCAAAGCAACGTGTCATACCACCAGTTATGGAGTTTATATGGTCCTGTTTTGGATCCTCTGAGTCTGTTTCGGTCCTAAGTGAGTCAGTTGAAGCCCTGTCCGCTTTGTCGTGGAATGTGGTAACATTTGACTCAGGTTTCAGTTCCTCTGTGGTGGTTGAGATTTTTCGCAAGTCTTGTCCAACATTATTCCAATGTTTGCTTTCTTGACCGCTTTCGTTGTCACTTTGGCAGCCCTCTAACATGATTGGTTAAATACAATGTTGTTTGTAAACTGAGAACAAGTTGAAGCTAAACATTTTACCATTACAATATATTATGGTACGAAAGATACAAAAGTTTTAAATTCGTTATCATACAAACTCACCGGTTGATTTTGCATTTCCTGCGCTTTTCAGTGGAGCCTCATCCAAAGAGTCACCAGAGGTTTCACTGAACTTTTGTATATTTATCCCCAATTGTTTCCTAATAAAAAAAGGAACATTTTAGTAGGCCTATTGACAATTAAGAGTTTCTAAAAGTATTTAGTATTTAGATTTACATTTGTCGTTTTTTGTCTCACTTTTTTTCTCTTCTGCCATTGCCAGTGTCACGGAATCCTTTGGCGAAAGGATTGTTATCAATTTTCATTTGTGTGATCTGAAAATAGAAATTACTGTTAAGGACTGTAATGTTTCTAAACATTAGACCAGTAACTACATTTGAACACTATTAATCATAGTCTCATAGGCTATAGGCTAGTGATAAGTCAGGAGTTGGCCTATAAAATCCTTCAAACGTTTCCAACAAAATCTTTGTCCCCAAGAACTTTGTAAAGGGTTCATAAGCAGTTAATAAACGTTGTGTAAATAAATTGCATATTAAAACAAAATATTTGAAAACACAAACATCAACATTTAATTACTTGCCGAATATTGAGCCTTGGGCATAATATGCAATAGAGTATAGCTCGGCCTATATGTCAGTAATTAGTTTAGACCTGGATTGAAGTCTATATAACTGCAATAATTGTTCATCACCATCTATAAACTCTTTACAAACCCTTGTGTGTGTATATATATATATATATATATATATATATATATATATATATATATATATAAACAATTTATATTTTCCAGAGTGTTATCAATACGAAAAATACATTGATATTCTGAAATTTGCTTTATGAAATTATGAAGGGCCTACCTTTTCGTTTTGATATGCAGTTACAGCAATGAATTCTGTCTCAGAAAAGACATAGGTCATGAACGTGCTATAAGGTAGTTTGAGGATGTCATTGGCCCTCACAACGTGAAACCTGGGCTGGTATTTGTGCATTGAGTTAAGAATCGTCTGTAATTGGAGACAACATACATTTTAAATAATACATTAGGCCTAGTCATCAACTCGAACTTTACGCAGTTTAAGAAAAACGAGTCTTTCAGTTATATTTCAATATAACAATACATTAGATGAGTTAAACT
Organism: Salvelinus namaycush; assembly: GCF_016432855.1. Lineage (NCBI taxonomy): Eukaryota > Metazoa > Chordata > Actinopteri > Salmoniformes > Salmonidae > Salvelinus > Salvelinus namaycush. The sequence goes on from NC_052307.1 coordinate 35,988,937, forward strand.
TCACTGTAAATAGACTACATTATTAACACAAAACGCTAGTATTTTTGGAACTTACAAACCCATGCTTGTCCGAGATGTTGTTTGTCAATTTTAGTTTGTGAAAATTGACCACTTTTGACATCCATTGCTCGCCAGAAGCGGGACTGTCTGGGTGTATGTACATCCTCTTTGGCATCTCAGGATCTGCCTTTCCTGACACCATCCAACGGGAGTTGTGAAACTTGTACCTGAAGTCGTCGGCCGCCACAATGTCCATGAGCAAAATATATTTTGCCCTTTGGTTCAAGCCAGTACATCTTGCTTTGAACGGTGGAAACATGCGCCTGGAGAAAAGGTAACACACATCGATTCTAAATCACAGACGTATAGAATATAGGCTGAAAAAAAACGAATAACTTTATAGGCTATGGTTATTGGTGATATTTTATAACATTTACCTTCCTGATTTTGTTATGACCATTTCAGTGCCGAATTTGTGGAATTGTGTCCAAAGGTGCCTTGCATCCAAGTGAACTTTTGGATCATCCTCCGTGGCTACCGTCTCCAGCGTTTTAGGAGGACTGAGCTTGGCAGACTGGGTTGCATTAAGCGGTTCCAGCGAGGCTTTGCGGAGGATCGTTTCAGCATTGACCGGATCCAGCATGGGATGCCTTTGCGCAACAGGCAAGTGAAGAGACCCGTGGGAAGTTAATGCAATGGCAGGAAAAAACGGAGGTTGTCGGGCCAGCATTGCGTCGAGGGTGAAATCCGAAGCAGTGTTTGGTAAAAACGGTTGGAGTGCCATATCCCCTGGTACAAGTGGATCTCTCATTCAAAAGTGAATCCTCTTCATGTCAAGGTAGGACAACCGATGTCTTCAATTATTTCTTAAATGCACACGTTTTGATATTTGGAATAGGCTATATTCAGTCTAACTGTCACATTTTCTCAAGTGTATTTCAAGCTGGTATTTCGTTGCCATTTCATCGTAATTACAATGTCGCTTACCCTTTTCAGAAGACAAAAGTAGGCCTACCCATATGCCACCTATTTCAATTTTCGATTAGGCTAGTTTGTGTTAAATCCGAACAAATGTGACCGGTCGCATTCGATAAGTGCATCTCCATCTCATTCCAAGGAATTATCTTCTATTCTTAGCATTATATTAGGCTATTAGGAGAAGAACAAACCCAGAATAGAGGCAATAGCCTATCCCATCAAAGACCCAGCGTGCACTTAGCTCGTGTTCTTCCTTCCCGAACTGTGCGAATATGTTACGAAGTCCGAGCCGGAGTTGATTGGCTCTTTGACACTTTGGACCTTGTATATTCCATTATGGGTGTGGTTTCACGGATCAGGTGGGTAGAGCGGTTCAGTAAGCAGTATTGTAACGTGGGGTGTTGGCTTCATATACAATTTGTTCTCTGCCACTTCACTGGTGATCAAAAGACAACTTTGCAAGAAACGTCGAGCCATATAGTTTGAGTGTTCGTGAGCAATGAAGGAAGGATTAGAGCGCACCATTGCAACTAGGAGCTGTCCACGTGCGTCTGATGCTGAAATCCACTTCTCATCAATAATTTGGCTGGGTAGACTTAATATTGTCCTATTTATATTGCCTTGCTGACATTTAAAAAGAACATAGGCTACACCCGAGAAAGTCAGTGATTGAAGAGATGCAGTGTGGTATGCAAACATACTGTAGTAGACAGTAGCCTATGTTTCACTTCACAATGAATGAGCATAAAATAGTGGACTTACACATTTTTCATAAATAAGTGTGGTTATCCAAACAACCAGCTAAAAGGCTGGAGAATGTCTAGTTATTAAAAGTGTAAGGTCTTTAGGCGAATCCATTAACTATAAGCACAACTTACTTTTTGAATTATTGGAATCATAAAGATATTTCAAGTTTAGGGCATATTTGACAACTATTATCCACTATAGGCTCATTTTAAATAAATAGGATTGACAATTAAAGTAAATGCCTCTGGCTATAATTCAAATCCAGTCTTGTCATCAAATAGGCTATGTTTATTAGTCTCTCAAATCATAAACATGTTCAGACAGTGATCATTTCAACAAATATGTCTGACCCCCAGACAACAATTTCAAAGTCAATCACTCTGTCTACCTCCTCTGTTGTCACTCTATCTGAAGTGTTTCAATAGTCCATCTTCAGTCCATATTACAATGTCAAATGTTTTATTTTATAGACCAATACCACCTTCAACTGCTGCATCATCAAGGAAATACCATTGGCCATCCTAAACGCTGGTATGCCTATTAAAACACATTCACTTGCTTCAGTCTTCCCACACCATTCCTGGACCCACACTGTGACAGCCTTGTGACATGAGAACAGTGCTGCATGGGTACAGTCTACAGTCAGGGCCTTTACTCTGCACAGCTACTATATATATATAGTATATAGACACCTAATATACAAACGTATTTGGACACCCCTTCAAATTAGGGGATTCAGCTATTTCAGCCACACCCATTGCTGACAGGTGTATAAAAGTAAGCACACAGCCATGCAATCTCCATAGACAAACACTGGTAATAGAATGGCCTTACTGAAGAGCTCGTGACTTTCAACCTGGCACAGTCATAGGATGCCCTGCTAGAGCTGCCCCGGTCAACTGTAAGTGCTATTATTGTGAAGTGGAAACATCTAGGAGCAACAACGGCTCAGCCGCGAAGTGGTAGGCCACACAAGCTCACAGAATTGGACCGCTGAGTGCTGTAGCGCAGAGTGCGTAAAAATCGCCTTAGTTGTAACACTCATTACCAAGCTCCAAACTACCTCTGGAAGCAACGTCAGCCCAATAACTGTTCGTCGAGAGCTTCATAAAATGTGTTTTCATGGCCGTGCAGCCACAAACAAGCCTAAGATCACCATACCCAATGCCAAGCGTCGGCTAGAGTGGTGTAAAGCTCACCGCCATTGGACTATGGAGCAGTGGAAACGCGTTCTTTGGAATGATGAATCACGCTTCACCATTTGGCAGTCTGACGGACGAATCTGGGTTTGGCGGATACCAGGAGAACGCTACCTGCCCGAATGCATAGTGCCAACTGTAAAGTTTGCTGGACGAGGAATAATGGTCTTGGTTCGGACTAGGCCCTTTAGTTCCAATGAAGGGAAATCTTAATGCTACAGCATACAATGACATTCTAGACAATTCTGTGCTTTCAACTTTGCGTCAGCAATTTGGTGAAGGCCCTTTCCTGTTTCAGAATGGCAATGCCTCCATGCACAAAGTGAGGTCCATACAGAAATGGTTTGTCGAGATCGTTGTGGAAAAACTTGACTGGCCTGCACAGAGCCCTGACCTCAACCCCATCAAACACCTGAATTGGAACGCCTACTGCGAGCCAGGCCTAATCGTCCAACATCAGTTCCCGACCTCACTAATGCTCTTGAGGCTGAATGAAAGCAAGTCCCCGCAGAAATGTTCCAACATCTAGTGGAAAGCCTTCTCAGAAGAGTGGAGGCTGTTTTAGCAGCAAAGGGGGACCAACTCCATATTAATGCCCATGATTTTGGAATGAGATGTTTGACGAGCAGGTGTCCACATACTTTTGGTCATGTAGTGTAGAAGGTCTGCCAGCGATTGTCCAGGATGGATTAGTCTCTGGATTTAGTTACAGAGCTTTTTTATTGCTCAATGGTCCATGGCAGGCTAGGAACGTACTAGTGAAACCTCTTACTGAGTGAGAGCGGCAGGTTCGGGACAACAAAGTCTCAGACAGGCGTTCAACCTCCAGTGTCATTGCTTTCACCAAAGCTGGCGATGTTAATTTCCTTTCTGCGATTGTTGAGAACCGGATCTGTGTGAATTGTTACAAGGCATCACTACTACTATGCTATAGGTTGCTTTCGTCTTCTAATACAATTCAAGCAAGGCAGTCACTGTATACAGTACAGTGTTGCAGAGCTGTCCCAGTGACCAAAAACAAGGGATCGCCATGACAACCCTCCCTGTGAAATTAGATGATACCTCAACATGGAACCTTTGTGTATAGGTTTCCCTATGTGTCTCTGATCAAATCCTGAACTAAATATACGTCGTATTCTGGGTTTACACAAGATACACAGCAGCGAATGGGACTGACGATGACCCAATCTTTTTTTGTCAGGAGAGGAAGGGGAAAACCCTGCCTGTCCATCAGCCAACTTCAAAAAGGCCCACTGAGTAATCTGAAACAAGCCAGAGAATGAGAGCAAACAACATGCCTGGCTGTTATTTGTGGGCTTGGCCACAAGCTACGTGTGAAACCTGTCACAAGGGACTAACCTCAGATTTCTCTATTGGGTCACTGCCCAGTGACATCCTCTTCCTGCAAAACTTTTACATTATGCCCCTGTTAGGACATGAAGGACATAAGGGGTCTGGACTCTGGGACAACACTTGCTGAGGGACCTTGGGGGAGCTTGCCATCAGTAGATTTCAGTCTTGTTGCAGTCACCTAACGCTAACTGTCAACAAAGACAGCACTGGTATCACCCTATAGTGTAAACAGTGTACACACTACACATGTTGTACACCCCTGGGTTAAGCCGTGCCAATCAACTTTTCGTCGCCAGGGTTCAATGTACCACCCTCCACTGTAGGTTCCCTGACCTCTTGGGCACTGAGAGCTTGAATAACATCCTTATCTCAGTCCAAATAACAGGAAGTAAAGGTGTTATGTTGACAGGCATTGTCCCTTAAATTTTATGCACCAAAGTTACTTTAAATTCAGCTTGTGTCTTAGTCATAAGGTAGAGTGAGATGGCCAGAGGAATGTGTTGGTTACTAGGTGACAAACCACAGCACACTAAATGTCGGAGAAAATAGTAACACAGTCTATGCGCGCACTGAAGGTCTATAGATTCATAATTGCATTCTATACAATGCAAATCAATCATTTTGCCATATTATTTGCCTAGGAATATATTTTCTAGGCAAATATAAACAACTCTGATCCATGTCTCTCTGCAGCACTCATATAGCCATGTCTTCTAACCTAGCCATGGAATCCCAGCTCACAGCTAGGGCCAGGGTCATTGGAAGCTCTCCAACCCGCCATGGCCATGCTGTCTGCCTAACACCTCTGATGTTTCGGCAGTTGAACACTGATGAATGGTCTAATGGTAGCAGGTCAGTGTGACTGAACACATTTGGACTTTGCAGGTACAGGGAATGTAGTTAGAGGAGCAGAGGTGCTAAAGGAGAAATCCTGAGTTACGTCTCAAATAGCACACTATTCCCTATATACCCCACTCCTTTGACCAGAGCCCTATGGGCAGTGGTTAAAAGTAATGCATTGTGTAGTGAATAGGGTGCCATTCGGGACGACGCCCTGGAGTAGATTGGGCATCAAACACACAGCAGCAGCCAAGTGGCAGGGTGATGGAGCAGACTATGAAAACTAATGTGAAGGTAGTGGTTATATAAGGGTCTGATGATCACCTTACTGGTCAGCAGAATATCTGGCCTGGGAATGGGGGAAAATAGGGGACAATCCACACCATCGAGATATTTCAGTATGTTCTAATACTATCTCTATGATCCAGACAATGTCCTTTTTACCTCACACAAGGGACTGTCTTTCCTCTTTATCATTCTAAAGTCATCACCTCATCTTCCCTTCCGTCACGGAGAACAGATACCAGGATTATCTGTTTTTGACAGAATCAACATCAAAAGCTATAAAGCTGTTCTCACTAAATTATACGGTAACTAAATAAAGTGAAACATGATGTTTCAACAAAGTGCTAGAAAGGGAACTTTTGGCATGGCTGCCTGTCACCATTCCCTGTGGTCCACTGGCACAGATAGACTGGGGCGGTGTCCCAAAATGGCACCCTATCCCCTATGTAGTGCACTAGGGCCCATATGGGTTCTGGTCAAAAGTAGTGCACTCTATATGGAATGGGGTGCCATTTGTGATGCCGCCTGGGACGTTAGACTACACTAGAGGCAGCTGGTGATCAGCATGATTAATGTGACATCTGAGTGGCGTGACGGGAGAGTGGAGCATGGTGGCTCTACAGGAACACAGCTCTCACACTGCTGTGTGCACTATGTGTCACAAATGGCACCCTATTCTAACGGGTCATTTTTCACTGTTTCTCTGGGATCAATAGGTCCTATAAACATCAAGGCCAACCCCTATAGGGCTTGAGTCCCCCTTCTGGTTATTTGTTCATGTTAATTCATTTGAGGGTGTAGTTTGAAATTCTGAGCTGATTTAGGATCCTGTTGGTTCCCCTGATACACTGGTGGAAATTATTTTACAAATGAGGTTAATATTTTATCATAGTTCTGGGACTCAATGAGCCTCCTATTAGACTCCTATTAGACTGTCCTGAGCCATCTTGGGACATCTGAGTTTCTGTCTCGCTGTCCTGCCTTTCGAGATGGATAGCTGTCCTCCTAGGACTGGGAACATTGTAAAAGTAACACACTCAACAACACATCAGATATACTGTATTGGCATTTCTGTGCAGCGAAAAGCTACTCTTCAAGATTAGCAAAGGACTGCCAGACTCTGTGAGTAAAAGTCCTGCAGTTCCAGCACCCTTACAGAATTGAACATGAATCCAGATAATGAAGGTAGAGAAAGGTCAATTAGGAAAAAGAAAAGAATGAATAGGCTACATTATACATCTAGCTTCCTTTGTTCTGATCCCTTTGAACATGTTCCACAGCCCTTTTGTAAAGGATAGCTCTGACACAGGTCTGTATCTGAGAATTTATGGCGGTATCTATTGTGATCGATGATGCCACTGACAGAGGTGCTTAGACAGTACACAGAAGGCGAAATCGTCTGAAGTAACCGCTTTCATTTATTTAAGACTCAAGCTTTTTTTCTCTCAACTTACAGCATTAGCTAAGTTATTAACAGTTTGAAATACCTTCATCAAATCAGAGTTTGATGTTTTTCCCTAGTGTGAATTAGCTAAGTCGATATGGTGTTGTTTTTAGCTGGAGCTGTTTCCATGAAGAGTATGCTAACCATGGTGTGGTCCTGTTCTGTCTGGGAGAGTATGGGAAGGGCATCTCCAAACACCTGGTCACTCAACTCAACCCCCCCCCACACACACACACACACACACACACACACACACACACACACACACACACACACACACACACACACACACACACACACACACACACACACACACATCAATACTTGGATGAAGAGACTATTTCACAGGTACAGCTCTTTTTAACTGCAAACCCTCAATCTGTCAGCCACCTCTCAATAAGCTAATAGTTCTAATGTGTGAAAATTGATTTCTCGGGAGCTGCTACCTCCTCCTTGCTCAACCCTTTTTCATTCACTTTCCTCTTTCACTCGGCTTGAAAAGGATTTATAGCCTTGTTGTTGTTGATAAGCGGAAATGCATTTTACCCAATAATAAAACCTTTGGTTTGTGTAAAGTTTGGGGTCCTTGGAAAGTGTATTTGCTGAATAGTGTTTTTCATTCAACAGGCCTTGGCACATACATTTGAGGTGGAAATAAAGATATACTGTACAGCCTTTGAGTTTAGTAGACAGTGCTACTCTCAGCACGAAAGCCTCATAATTTTTGCTGAAGCGTTGAGCTTAGTGCTGCTTTAGTGATCAGCCCAAATGTCTTAACAGTACTGATCCCTGTCAGCCATATCCTGACTAAACATCTGTTGTGCTGTTTAGCAAAAAAATAAGATTTAGTTGGATAGTAACCTCCCGGTAAATGGAAACCTCTTAGTATACTTGATTAATAACAAAAGAGCAGCAGCTGTGGCAAGATGTAAGTGGTTGCTGTTGACAACCCCTGAGGATTTAACCCAAAACTCAGCTGGTAATTTGCTGCCTTACTCTTTAGGTCAACTATACAATGAGGCGTAGTCGGTTTATTGATGTCCCTCTTCCTTCCTGTGTGTGGGGGAAGTGGATTATTTATTTTTTTAATCATTAAACAGACATAGGTGAATTTGTTAGAGGGGCTTCGTTAAAAAATATAGAATACACAATCCTCAAAGGCTGCCCTCAGCATTTGTCCTCTCAACCTCCTCTTGGCGGGATTGGCCACTCGAAAAGAAAATATGCCCAAATCTCTCAATTAGGCCAGATATTTTAATTATGAGTAGGTAGATAGGCGGAATACATACTGTATGTTTTTTCTTGTTTCGTGTTTGCACTACGTCTGAATGAAAGAGGCCTCCTCTCTCCCCCTACTTAATCCCCTTTCCCTAACATTCTCAGAGCTTGACATTCTCTTGCGATTTCTACATCATTTTGATCCTTCTCTGAAACAGACGACCCTCGAGTTAATGCTTTTCACCTTTCCCTCGTGTCTATTGTTGAAAGAGGCACACAGGGTTTCTCTCTCTCTCTCTCTCTCTCTCTCTCTCTCTCTCTCTCTCTCTCTCTCTCTCTCTCTCTCTCTCTCTCTCTCTCTCTCTCTCTCTCTCTCTCTCTCTCTCTCTCTCTCTCTCTCTCTCTCTCTCTCTCTCTCTCTCTCTCTCTCTCTCTCTCTCTCTCTCTCTCTCTCTCTCTCTCTCTCTCTCTCTCTGTGTGTGTGTGTGTGTGTGTGTGTGTGTGTGTGTGTGTGTGTGTGTGTGCCCTATAACCATACTCCTTTCCTGGCAATGGCTCTGCTTTTTAATAACAAGCATCTAGAATTTGGCAATAGAAGTCAACGACTTAGACCAACACTTCTACAAGGACTGCTGCTCTCAGGATGCACCCACAGATGTTGAGTTTTGAGTTTGAGTTTTTCTCAATTGCTAAAACACTAAAACCCATTGGCTGAACAAAGTTCTCAGTTGCCTGGACTCATTTAGCTAATTATGCAGTCTGTTGTCAATACCTTAAACCATTTCACATGGTAAAACACAATTTGCAGATCTCACTTAGACTTTTCAGCAAAACTCTAAACACATTTTCATTCTCAAAACACATTCTGCACTCTAATGCACATGTCATCCATACTGGTAAACACAAGTGGCAACAATCAAATACAAATAGAGAACACATGTCATTGATTGAACACAACCACTCTAAATTGATTTAACCTGTTTCAAATGATGCGACACAACCAATATAAGCCAGTTCAGAGAGCAAACAGGTTGTTGAAGGTGGGAAGGAGAAAGTCTGAGAATGGATAGAAGAAACAATGTGAGAGGACGAGGACGAGTGCGTATGCGAGTGCGTATGCGAGGTGGGCGACGAGGAGGAAGAGGAGGAGGGCAAGAAAGAGGAAGAGGAGGACGAAGAGGAAGAGGAAGACAAAGAGTGGAAATATCTGATGAAATTCGAGCAACAGTTATAGACCATGTTCTTGTCCATGGACTGACAATGAGGGAAGCAGGACTTAGACTGCAACCCAATTTGAGCCGATTTTCTGTGTCCGCCATAGTAAGGACATTCAGAGAAGAGAACAGGTACAGTATACTACTGTATTTTTGTAATTGCAAATTTACTGTACTACACTATATGCAGCTGTTTCAATAGACATTTGTAAAGTTAATCACTTTATGTATTGTACTGCATGAATATGTTTTGTAACTGCACAACTACTTTTTTGTAGAATTGCAAGGCTGCCACATGCAGGTGGAAGGACAGCTATATTCACTCGGGAGCAAGAGGCCGTTATAGTTGGCATGGTCCTTCAAGATAATGCAATACGACTCAGAGAAATCCAGGAACGAGTGATACAAGACAACACACACTTCCAGGGAATCGACAGTGTGAGCATTTCCACAATTGACCGTGTCCTCCATCGTAACAGGATGCGAATGAAACAAGTATACAGAGTACCTTTTGAGCGCAACTCACCAAGGGTGAAAGAACTGTGAGCTCAGTATGTGCAAGTAAGTGTACATTCAGCAACATTTACTGTAATCCAGATTGTCTACAGTACTAACACATACTATGTGAATGACATTACTCTTCAGTACATACAATGTATGTGAATCAGAAGCCTAATTGTACTCTTCAATATAGCACTGTCTCTGTACGACTTACAAAATCCTACATACAGTATATTGTAGTTCTACACAGTCAATATTTGACTTGGAATCCTTGGACAGACCCCATGAGTTCATCTTTGTCGATGAAGCAGGCTTCAATCTAACAAAGAGGAGAAGGAGAGGCCGAAACATGATTGGACAGCGGGCCATTGTTGAAGTCCCTGGTCAACGAGGTGGCAATGTCACAATCTGTGCTGCTATCAGCAACCATGGTGTTCTACATCACCATGTTACACTCGGGCCATATAACACCCAGCACCTTCTAAGATTTATTGCCAATCTAAGAGATATTTTATTTGAGCAGCAGGTTCAAGAGCAGCAGGGTCAAGAGCTAAATGAGAATCCCATTCCCACCTACAGTATGTGATAGTGTGGAACAATGTCAGTTTCCACCGAGCTGCTCAGGTAAGGGAATGGTTTAACATCAATGGGCAGTTTATGAACTTGTACTTCCCATACTCGCCTTTCCTGAATCCGATTGAGGAGTTTTTCTCCTCTTGGAGATGGAAAGTGTATGATAGACAACCCTACACCAGAGTAAATCTGCTGCAAGCCATGGATTTAGCCTGTGGTGATATAGGTGAGGAATCATGTCAGGGCTGGATACGGCACACAAGAGGCTTCTTCCCCCGTTGCCTCAGGAGGAACAATATTGCTTGTGATGTCGACGAAGTGCTCTGGCCTGACCCAGCCCAAAGACAAGAAGATGCACATTGATCACATGTTTACTCCTTTGATTTTTGTCCCTTTTGTATACTGTAGTACAGTGCATTGTAGGCTGTATACTGTACAATGGACAAATTGTATGGCCCTGAACATTGTGCTTTCCATTTATTAACAGTACTGACTGCTCAATAGATTTTGACTGGTTGCAGGTTCATATCAACAAAGAACAAGAATTACAGTATCACAGAGACAAATGACAAGTTTGTGAGATGCAGGGTACAGTACTGTAAAAATATGGGTACAAGGAGGAGGAAGAACAAAAAACAAAATTGCAAAGAGCAAAGCAGAGTAGTTATTTCTGATCAATTTTGACCTACTATGATAGAACATGTTTTCGTTCATCAAAAGACAATGACGGAAAAATATTAATATTTTTTTAGATTAAAAATGTACTTCTCCCTGAGAATTGTATGTTTTGAACAATGTGTTTTCTATTTTTCGGTGTAATTGTTTACTGACTGCTTGAGAGTGTATATCATTTTGATCACTTTGTTTATGATTTGAGAGCAGTGTTTGATTTTGAACACAGGTAAAGCTGTAAGAACAATGTTCCACTAAACAAGTCAGGTGCTCTATTATGCCAACAGACTGTAGGGGGATATTGCTTTTTGTATTTTACCTTTGCACTTCTACTAATCGGAGGATCATTGCCCATGCTTCACTTGAGAGCTGAATGTTCATAAGTGTTTACCCAGCAAATATGACCCCATTGGCCCCACGTGGGTATTCGTGGGCAAGGTGGGCCCACACCAATCCCATATCCGCCCAACACAGGCTAGCCCACAACAAGCCCAACACAGTTTTGCCCACACCAAGCCCAACACAGGTTAGCCCACACCAAGCCTAACACAGGCTAACCCACACTAACCCCAGGCTAGCCCAAACCAAGCCCAACTAGAGAATTTTATCAACCAGGAAATGGCTGACTGATTTCTGCATATTGCACCATTAAGCTACACAAAGAATCAAAGTCTTATTTTCAGACACACACTCTCAGACTCTTCTCAGACTCACACTGCCCTACAGGGTAATGAAAACCCTATGAGTTCCAGGACACTGACTCTCCACTCAAAAGCAGTCATTCAAAATGTCAACCAGCTTGTCAGATTCTTTACACCAAAGACACAACCGTTAGCAGCCTTGCACCCCTGCAATATGTGTGTGAGTGACAGCAGCTGAAATAAAATAAACAGATCATATTCCTCTTTCTCTTATCATGTGTCTTATACCCAGACATTATATAGGCTGACTTGTTACGCAAGACTTAAAGGGGCAATCTGTGGTTGTTACATCAATTTTTGTACTTTAAATATTGATACCCATTGACTTTTGAATATTATAACTTAGAAATGCCACAAGCTTAGTTTAACTGTCTTAATCCATCAAAACCTAAAATATAAGCTTGTTTTACTTCAATGTTTGTAAACAATAAAATGATAAACAACCACTGTATATGGAAAATATGGATCAATATCTATCTATATGACTTTGAAAGTGTTTACATTTCTCCAGCCCCATCCCTCAGTTGTTTACCAAATCAGTGGTGGGTGACAGCTTTGCTATTGTTTTAACTGCAGATTGCCCCTTTAACTAGTGGTTCTGTACTTATATACTGAGTATACAAGCATTAGGAACAACTTCAACAACTGGCACCTACTACCATACCTCGTTCAAAGGAACTGAAATATTTTGTCTTGCCCATTCACCCTCTGAATGGCACACATACACAATCAATGTCTCAATTTTCTTAAAGCTCACAAATCCTTCTTTAACCTGTATCCTCCCCTTCATCTACGTTGATTTAAGTGGATTTAACAAGTGTCATCAATAAGGAATCCTAGCTTTTACCTGGATTCACCTGGTCAGACTGTGTCATGGAAAGAGCAGGTGTTCTTAATGTTTTGTATACTCAGTACTAACATAGAATATCAAATAGGCTTCTCAATATAAGGCTATTAGCAAGCACACCGAGATAAGTGTTATACCTAAAGATGTTTTAGTCAACATCTCAAACCCAATGCATATTTAGTGGTAATTTCATATATTGCTAAATTAAATTGTGTTGCATTTGCAATAAGGCTGGATTCCTTCTCCGCCTTCACAAGGATATCTAAAGCTTTGGGAAAATGCAAGGAATGTCTAGCATCTCCATGTGAATGTACTGGACCATCCCACTGGCCTCCTTAACACCCCATCCCAGAGCAGGTTATCTTCTGTCCATGCCCCTTAGATCAGAATGATCACTTTGTTATGTGCTGTTTAAATGACCCTACAGAAAAACAGTCCTGTGTGCCCTTCACACCAACACACACACATACAATTGCTGCAAAATGAAAGTGCTCCAATCTCATGCCCCGCACACAATGAGTCAATACAGTGCCCACACACGATCCAGAGTGCCACACCAGTTTTAAACCAAGGATAACAATTTTTTTCTGTATCATTATCCTTCAATGCAGAGTTTGGCAATGAAATGCTGAAATTCAAGTTACCTTGGTCTTGCTTTGATTCCAGAGAGTGCCTTACAAATTCAATGGCATAGATGTATAAGAAGAATGTATACCCAATGTATATTTTCCCATCCATCACCACTTTAGAATAATGTAGGCTTAAACAGTTATGTAATCTACTGAATGCTATTTTCATGGTTTAGCTTGGATGCTTTGTTTATATGAAGGGCATTTCATTTGAATTGATTTCTGGAGAAAAAAACCTGGAAAAATTCTCCACACACTTTAAAAAAAATGGTCATTCTTTTTTAATCACATTTTTTCACACTGTCTCAGGCACCTCTCCAGAATATCCCGTATGTGTTCAATTGTGTTGACATCTGGTGACTGAGACGGCCATGGCATATGGTTAACATCGTTTTCAAGCTCATCAAATCATTCAGTGACCACTCGTGCCCTGTGGATGGGGGCATTGTCATCCTATGGGGGCATAGCCATTGTAGGTAAAATAATGGCTTGCCCAGCATTTCTATACATTACCCTAAGCATGATGGGATGTCAATTGCTTAATTAACGCAGGAACCACACCTGTGTGGAAGCACAGGCTTTCAATATACTTTGTATCCCTCATTTACTCAAGTGTTTCCATTATTTTGGCAGTTACCTGTAAATTGTTAGCAGTAAACGCCATGCAGACCAATGAATACACTATGACTGATTTAGTGTTTACCAATAGTGTTTATGAGGTCACTGTGGCTGTGAAATATTGACTTAAGTGCTTGGATAAGACATCCCTAATAGAGGATAGTTAGGAAATGAGCTCTTCAATTTAAAACAAATGTGCTTTCCTTATCGTCAGCACAAACAGCTACAAGGAAGAAGAAGCCCATGAAAGACCATCCGACACTATAAGCTCGTTCCAAATGGCAACCTATTCCCATATAGAGCACTACTTTTGACCAGAGCGGGACCTGGTCAAAAGCAATGCATTATATAGGGAAAAGGGTTCCATTTGAGATGCACCCTATCTGTCTTCCTGTTGATGGGCCTGACAATATTCTCTCAGGCCCTTTGATTTGAATAGTGTGAATATTTATGTCCAAAGGTGTTTGGCTGTTCTTAATGTGTGCTGTCTGCAGGAAGATAGAGATGACAGTTATTGCCAGGATAAGTGGCTATGGATTATAGGAAGCTTGTCCTGACAGAGGAAGCATTAAGGGCTCTTCATTATCTCATCATTCTCAGGTACAGAATCAATGTCAAGAAGAGGCCCAACGAATACTGTCCGAATTAACCAAGTCCTGGTTAACACCATGGCAAATATGTTCTATCTATCTGATTAAACAAACAGTTAACATAGAACATATCTTTAAAAAATGTCACATATTTACATGGTGATTATTATAAATAGTATCATATATCTGGTCATTCAAATTGTTGTGTAAATAAATGCATGACTTTTACAAGAAAGAGAGTTTCCCATGCCATGTCCATAGAATTCATCACATACAATGTAAAATAGACCCCCCCCCCCCCCCCCCCCCCCCCGCACCACTTAGTTTGTTAATTAATTTCCTGCAATTCTGCACATTTTGCAATGGGAAGAAGAGAAGATTTTGCTGTTTTAAAGCAACTTTGCTGCAATTCGACACATTTTGCCGTAGGGTGCAGGCAAATTTAGCACATTTTTAATATTATAACTAATGATCAATGGACCCCATGCCAGTCGGTAATTCTTACTACAAGTTTAGATAGCTGGCCGCTAGACTAATTTACCAATCTAAAAAATGTATACATTTTATTTTTTTATGGGGCGGGCCACCAGTAGCCCCTTTGGTAAAATATGTAAAATATATGGATGGGACAGACAGATAGGAACACATTTTCAAAAATTATTCTGCTTGCCAAAATTCCACATTCTGTGCATTCATTTTCTGCGGGTTGAAAGGAAAAGGCATAGAGCCATAGACCATATATCTATTGGAAATGCAATGCACCTAGAATGAGCATATAGAGACAGTAACATGAGGGCTAGTGGTTTGCATGGACCTGTGCTGTTTCCCCATGTCTCCACTCTCCAGGGTGGTCCATCATCACTGTTGTAACGGGTCAATGACGTTTCAGGGGACCACCGTGAGTCACTTACATTCATGGCCGTAACTACATATGAGGAAACTCTCCCGAACGACGGTTCCCAAGCTTGGGGTCGGGTCCCCATGTGGGGTCCACAGAGAAAATCTGTACTAATCTTATCAAACAAGTTATGAACATCTGAACATGGCATATCTTTCCTATAGGCCTACATTAAAATGCAATCAATAGGCAAATAAAAATGTAATACGTTTTAATTTATATCGGTGGTTGTTCATCTTATCCATTACCTACATTTTTTTACCACTGATATTAGTACAGAGTCAGTAATATTCTAATAATGAGTATGTATGTGATAATACGATCGTCTGTGTGCTCCATTGATGTCTGTTTGTGCGGTCGCTTGATTAGTAATTACTAGGAATACAAATGTGAACGCTATGTAATTTGAGGAAAGAGATATCTATGTATAGAGTTGATGATTTTATATACATTTCATCATTACAACTGACTGAACAGTCGCTGATGCTACATGTCAGTGTGAATCATTACTCATATTTCCCCCCTTTCAGGAGTATAACATTACAATTGCCTACACATGATTTACTCAATGGTGTTGTCTGAACATATCTGAGTAGTGTATGTCATTTTTAGCTTGTCTATACTCACAGGTCGATTTGTTTGGTAGCCTATATATTGAGGATTTTTGAGGTATGCTGTAGCAGACACAGTGGTGACTGGGGATTCTGAAAAAAGGGAAAAGACAAGAGCTTGATCTTATAAAAAGAATACCTTCCTTTCTCATAGACAGCAGCACATGTTGATATCACCCCCAGCTCCTTCCATGGCCATGGGAACAGGTGCAAACTGGTTCACACAGATCAATATAAATGGAGTATGACTGGGACTCAGTGGGACTGGAGCCTCAAGACATTATAATATCTCCTAACATTGCCAATATGGATTAAGTGGTAGACCAACACAGCAGGAGAAGACAGTAAATAACATGGTCTGGAGCGCTGAAATCCCTCTACACTCACAAAGCTGAGTATAGGATACACACAATACAGTATATCAGTGGTTTATAACACTAAGACCTATACATAATGTATTTCCCTGGAACGAGGATTATGGAAAACACAAATGGTGGTGTGTGGGTGTCAGACAGTGGATGTGACAGACTGACTGACTGGCTGACTGGGGTGTTTCAGGTTTCAGCTGTAAGCTGACATTCTGCAGCTTTTCCAATGTAAGCAATATCTTCTCTAGGGACATAAGGGAAATACTGATGACTTAAAGTCAGTTGCTGGATCCTAAACATATGATCTGTGGAAGTCTTAACACCTCCGTATCGGCTCTCTCATTTCCGGCTCTCCCGACTCCCGGCCTCTATTTGTTTCTCAACGGCCGACTTCTCTCTGGGGAGCAATAACGTTTTGCACAGTAAACTGCATTAGTGTAATTCCTCCTAAGATAGTGCCAGAAAACGTCTGGCTTCAATCAGCTGTCAATAGTGGACTTCATTAATCGCACACACTATCACCCTTTGTGAGACGAGATACAGTAGGGATGAGTCGACATAAACAGGATCAGGAAGTGCTGACTCACAGGGGTTGACCTGCTTTTGGGACACTTTACTTATACAGTACTTTCTCGACTCTCGTTCCAAATAAATCCAGCACTTCTTTTTAACATGAATGGTCAAATGTAAGTACATTTGTAAAAATGCATCTTTATCACTTCTATTTTACTTTGGTATACCTAATAGTGTTTTCCGTTAATCAAATGCGTTGAAACTGCATGTGAGGACGTGACAGCAAAGAGATCAGACATCAGAGCTCTGAGGAGCCTGTGATAAACTTCTATGTCACACTCACCAGTGCAGACTACCGGCTGTGCTGGGACATGGACATGAGTGACTGTCTTCTTGTTGTAATGTTAAAACCTGATGCCCTGATTGACATCCCTAACAATAGATGAGGGAGAAGATAGTAAGGAATGCATTCATAAAATAGTTCTATGAAATTCTCAGAGATGGGCATCCGAGAATGGTAGGCTACTTTACATGCAACCAAACAATTCATATCAAGTATTGCAATGCTGACTGAGCTGTAGTCTTCATTATAAACTGGGTGGTTCGAGCCCTGAATGCTGATTGGCTGACAGCCATGGTATATCAGACTGTATACCATGGGTAGGAAAAACATTTATTTTTACTACTCTAATTACATTGGTAACCAGTTTATAATAGCAATAAGGCACTTCTGGGGTTTGTGATATATGACCAATATAACACGGCTAAGGGCTGTGTCCAGGCACTAAGACCTCCTTGGGCCGTATTGCTTAAATATACACTGAGTGTACCAAATATTCATATTTTTCCATGACATTGACTGACCCGGTGAATCCAGGTGAAAGCTATGATCTCTTATTGATGTCACTTGTTAAATATACTTTAATCAGTGTAGATGAAGGGGAGAGACAGCTTAAAGAAGTAATTTTAAGCTTTAAACAACTGAGAGATGGATTGTGTATGTGTACTATTCAGAAGGTGAATGGGCAAGACAAAAGGTTTAAGTGCCTTTGAACGGGTTATGGTAATACGTGCCAGGCACACCGGTTTGTGCTCACCGGTTTGTGTCAAGAACTGCAGCGCTGCTGGGGTTTTCACGCTCAACAGTTTCCCATCTGTGTCAAGAATGGTCCACCACCAAAAGGACATCCAGCCAACTTGACACAGCTGTGGCAAGCATTGGAGTCAACATGGGCCAGCATCCCTGTGGAACGACACCTTGTAGACTCCATGCCCAGACAAATTGAGGCTGTTCTGAGGGCAAAAGGGGTGGGTGCAACTCAATATTAGGAAGGTGTTCTTAACATTTTGTACACTGTGTATTTGGTTCAATCACTTCACTTGATCGAATGTTCGAATTGCGCCCTCTACAGTAGGCTTTCGGGATTCACTGGTTTTACTGGTCATTTGATTTAACCAATGTTTGAAGGGCTTAAACCCGAACCATCCAATGGGAATTGTGGGCGGGCTTATTTTGAAGTAGGGGGAGCAATATTAGCATCACTACAGCAACATTAAGAATTCCGGTTTTCCGATTTTGCCTTCAAAATTAAGTCTGTGTTAAAACGCTGTATGTATGATACAAAATTCATAATTTTTGCAGCTTTGCACATCGCATAATGTTAAAATTACGTTACAAAATTTAAACTAAAGAGAATTACTACTTTATATAAGATAAATAATATTATAAAGTGGGGCACAATGAGAAATGTTTGGCGCTTAAGTAAATTAATGTAAAGAAGATGTTCTACAGACCCTACTGATCTAGAACTGGAGTCTATATATGGTGTTATTTCTTGGGGGCCTGAGTTGTAAATACTCTGCAACACTTTCTATTAAAATGGATTTAATTGTTACTTTTTTGTCAACAATCTACACAAAATGCTCTAATGTTAAATATATCTTGATTAGATAAGTATTCAACTCCCTGAGTCAATACATGTTAGAATAAGATGTGATTGCAGCTGTGAGTCTTTATGGGTAAGTCTCTAAGAGCTTTCCACAACTGGATTGTGCAACATTTGCCTATTATTCTTTTCAAAATTCTTCAAGCTCTTTCAAATAGGTTGTTGATCATTGCTAGACAACCATTTTCAGGTCTTGCCATAGATTTTCAAGCAGATTTAAGTCAAAACTTTAACTCGGCCACTCAGGAACATTCACTGTGTTTTTGGTAAGCAACTCCAGTGTAGATTTGACCTTGTGTTTTGGATTATTGTCCTGCTGAAAGGTGAATTCATGTAACGTTCGTCGTCTGGAGGAGAAGAAGAGGACCAAGATGCAGCGCGATATGTGTCCATAATGTTTTAATAATAAAACTGAACACTGAAACAAAACAATAAACCGACAAACGAACAGTCCCGAAAGGTGAAACACAAAAACACTAAACAGGAAATATACAAAAATAACAAACGAACAACGAACGTGAAGCTATACAAGAAATGTGCTGACACAAGCAACTAACATAGACAATCACCCACAACCCACAATGACAAAACAGGCTACCTAAATATGGTTCCCAATCAGAGACAACGACTAACACCTGCCTCTGATTGAGAACCATATCAGGCCAAACACAGAAACAGACAAACTAGACATACAACATAGAATGCCCACTCAGATCACACCCTGACCAAACAAAACATATAAACATACAAAGCAAACTATGGTCAGGGCGTGACAGTACCGCCCCCCCCCCCAAGGTGCGGACTCCGGCCGCAAAACCTGAACCTAGAAGGGAGGGTCTGGGTGGGCATCTGTCCGCGGTGGCGGCTCTGGCGCTGGACGTGGACCCCACTCCACCATAGTCTTAGTCCACTTTATTAGCGTCCTTGGAGCGGCGACCCTCGCCGCCGACCTAGGACTGGCAACCCTACTAAAGGGCCCCACTGGACTGAGGGGCAGCTCCGGACTGAGGGGCAGCTCCGGACTGAGGGGCAGCTCCGGACTGAGGGGCAGCTCCGGACTGAAGGGCAGCTCCGGACTGAAGGGCAGCTCAGGACTGATGTGCAGCTCCGGACTGAGGTGCAGCTCCGGACTGAAGGGCAGCTCCGGACTGAAGGGCAGCTCCGGACTGAAGGGCAGCTCCGGACTGAAGAGCAGCTCCAGACTGAAGGGCAGCTCCGGACTGAAGGGCAGCTCTGGCAGCTCCTGGCTGACGGACGGCTCTAGCAGCTCCTGGCTGACGGACGGCTCTGGCGGCTCCTGGCTGACGGATGGCTCTGGCGGCTCCTGGCTGAGGGACGGCTCTGGCGGCTCCTGGCTGACGGATGGCTCTGGCGGCTCCTGACTGACGGACGGCTCTAGCGGCTCCTGACTGACGGGCGGCTCTGACGGCTCTGGACAGACGGGCGGCTCAGAAGGCGCTGGACAGACGGGCGGCTCAGATGGCGCTGGACAGACGGGCGGCTCAGACGGCGCTGCCACAGGACCCACCAGACTGGGGAGACCTACAGGAGGCCTGGTGTTTGGAGCCGGAACTGGTGTTACCGGGCTGGGAACACGCACCTCAGGGCGAGTGCGGGCAGCAGGAACAGGGCATACTGGACCCGGGAGGCGCACAGTAGGCCTGGTGCGTGGTGCCGGAACTGGTGGTACCGGGCTGGGAACACGCACCTCAGGGCGAGTGCGGGGTGCTGGAACTGGAGGCCTGGTACGTGGTGCCGGCACCGGAGGACTGGTGCGAGGGGCTGCCACAGGAGAGCTGGTACGTGGGGCTGCCACAGGAGGGCTGGTGCGTGGAGAAGGCACCGGATAGACCGGACCGTGGAGGACGCACTACAGGTCTCGAGCACCGAGCCTGCCCTACCCTACCTAGCTGAATGCTCACTGTAGCCATGCCAGTGCGGCGAGGTGGAATAGGCCGCACTGGGCTATGCACACGTACAGGAGGCACCATGCGTAGGGCTGGTGCCATGTACCCCGGCCCGAGGTGACGCACTGGAGACCAGATGCGTAGAGCCGGCTTCATGGCACCTGGCTCGATGCCCACTAGCCCGGCCGATACGAGGCGTTGCTATGTACCGCACCGGGCTATGCACACGTACTGGAGACACCGTGCGCTCTTCCGCATAACACGGTGTCTGCCCGTACGCTCGCTCTCCACGGTAAGCACGGGGAGTTGGCTCAGGTCTCCTACCTAAGGCGTATTCACATTGCCTTCTCACAAGACTGCTATAGAGAACATTCACACATAAACACCAAAACTGCTACTGTTTTCTAAAAGGCAGATGCTGCGGATCCGACTTTTCTGGACACCACATCTCGGAGGTGCAGGTAAGCATACCCATGACAACCTTTTAAAATACCTACCACTTCTTTCCGAATGAATCCTCTCCAATTCGTCACGAGTCAACGTAAACACACTATTGTTTGGAGTGGCAAGCCTGAATCCTAATTGCCTCATCTGACAAAACACACTTCAGTGTATCCTCGTTTATTTCGCTGTCAACCCTCTCCATTTACATGTTGCTCATCTGATTCAGTTTTCATAGCGCTTACGATTTCCTCATCTGATAAACCTCTACCACAACTTTCTGTCTCTATGTGGTAGTATTCATTCCCAATACCTTGGGTGTCTGAGATTTGATTGGGTTGCACCACTGACACTCCATCATATGAACTCTTGGCTACATCAAGATGAAGCTCAGGAGCATGTTCTTTATCCTCAAAGGTCTGTACATTTTGCATATTAAGTTAGCAGTCTGAGGGTCTTCTCTGAGCAGTTGACATTCCCTCATTTAAACTCTCCACAGGCAATAGATTTTGTAACTGAGCCTGAGTTGCATTCTCTGTTTGTACCATTTTGTTTCATTTCACCTTGTTGTCACTAGCAATAGAATGTATAAATGTGTCACAGTCCACTTTAAGACTAAATCAAATCAAATGATATTTGTCACATGCTTCGTAGTCAACAGGTGAAATACAGTGAAATGCTTACTTACGGGCCCTTCCCAACAATGCAAAGAGAAAGAAAATAGAGAAATAATAGAAAAGTAAAACAATGGCTGTAATTTGCAATAGCTGTACTTGAACTCAACATTATTCTGAGTTGCATAGAAAAGTAGCAGATTCTACATCCTTTTGACTATCTAGAGATACGCGAACACAATCAGCGATACCAATTTGTACAGATATCACATGCTAGCATTGCTCGTTTACTGTTATTTGGTGATTTACAGAAACAAATTCCTCACCATCTTTACGTTTCACTGCATTTCGCTTCCCCACTGGTGTAAAGTACTTAAGATTAAATTCCTTTAAAGTACTATTGACTTTTTTTTGGGTGGGGGGGTATCTGTACTTTACTTTACTATTTATATTTTTGGCTACTTTTACTTCACTACATTCCTAAAGAGAATAATGTGCTTAGCAGGACAGGAAAATGGTGCAATTCACGCACTTATCATGAGAACATCCCTGGTCATCCCTACTGCCTCTGATTTGGTGGACTCACTGAAAACACAGGCTTAGTCTGTACATTATGTCTGTGTTGGAGTGTGCCCCTGGCTATCCATAAATAAAAATAAAAAAACAACGTTGCCGTCTGGTTTGCCTAATATAAGGAATTTTCAATTATTTTTATTTTAGCAATGACATTTACTTTGATGATTAAGTACATTTTAAA
This sequence comes from Salvelinus namaycush, assembly GCF_016432855.1. Lineage (NCBI taxonomy): Eukaryota > Metazoa > Chordata > Actinopteri > Salmoniformes > Salmonidae > Salvelinus > Salvelinus namaycush. The sequence goes on from NC_052307.1 coordinate 36,011,401, forward strand.
CCAAATACTTTTAGACTTTTACTCAAGTAGATTTTTACTGGGTGACTTTCACTTTTACTTGAGTCATTTTCTGTTAAGGTATCTTTACTTTTACTCAAGTATGACTATTGGTTACTTTTTTCCACCACTGCAATTAGTGTACTATCTTTGACTGTGTGGCACTGACTTAAGTTTGTGCTGTCATCCTCATCTCCTATCCCGATTCTTTTCTTGAGCGGATGGTTGGGGGCCGGACCATAATTACAAATCATTTGTATGCTATTAAATTGACCGCAAGAAGCCTAAAAATATATAATGTTTGACTAAAACATAATAATTTCAAACCTTGCTTACACACTGCCCTATCCCATCTGGACAAGAGGAATACCTATGTAAGAATGCTGTTCATTGTCTACAGCTCAGCATTCAACACCATAGTACCCTCCAAGCTTATCATTAAGCTTGAGGCCCTGGGTCTCAACCCCGTCCTGTGCAATTGGGTCCTGGACTTTCTGGCGGGCCGCCCCTACGGGGCGAAGGAAGGAAACAACATCTCCACTTCACTGATTCTCAACACTGGGGCCCCACAAGGGTGAGTGCTCAGCCCCCTCCTGTACGCCCTGTTCACCCATGATTGTGTGGCCATGCATGCCTCCAACTCGATCATCATGTTTGCAGACGACACAACAGTAGTAGGTTTGATCACCAACAACCAACGAGACAGCCTGTAGGGAGGAGGTGAGGGCACTCGGAGTGTGGTGTCAGGAAAACAACCTCTCACTCAAGGTCAACAAAACAAAGGAGATGATCGTGGACTTCAGGAAACAGCAGAGGGAGCACCTCCCTATCCACATCGACAGGACAGCAGTGGAGAAGGTGCAAAGTTTTAAGTTTCTCGGCATAACCATCACGGACAAACTGAAATGGTCCACCCACACAGACAGTGTGGTGAAGAAGGCGCAACAGCGCCTCTTCAACCACAGGAGGCTGAAGAAATGTGGCTTGTCACCTAAAACCCTCACCAACTTTTACATATGCACAATTGAGAGCATCCTATCGGGCTGTATAACCGCCTGGTATGGCAACTGCACCGCCTACCACTGCAGGGCTCTCCAGAGAGTGGTGCGGTCTGCACAACGCATCACCGGGGGCAAACTACCTGCCCTCCAGGACACCTACAGCACCCGATGTCACAGGAAGGCCAAAAAAGATCATCAAGGACAACATCAAGGACAACAACCACCCGAGCCACTGCGTCTACCACCGCTACCATCCAGAAGGCGAGGTCAGTACAGGTGCATCAAAGCTGGGACCGAGAGACTGAAAAATAGCTTATATCTCAAGGCCATCAGACTGTTAAACAGCCATTACTAACACACAGAGGCTGCTGCCTACATACAGACTTGAAATAATTGGCCACTCTAACAAATGGATCACTAGTCACTTTATTAATGCCACTTTAATAATGATGTTTACATATCTTGCATTACTCATCCCATATGTATATACTGTATTTTATACCATCTATTGCATCTTGCCTATGCCGCTCAGTCATTGCTCATCCATATACTTATATGTACATATTCTTATTCCATCCCTTTACTTAGATTTGTGTGTATTAGGTAGTTGTTGTGGAATTGTTAGATTACTTGTTGATATTGCTGCACTGTCAGAACTAGAAGCACAAGCATTTCACTACACTCGCAATAACATCTGCTAACCATATGTATGTGACCAATAAAATGTGATTTTATCACGTATCTCTCTATTATGTTTGGGAATACTTGGGAACAGATTTCTTAAATTAAAATCACTTAGAGTGGATTTCCTGGTGGGTTTTTTTACAGTATTTTATGTCCAACAATCAAAATAGTTTTTTGTTGTTGTTTTCTTTGCTCAGAAGACTTGAGGGCCAAATAAAACCAAAAAGCGTCCAGTTGAGGAACCCTGCCCTACTGAGTACTCCCCACCCACTTTTACATCTTCCCAAATAATAGTTTTTTACTCTTGTTATTTGCATTTGGGGCATTTATTGACTTTGAAACATGTTTTAAACCCCACATTAAATGCAAATGTCACTTAAATATGAACAAATATGAATCATTGTTGATGTTAAGACAATTCTTTTTCACACGTCATGAATAAATACAGGTTAATGACACTTTTCTATTATTACGAAATTCCGTGACCCGGAAGCACTTTTTTTTAGTGTTGGTGACGGGATACTGTTCTCCACCATGAACAAGTCTAATCGGTTTCGGATGAGCAGTTTTAAAATATTTGATTTAATGTTTAATCAGCGGAACATTCATGAATTAACATGTCGGTTTGCTGTTGTCCTTATTTTAACCTGCCAGTGTCTGGCAGACGATGGATACGAGATGGATGACTTTTTAAAAAGGGAGTACTCGCTTACCAAACCATACCAAGGTAGGCTATCCAAACGCTTTGCTGGCGTTGGGTTTCACAATCAGTAACTATTATTTTTCTTTCGAGACAATGTTCACAAACATTTACATTTGTAGTGTACAAAAACACTATTGAGGTATTCCGCAAATAAGTATAGTATTATTGTCTGTACGATATGGGTATTGGCAGGATAGTGGTAACTCAAGTAGCTAACAGTACAGGGTTTCCCAATCTCGGTCTTGGGGACGCCAAGGGGTGCACATTTTGTTTGTTGCCATGCTAATTCAAATAATCAGCTCATCATTAAGCTTTTATTATTTGAATCAGCTATGTAGTGTTAGGGCAAAACCCACAAGTGACACCACGTCATGCAATTGCATTTGATTACACATTGATTCCCAAAAGGAAGCCGGTAGATTATTGACAGTAAAATAATAGGGTGTAGTTACGTAAATGTGGTTGACATTTTTTGAGTGTTGTTTAATCCAAAGTGGATCACCACATTAAACAACCATTTAGTACTGACTTTATTGGTAGATACGTACTTTACAAATTGGTCCCTAGTCTAAAAGGTCTTGACAAAAATCCATATTTGTTCTCAAAGGTGAGCAAAAGTAATTTTCACATTGTTGTGATCCAATGGTGAGAACACCGGACAAATATGTCCATTTTTTTAAACTGCCTATATCAAGTTATATTGATTGATTGATTGTGTTTGTGTAGGGTTGGGCTCCTCCAGTTCCTCTTATTGGGACCTGATGGGCAATGCCATGATCACCACTGAGCATGTGCGACTGACCCCCGACTTGCAGAGCAGACAAGGAGCAGTGTGGAGCCGCGTTGTGAGTTCAGCTCTTTCCATCCCCGACGTAAACACCAGCACACTGCTGCTTATCCTTGAACAACCTGAAACCCCTACATCTCTGCACTTGAAGAAAATACATCGTAGTCTATCTATAGGCCTAGCAGACGTGCCACAACGTATGGCAAACGCATCACCTCATTTGTAGTGACTATACCATCAATTAGGCCTATGCTTCCTGACTACATGTACAACTCTACAGCACATAGCATTTCAATATACTACGACAGCTAACATGCCTTGCCACAACCGTCTTTTCCTCATTCCCTGTACTGTCTGTGTCTGTATGCGCTCCGACTGCAGCCCTGTTTCCTGCGCGACTGGGAGCTGCAAGTGCACTTTAAGATCCACGGCCACGGGAAGAAGAACCTGAATGGAGATGGAATGGCTCTGTGGTATACCAAAGAACGCATGCAGACCGGTACTGAGCTTGCACTGTCTAACACACAAACCAGGGTTACGTCCCAAAGTGCACCCTATCCCCTATATAGTGCACATAAGGTACCATTTGGGACACACGCCCAAGGTTAAAAGATGGTCTCAAGTGTTGTGGTAATATTACAATGATCTCAGCATGGTCTTCCTAAAGTGTTGACTGCCAGGGTTTATCACCTGCAGGTCCTGTGTTTGGAAACATGAACCTCTTCACTGGCCTTGGAGTGTTTGTGGACACCTACCCCAATGAAAATAAGAACCATGAGGTATTAAACTAACCCCCCATACGCTCACTCATACACACATACTCAGGTGGACACCCCCAAAACGTATTAGTGATGGGGGTTTGTCTATTCCCAAACACTTATTATGTATAATTGGTTTGGGTGTGCAATGTTGTGTGTTTACGCTGCGTCCTGTGTTTCCTTGCATCCCTCTTGGGCACACAGAAGAAGTACAATCCATCGACTCAGGTAGCTACAGTAACCTATCAGCCAATCCCAGTCATCCTCTGGCTGAATTGAACAGTGCATGCTCATTTATTTCTGTCCTCAACACTCCACCTATCTCATCATTGTTGACTAACCCGCATCATACATATCGCATGTCTCATCCCTTTTGTGTCATGCAATATGTGATGTATGGATGTACAGACTAGTGTCAGAAGCTGTTCCTGTTTACCTAAGACATTTGGATCTTGCAATGCTTAATGCATTTAGTCACTGGTTGTCTCTCAAATGGCAACATATTTTCTAAATGGGGGTCATTTCAAAAAGCCATGACACCCACCATCTCCGATTGTTCAGAAATAATTTCTGTAGTTAGAAATAGATAAGATTAGCATTCCTACAACAATTTTGGGGAAATATAATTAGCTCTTAATTAAGATAATTGATTGCACCCAAATTTGAGATTTTTTTTATTTAATAGGATTCATATAATATTCAATAGATATGGTACCTAACATTTGATTTGGACAACTTTTTTTCTAACAATGAGTAAGACATGAGGAATCCAACGAAATTGTAAAAATCCCCCCCCCCCCCCCCCCCCACGACAATCCCACCCCAACATTGAGTATACAGTATCAGTTATTTTTGTGTGATAAATAGTTTGGAGCTGCAACTCTGAGCATTGTTTCTTCATACTATGTAAAGTATTCCCAGCACAAAAAAAAAATATTCTCCCGGTCAAGGATATTAGTCATTGAATACATCCTGAAATTAACAGGTTCTGGCCACTAGATGGTGCTGTTTCTGCTTAATAATATTAGAATCCCTCAATGTTAAAGGGATAGTTTACCCAAATTACAGTAATCCTTTGGCTTCAGCGTTTCATTTTGTATGAATTTGTAAACATTTCTAAAAACATAATTCCACTTTGACATTATGGGGTATAGTGTGTGCATACACACATTACCCCATAATGTCAAAGTGGAATTGTGTTTTTAGAAATGTTTCCACACAATCTACTATATACATGTTGTTTGGGTCTGATTGGCGTGGGGGGGGGGGGGGGGGGGGTCCATGGATGGCCTCCTCACTCATTGTGAGAAAAAAAAGTTTGGTCCAAGTCAGATGTTAGGTACTATATTTATTGAATATTATATGAATCCTATGAATTAAAATGGCCAGTTTGGGTGCAATCAATTCTTAATTTCTCAGAGACCAATTTAATCAACAAAATGTTTCAGGAATGTTAATATTATTTGTTTCTAACTGGAACAATCAGAGATGGTGCTTGTCAATCCTCTTGCTTGTGCTTTTTGAGGTGGAATGACTCATAGTGAACTTCTTTTGACCAAAGTACTACATAGTAAATAGGGTGCCATTTCAGATGCAACCAGTGTGTTTTAAAGGGATAGTTAGCATTGGCTCACGAAACAACCCCTTAACTTCCTTCATACATAAAAATGGTATCCATGAGTTCATCTGACTCTGGGTAAGTGATCTCGCAGTATCCAGTCCCTCGCAGTATCCCTCTGGTCACTGATTGACATTATCAGCTGGCTTATCACAACTACCTCCGTCTCTGCAGAGGGTCTTTCCATACGTATCTGGGATGGTGGGGAACGGGACTCTGGCTTATGAGCACGATCGGGATGGCCAGTCCACAGAGCTTGGCGGGTGCACAGCCTTGGTGCGCAACATCCCCCATGACACCTTCCTCCTCATCAGATACACCAAAAACCGACTGACGGTGAGAGAAACACACAAAGCACCATGTTCAATAAAGCGTTCACTAACATTACATATTTATTGACCTATGTTTGACCTGACCCTACAGATACAGATAGACGTTGATGGTAAACAGAAGTGGCAGGACTGTCTGGACCTTCCAGGGGTACGTCTGCCTCGGGGCTACTTCTTTGGAGCCTCCTCTGTTACTGGAGACCTGTCAGGTACTGGGCCTCTCTATGAACATCTCAGAACAACACTGTTTTTGTGGTTCACTATTTGCATTCTTCTCACTGGTTTTTGAAGTCCGTTCATAGCAATCAGATCTGTCATTTCTGAATGGAGAATGGTGGAGAGCCTGTGTAGCGCTGGAGACCTGGGTTTGATCCCCGCGTCCACTCTTCCTACTGTGCTTCCACTTTCCTGTTTCCCTCTGTTTCCAGCTGTCTGAATAAAGTGTGTAATGTTAAATAATGTTGGATTGTATTGATTTAGGTGCGGCAGATAGCCTAGCGGTTAAGGTCATTGGGCCAGTAACCGAAAGGTTGCTGGTTCTAATCCCTGAGCCAACTAGGTGAAAAATCTGTCAACGTGCCCTTTAGCAAGGCAATTAACCCTAATTGCTCCTGTAAGTCACTCTGGCTAAGAGTGTCTGCTAAATGACTAAAATGTCAAATTTATTTCTTCCGTCCTCTCGTTTCCTAGACAACCATGATCTCATCTCTATGAAGCTGTACCAGCTGACTGTGGAGCGTACTCAGGAGGAAGAGGAGGAGGAAGAGCTCACCCCCAGTGTTGATAACTTTGAAAACTTGAACAAAGGTAAGATAATGCAAGCCAACAGTTTCACGTCTTGCACGCATTATTTGATTTTGTTTCAGAAAAGGTGTGATTTGTTTTGTCTGTCCAGTTTCAATTGAACTGTAGCATGAGGTCATTTTCTTTCGTCAATGTTTGTCTCTCATTACAGTGGAGGTGCAAGAAGAGGGGATGAGTGGAGTCCAGCTCTTCTTCACCATAGTCTTCTCTGTCATTGGTATCTTTGTACTGGGGGTGGTGGCAGTGGTCATGTATGGGCGCTGGAAGGAGAACAGCCGCAAACGCTTCTACTGAGAGGGAGAGCTGGGTAGTCTAAGGCTCCATCCCAAATGGAACCCTATTCTCTTTATAGTGCACTACTTTTGACCAGGGCCTATAGGGGTCTAGTCAAAAGTTGTGTTCTCGGGAGGGAATAGGGTGCCATTTGGGACATAGTCTGAGGGATACTCTGTGAAGGAGCACGAATGAGGATATAGATTTTTAAACATACAACAAACATGCTGTCTGCCATACATAGCTTTACTACATAACAATCCCCTTACCTCATTAATACTTAAACTGCGACAAATGAACCGTTCTCGGACCATCTCGGCCAAAATAAATCAAATGTGACCCCTTTTTTTTATTACATTTTTTTTATACTGTGAGATGAAACTTTTTTGCCTTTTGTTTCACCTTAGTGTTGAACGTAAACCCCGAAGCTAGCTAATGTAGGGAAGGAGACAATGACCTGTGAATTGCTGACACTGTCATCAGCAGACTGCACTCGCTTATATGCAGTGTGCATGATGGCAACCAGCCTATCTGTCATGTTCGGCCGTTGAGACTTCCGAATTGTTTGCACTGACATGAAATGCCCGTGAGAAGACTTATATTGAGCTGCCATAATAACTAAGTAATGAGAGAGAGAATTGTTCTCAACTAAAGTACCTAGCTAGGGCCAGTTTAAGACCAGGGCCTTCAAGATAGTAATGAATCAAATAATATTGACGGGGGAACAGATCCTAGATCAGCGGTCCTACTCTGAGATGTTTTCTTGAATATGGGCCCAGGTATCGCAATGTACATGCTCATCCTCTAGTTTTATGTTTTGGTTCATGAGCTAACTTTTGGCTCTTGGTGCTGTATTGCTGTGCTGTAACTACCATTTACCTACAGTTGACGTTGGAAGTTGACATACACTTAGGTTGAAGTTATTAAAACTAATTTTTCAACCACTCCACAAATTTCTTGTTGACAAACTAGTTTTGGCAAGTCGGTTAGGACATCTACTTTGTGCATGACACAAGTCATTTTTCGAACAATTGTTTACAGACAGATTATTTCACTTATAATTCACTGTATCACAATTCCAGTGGGTCAGAAGTTTACATACACTAAGTTGACTGTGCTTTTAAACAGCTTGGAAAATTCCAGAAAATGATGTCATGGCTTTAGAAGCTTCTGATAGGCTAATTGACATCATTTGAGTCAATTGGAGGTGTACCTGTGGATGTATTTCAAGGCCTAACTTCAAACTCAGTGCCTCTTTGCTTGACATCATGGGAAAATCAAAAGAAATCAGCCAAGACCTCAGAAAAAAAGTCTGGTTCATCCTTGGGAGCAATTTCCAAATGCCTGAAGCTACCACGTTCATCTGTACAAACAATAGTACGCAAGTATAAACACCATGGGACCACGCAGCCATCATACCGCTCAGGAAGGAGCGGTGGCTGTCTCCTAGAGATAAATGTACTTTGGTGCAAAAAGTACAAATCAATCCCAGAACAACAGCAATGGACCTTGTTACGATGCTGCAGGAAACAGGTACATAAGTATGTATATCCACAGTAAAACGAGTCCTATATCGACATAACCTGAAAGGCCGCTCAGCAAGGAAGAAGTCACTGCTCGAAAACCGCCATAAAAAAGCCAGACTACGATTTTCAACTGCACATGGAGAAATGTCCTCTGGTCTGATAAAACAAAAATATAACTTTGGCCATAATGACCATAATTTTGTTTGGAGGAAAAGGGGGAGGCATGCAAGCCGAAGCACACCATCGCAACCGGGAAGCATGGGGGTGCTTTGCTGCAGGAGGGACTGGTGCACGTCACAAAATAGATGGCATCATGAGGATGGAAAATGATGTGGATATATTGAAGCAACATCTCAAGACATCAGTCAGGAAGTTAAAGCTTGGTCGCAAATGGGTCTTCCAAATGGACAATGACCCCAAGCATACTTCCAAAGTTATGGCTTAAGGACAGCAAAGTCGAGGTATTGGAGTGGCCATCACAAAGCCCTGACCTCAATCCCATAGAAAATTTGTTGGTAGAAAAAGCTTGTGCGAGCAAGGAGGCCTACAAACCTGACTCGGTTACACCAGCTGTCAGGAGGAATGGGCCAAAATTCACCCAATTTATTGTGGGAAGCTTGTGGAAGGCTACCCGAAACGTTTGACCTAAGTTAAACAATTTTAAAGGCAATGCTACCAAACACTAATTGAGTGTATATAAACTCACTGGGAATGTGATGAAAGAAATAAAAGCTTAAATAAATCATTCTCTCTACTATTATTCTGACATTTCACATTCTTAAAATAAAGTGGTGATCCTAACTGACCTAAGACAGGGAATTTTTACAAGGATTAAATGTCAGGAGTTTTGGAAAACGGAGTTGAAATGTATTTGGCTAAGGTGTATGTAAACTTTCGACTTCAACTGTATCGTACTTTACAGATCATTGGATTGTTTTCTCTGAAACGCTCTACCCTCTTTTGTAAGTTGTTAAACTGTTGTCCACCAGCCATCATCTCAAGCACAGATATCAAAACCGATCATCTCACCTGTGGCATATAGATATATCTAAAAAATATAAATGCAACTATTTTACTGAGGTACAGTTCATATAAGAAATCAGTCAATTGAAATATAATCATTAGGCCCAAATCTATGGATTTCACATGACTGCGCAGGACCAGCCAATCAGAATGTGGTTTTTTTTCCCCAAAAAAGGGCTTTATTACAGACAGAAATACTCCTCAGTTTCATCAACTGTCCGGGTGGCTGGTCTCAAACGATCCTGCAGGTGAAGAAGGTGGAGGTCCTGGGCTGGTGTGATTACACGTGGTCTGTGGTTGTGAGTCCGGTTGGACATACTGTCAAATTCTCTAAAATGACGAGGCGGCTTATGGTAGAGAATTGAACATTAAATTCTTTGGTAACAGCTCTGGTGGACGTTCCTGCGGTCAGCATGCCAAATTCATGCTCCCTCAACTTGAGACATCTGCCATTGTGATGTGTGACACAACTGCACATTTTAGAGTGGCCTTTTTATTGTCCTCAGCACAAGGTGCTATGTAATGACGTGCCACAACTGTCAGGTGGATGAATTATCTTGGAAAAGGAGAAATGCTCACTAAGAGGGATGTAAACAGATTTGTGCACAAAATTTAAGAGAAGCTTTTTGTGCATATGGAACATTTCTGGGATCTTTTATTTCAGCTCATGAAACAACACTTTACATGTTGCGTTTTATATTTTTGTTCAGTATATTTATTCTAATTAATAATGTCAACCTATATTTACCTTTATGATTGATCAAATGTCTGTTGTTCACCTGTGAAGTTTGTTGGTTCTTTTCTATGATGACAATGTTTTTTAAACCATATTATTGTTATGAAAAACTGTACATTGTCCATCCACGGTGTCATTGAGCCTCGTGGCTAAACTGTAATTCAAAAATAAGTTAAAGTATCCTAACGGTTGGTTTGTAATCAGTTACATTACCAATCCTCTCCAGGCACTTATTTTCTGGTGCCTTACCTGGGTCGTATTCATTAATGCAAACCGTAGTAAAACTGTTTTGCAATGGAAACCGCTTAGAGCATTTGGGTAAACGGTTAACATTGCAAAAAGTTTTGCTACGATGTGCACAAATGAATGTCAGTCTCTAAAAGGTTAAAGGTCGTACGTGAGAGTCCAGGGCCGGCCCTGGGCATAAGCGACATAGGTGGTCGCCTGCTGTTGAACGCAATATCGAAATTTGGTTGTACATCAGTAGTTTTACTCGTGTCATTCACTTAATTAGCCCATGGCAGCATACATTTTTGGGGGGTAAATTAATCTGTCCAGCTATCTATGTCTGAATTACTGACCGGGAACAAAGTGCACGTGCCCAGGGGCCTCATTTAACAGCCATGCGTACATTTCTTACTAAATTCTGGCATTTGTGGAAATCTAGAATTTGCATGCGCAACAAATTGTTGGGGTTTATCACACTGTCGCAGGCAACATACTGTGCACGTTGTTTTGATAAATCAGAGCCATACTATGTTTGTTTGCGCGCTACAAACCCGCCTGGAAAACGTCCTCCTGGAACAAGATTTTCTAAAAGAAAGCACAATGGCAAATTTGATCACATTTCTGTAGAGGTGTGGGCATAATGTTTTAATATTTTTCAGAAAATAAGGCATGCCGCCTATAGCAAGTGCCAAACACTGGATATACTGTCCTTTTGCATAAAATAAGCATATTAGACATATTAGACTTCATGGTGATATGTGATCTCCTTATTAACTGCATATGTTTTATCATTAGGCCTACTTTTTAATGTTTTTATTAGCCTACCATTGTTATAATTCCTGTGCATCAAATACCTCAATTTTCCCCAAAATAGCCATATTTGCTTGCAATACAGTTGATCAACCACTAGTTATGTGCGTGGTTTGAGATTTGTGTGAATATAGGCACACTGTCCTGTCATGTTCAAAATGGATAAATACCAACCTTTGCGGGAAAACTGAAGTATGCAGGTTTGGAGGCTTTTTTTGTTGTTGTGTGCGCACACCTTGATAAATCAAGCCCCAGGGTCCCTGACCTCCAGGGAGCACCCATTTGATTTTGTTAGTCACTCAAATATCATATTTATGGAAAAATGTGTGGGATTTCAGGAAATTCCTTTTAAAATGTCAAAAATGTCTCTCCGCCTCATGGCAAAATGTATAGAATTGCAAAAAACGAGCTTTAAAACTGCAACGTTTTCTCTACACCCCATGGCAAATCTCCCCTAGGGCCCCCAAAAGGGTAGGGCCGGCCCTGTGTGAAACTCCAGCGCTGTATTTCTGTCAGTTCATGATGAAGCTCGAGTAGATAGGGCCCGATGTGCTGTTTTAACCCAAAATGTTTACTTTAATGTTGACATCTATAGTTAATTATGTTTGGGACTGTGGTACGAGAGTAATTTATTGTGTCATAAAACATCTTGAAGCGACACAAACTTGACTATTTCAATCTTTATTTTGGTGTAATGAAAATGTGAATGCTGTTTGGCTTCTGTCAAAATGTTAAATTCTTGGAAATCTACCGTTGTAAAATATTATCTTGTTGGTCTATATGAGGAGAATGTGCACTGTAGTGCTCTTGTGTCAAATCTTTTTGAATAAAAATGTATATGACATTCTTTCTCATTTGGAAACGTCCTCCTTTGCCAAATGTCTATTTACCCCTCTTAGTGTTCTTAGACGGGTGTGACTAGGTAAAGAAGGAGGCATACTCAGGTTATGTATGGATAAAATATATATTTTTTACGTTGGTAATTAATACTGTAAACTAAGTAATTACCTCTTCAGCCAAGGACGGGAGGTGACGATGACTGGTGTTTCTGTTAACAGTAGATCATCTGGCGTCCAATAGATGATCAGGTAAAAGGGACTCCTTCCAGTCCACTTAAACTCTGTAAATGTATAGAAAAGGCAAGTCCTTGCCATCTACAGTATTTGAATACAGTCTATTCATTATTCATTGTTCTGGCATTTACTTGTTGTAACTTAAATCATGTTGACGCTGTGTATAGTGGGGCGGGCTCTACTCTCAGGTAGGTGTCAGTCTGCTCACTGCATTGTTCCCTTTTGATTATTTTTTTCACTCTTATGCCACCAGGCTCCAGCCCTTACCTTTCAACACCCAGAAGGTTCAGTGTAACACCAATGGTACACAGGTATTATATCTGCTGTTTTAACTGAGGGAACATTGTGGATTACTTTTGATCACTTTGTTTGTAAGGTACTGTGTCCTCTTTGATGATTTAAAAAAAGATGTATATGTATTTACTGTAGAATTTACTGAGATGTTTAAAAGTTATGTTATTTAAAATCAGCACAGTTATTTAGATTTGAAGTAGATGAAAAAGATCTTTATTGTACAAAGTATATCTAGACTTTAAAAGAAATCTGCAACGAGCTCTGAAAATGTGTCATTGTTAGTCATGGCTCTGTAAATGGTAAATCCTGCAATGAATTGGAAGTCTCAATGGCAATTTAAATGTTAAATGAAATAGAAAATGTGCTTGGAACAATACTTTGCATAGGAGTGGGGCTATAACATGTTTGGATAGGTCAGGCACCGTGCTCGGTGTTGTCATACCAAACAGTGCTGTCTTGTCAACACTTCAACCATCAGACATGAGGAGTAGTCATGGTCACTTGAATCAACTGCTTTCCTACTCTGAAGCGGGATTAGACATTTTGTATCCTGTTTCATTTATTTGCACCGAAGAAAATAAGTGATAAACAACAATAATATAGATCAACCTTTTTTTTTTTTTTAAGGTATGCAGGTGTGGTTGGAAGCCCAAGGGATTATATAAAAACCACACTACAAAAAAAAACAGTATACAATACATAAGAACAAAAATGTAAAAAGCTTTAAAACAGATACCAAAACCCACTAATCATACATGTACAAATGAACTGATCAGCAATCACAGAAAAAGTATATGTTTTGTTTAAATGTGTGTGTGAGAGAGTTGGGCTATATGGAGGAGATTACTGAGTAGTTTGGTTCATCAGGCTGACCCCCAGTGTTCGCTTGAAGTTATTGAAGGATGATAAGGTTTTGGCAATGTGAAGATAAGAATTCCAGAGTATGGTACCTATGTATCTAATAGAGAATTTACTATGTGAGGTGCGGCAGTGTGGAGGGTGAAGGTTATCACAAGACTGTTATATAGATGGATTTCAAAATAAACTTGGAAGAATCCTTTGAATGGTTTAGGTAAACTGTCTGGGAGGTATGAGTATTTGTAAATTAAAATGCACAATTGGTGTACATTAATGTCATCAAGTTATTGAGGGAGCTAAGGACCCAGGGACTGAACATCTCCCTCTGCAACTGGATCCTGGACTTCCTGACGGGCCGCCCCCCAGGTGGTAAGGGTAGGCAACAACACATCTGCCACGCTGATCCTTAACACTGGGGCCACTCAGGGGCATGTGCTTAGTCCCCTCCTGTAGTCCCTGTTCACCCATGACTGCGTGGCCAAGCACGACTCACACACCATCATTAAGTTTGCTGACGACAACAGTGGTAGGCCTGATCACCAACAACGATGAGACAGCCTATAGGGAGGAGGTCAGAGACCAGGCAAAGTGGTCCCAGGACAACAACCTGCACTATCGAGAGCATCCTAACCAGCTGCATCACCCCCTGGTATGGCAACTGCTCGGCATCTGACCGTAAAGGCACTACAGAGGCTAGTGCGTACGGCCCAGTCCATCACTGGGGCCAAGCTTCCTGACATCCAGGACATATATACTAGGCGGTGTCCGAGGAAAGCCCTGTCACCCAAGTCATAGACTGATCTCTCTGCTACCGCACGGCAAGCGGTACCGGAGCGCCAAGTCTAGGACCAAAAGGCTTCTTAACAGCTTCTACCCCCAAGCCATAAGACTGCTGAACAACTAATCAAATGGTCACCCGGACTATTTACATTAACCCCCCACCCCCCTTTGTTGTTACACTGCTGCTACTCTATGTTTATTATCTATGCATAGTCACTTTCCAAATTACTTCGACTAACCTGTACATTGACTCGGTACCGGTACCCCTGTATATAGCCTCGTTATTGTTATGTACATTTATTGTGTTACTTTTTGATTGATTAGATTTTTTACTTTAGTTCATTTAGTAAATATTTTAATAACTATTTTTCTTGAACTGCATTGTTGGTTAAGGGCTTGTAAGTAAGCGTTTCACAGTACGGTTGTACATGTGACAAATATGACTTGATTTACATAGACAAGATATTGAGTATCTTAAACAAAGATGCAGATGGTGCTAAGTAATTAGAGGTGGCTAGTCTTGCAAATGTATTTTGTATGAGTAATTTGTGTAGGTAGGAGTTATATGTACTGGCCCAGACAATATTACAGTAAATGAGATATGGGTCAATTAAACTGTAGTATAAAGTTAGGAAGCAAGCCTTATGAACCAAACCACTAATCTTTCTGATGATACCAACAGATTATCACTTTGCTGCAGAATTCTTTTAATATGATCTTTCCAGGATAACTTTTCATCAATTAGAAGTCCAAAGAATCTAGTGTTCCATTTCATTCCCATCAGCTGAGATTCTGGCTCTCTTTTTACAATACTTATTATTCTTACTATTGAATAAAAAAAGTTGGATATTTTAAAGTTGAAAGGTAATTTGTTTATCCTGAACAATTCAGAAAACTTGGCCATGCCAGAGTTGGCTTCATTAATTAGTGAATCAAAATTCTTGTGTGATAAAATCAAATTGGTATCATCAGCAAAGCGAATGGGAAGTACGGTAGAAGGCCCAGCAGCAAGGTCATTGATATAGATTTGGAATAACAAAGATTAAATTATTGAACCCTGTGGGACTCCACAGGATATATTGGCCCTGGTAGATGCACAGCCGTTTGCATAAACAAATTGTTCTCTATCATAAACATAACTATAGAACCAATTATATGTATATTCATGAAAACCATAATAATGCAATTTAGAAAGTAATATTTCATGATCAATCGTGTCAAACGCTTTGGATGCATCTAAAAAGATGCCAAGAATGTATCTGATTCAGAGGGGTTGGGTTAAATGTGCAAGACACATTTCAGTTGAATGCATTCAGTTGTACAACTGACTAGGTATCCCCCATTCCTTTTCCTTTCATTGTTGTTAAGGGCTGTAAATATTTTATCCACAAGTTGCAAAAGAGCCATATCTGTGGAGTAGTTTTTGCAAAAACCATATTGGTGCTCATATAGAATAGTGTTGATTTAAATGTTTCAACATTATCGTTCACACCATGTTTTTCTATGATTTTAGAAAAACATGGTAGTACAGATATTGGGTGATAATTTGTCAAAGATCTTGGATCCCCAGATTTATAAACCTTTGGCAATTTTCTAATCTGTAGGAACAGTACCAGTTTGCATATATTTGGTGAAGGTATACGTTAGAGGCTCAGTGATCGAGGAAGACACTGATTTCACCAAAGAGGCACCAATCTCATCATGACTTGCAGCTGATATCTTTAAGTTACCAATTACCTTTACACCTCCATTACATCAGCAGGATCAAATTGAAGCAGAGAAGGGAAATGTAATACAAGGGATTTCCATCAGTTTTCAATTTTCTTTGACAGAGGAACCCACATTCACAAAAAGGTTATTAAATTCACATGAAATAACATCAGGATCACTGTAGCTCTTACAGTCGTATGAAAAAGTTTGGGCACCCCTGACAATTTCCATGATTTCCATTTATAAATAATTGGGTGTTTGGATCAGCAATTTCATTTTGATCTATCAAATAACTGATGGACACAGTAATATTGCAGTAGTGAAATTAGGTTTATTGGATTAACAGAAAATTTGCAATATGCATCAAAACAAAATTAGACAGGTGCATAAATTTGGGCACTCCAATAGAAAAATCACATCAATATTTAGTAGAGCCTCCTTTTGCTAAAATAACAGCCTCTAGACACTTCCCATAGCCTCTAATGAGTGTCTGGATTCTGGATGAAGGTATTTTGGACCATTCCTCCTTACAGAACATCTCCAGTTCAGTTAGGTTTGATGGTTGCCGAGCATGGACAGCTCGCTTCAAATCATCCCACAGATTCTCAATGATATTCAGGTCTGGGGACTGGGATGGCCATTCCAGAACATTGTACTTGTTCCTCTGCATAAATGCCCGGGTAGATTTTGAGCAGTGTTTTGGGTCGTTGTCTTGTTGAAAAATCCAGCGCCGGCGTAACTTCAATTTTGTGACTGATTCTTCAACATTATTCCCAAGAATCTGCTGATATTGAGTGGAATCCATGCGACTCTCAACTTTAACAAGATTCCCAGTACCGGCACTGGCCACACAGCCCCACAGGATGATGGAACCCCCACCAAATTTTACTGTGGGTAGCAAGTGCTTTTCTTGGAACGCTGTGTTCTTTTGCCGCCATGCATAACGTCCCTTGTTATGACCAAATAACTCAATCTTTGTTTCATCAGTCCACAGCACCTTATTCCAAAATGAAGCTGGCTTGTCCAAATGTGCGTTTGCATACCTCAAGCGACTGTGGCGTGTGTGCAGAAAAGGCTTCTTCCACATCACTCTCCCATACAGCTTCTCCTTGTGCAAAGTGCCCTGAATTGTTGAACGATGCACAGTGACACCATCTGCAGCAAGATGATGTTGTAGGTCTTTGGAGGTGGTCTGTGGGCTGTTTTTGACCGTTCTCACCATCCTTCGCCTTTGCCTCTCCGATATTTTACTTGGCCTGCCACTTCTGGCCTTAACAAGAACTGAAATGGTCTTCCATTTCCTCACTATGTTCCTCACAGTGGACACTGACAGCTTAAATCTCTGCGATAGCTTTTTGTAGCCTTCCTCTAAACCATAATGTTGAACAATCTTTGTTTTCAGGTCATTTGAGAGTTGTTTTGAGGCCCCCATATTGCCACTCTTCAGAGGAGAGTCAAAGAGAACAACAACTTGCAATTGGCCACCTTAAATACCTTTTCTCATGATTGGATGCACTTGTCTATGAAGTTCAAGGCTTTTAATGAGCTCACCAAACCAATTGTGTGTTCCAATTAATCAGTGCTAAGTAGTTACAGGTATTCAAATCAACAGAATTACAAGGGTGCCCACATTTTTGCATAGCCTATTTTTCACATCTGATTTAATTTCATACAACTTAATATTGCTACACTAAAGATCTTTGTCTGGACAATACCCCAGTACTCAGCTTTTATTAGAAAATGAATGGCATGCCACTGTGATCAATTTTTTTGACGACAGATACAATTATTATGCAGCCTCAGAGGGGTGCCCAAACTTTTTCATACAACTGTATTTCAAACCATTTCCAACAATGAGATGGGATAGTTGTAGAATCCTTTTTCTTATTCAACAGTTAATTAATGATTTTCCAAGTAGAATTTATATTATTTAAGGATTCTTGGAATTTGTCAAATATATTTCTGGCATATCTGAAGTAGGTGAGTAAATTTGTCATAATTTTAGTAATTTGCATAATTCAAGGTAGAGGGATTTGTGAGAAACCTTTTCCACAACTAGTTTTTTTTTTACTGAGGATTCTTTGAGACCGGATGTAAACCAATGTTTCCAGAACCCTTCTGCTCCACTTTTACGTGGTTTAACTAAGGAAAGGCCTGAACAAATAATATAACAAATATTGTGGTTAAACTCAAATATACAAATTGATTAAATAAAAAAGTTTTTTTGATAAATAAAAAAGGTATAATCGTTGTAAACAATATTATAAATAGGATTGGTGGAGTTATGTCACACATGCAGCTAACAAAAATATATGGAAAAGTCTGCTCTACCCAAATTTATAACCAACTAATTGCAGCATTACCGCAAAAATTGAGGCAAGTGGAAGGGGGGACAAGTTAGGAACTTGTATGTCGGCTGTGCATTAAAGACCAAAATTGGTTAAGGAAAATTGTGATAAATAAAAATATATACCAGTTTCATATAAGGACCAAAAAATTGACAGCTGTGCTATATAGATTGAAAAATAGTTTCGATGTACCAATTCCATGGCACATGGTTTATGAACTGATATGCAAAATGACGGCAGATTCAAAATCTATAATTTTTAAATTTCAATTATTATACAAAATTCTTGCAACCAATAGAATGTTATATATATGGGGGATACAACCTTCCCAGCTCTGCAGATTTTGCTGCGAAGAGACAGAGTCATTAGATCATGTATTTTGGTACTGTCCATATGTAGCTTGTTTTTGGTCACAGGTCCAGAAATGGCTGAAAAATTTCAACATTTACCTGGAGCTAATGCTGCAGATAGCAATACTGGGTGATTTGAAAAGTCATAGTCAATCGATCAATAATATAATAATACTTTTAGCAAAAAAAAAAATATTTTATTTATAATCTGTAGAAACTATGAGAATAGAAAGGTTCAGATCTTCTGTGAAGCATCACAGCACAGTTGAAAAATATATGGCAAATAGAAATCCAATATGGATGGTGTTAAGAAATAGATGGGAGGAGTTAAATGGAGCTGTAGGTTGGGACTAAAAACAACAAGATAACAAATGTAAAATGTTCAGTGTCTGTGAAATGTATGTAGGTTCAGAACTTTTGTGAAACAGCACAGTTAAAAATATATGGCAAATAAATTTTAAAAAAGGGCAGAGGAAGTACAAAAAACAAACAAAATGTAACTATTGTAAAATACATTGTGTCTGTAAAATGTATATAGTGTGTATAAGCCTTTGTGTTGTTGTTCATTAGTTTACTCCAATTAGGGGAAGGGTTGTTGGGTTAGCGGAAAATAATAAAGGAAAATATATTTTTAAAAGATATGTGTGTGTGTATATATATACACTGCTCAAAAAAATAAAGGGAACACTTAAACAACACAATGTAACTCCAAGTCAATCACACTTCTGTGAAATCAAACTGTCCACATCAAACTGTCCACAAGCAACACTGATTGACAATAAATTTCACATGCTGTTGTGCAAATGGAATAGACAAAAGGTGGAAATTATAGGCAATTAGCAAGACACCCCCAATAAAGGAGTGGTTCTGCAGGTGGTGACCACAGACCCCTTCTCAGTTCCTATGCTTCCTGGCTGATGTTTTGGTCACTTTTGAATGCTGGCGGTGCTTTCACTCTAGTGGTAGCATGAGATGGAATCTACAACCCACACAAGTGGCTCAGGTAGTGCAGCTCATCCAGGATGGCACATCAATGCGAGCTGTGGCAAGAAGGTTTGCTGTGTCTGTCAGCGTAGTGTCCAGAGCATGGAGGCGCTACCAGGAGACAGGCCAGTACATCAGGAGACGTGGAGGAGGCCGTAGGAGGGCAACAACCCAGCAGCAGGACCGCTACCTCCGCCTTTGTGCAAGGAGGAGCACTGCCAGAGCCCTGCAAAAGGACCTCCAGCAGGCCACAAATGTGCATGTGTCTGCTCAAACGGTCAGAAACAGACTCCATGAGGGTGGTATGAGGGCCCGACGTCCACAGGTGGGGGTTGTGCTTACAGCCCAACACCGTGCAGGACGTTTGGCATTTGCCAGAGAACACCAAGATTGGCATATTCGCCACTGGCGCCCTGTGCTCTTCACAGATGAAAGCAGGTTCACACTGAGCACATGTGACAGACGTGATAGAGTCTGGAGATGCCGTGGAGAACGTTCTGCTGCCTGCAACATCCTCCAGCATGACCGGTTTGGCGGTGGGTCAGTCATGGTGTGGGGTGGCATTTCTTTGGGGGGCCGCACAGCCCTCCATGTGCTCGCCAGAGGTAGCCTGACTGCCATTAGGTACCGAGATGAGATCCTCAGACCCCTTGTGAGACCATATGCTGGTGCGGTTGGCCCTGGGTTCCTTCTAATGCAAGACAATGCTAGACCTCATGTGGCTGGAGTGTGTCAGCAGTTCCTGCAAGAGGAAGGCATTGATGCTATGGACTGGCCCGCCCGTTCCCCAGACCAGAATCCAATTGAGCACATCTGGGATATCATGTCTCGCTCCATCCACCAACGCCACGTTGCACCACAGACTGTCCAGGAGTTGGCGGATGCTTTAGTCCAGGTCTGGGAGGAGATCCCTCAGGAGACCATCTGCGTGTTGTAGGGAGGTCATACAGGCACGTGGAGGCCACACACACTACTGAGCCTCATTTTGACTTGTTTTAAGGACATTACATCAAAGTTGGATCAGCCTGTAGTGTGGTTTTCCACTTTAATTTTGAGTGTGACTCCAAATCCAGAGCTCCATGGGTTGCTAAATTTGATTTCCATTGATAATTTTTGTGATTTTGTTGTCAGCACATTCAACTATGTAAAGAAAAAAGTATTTAATAAGAATATTTCATTCATTCAGATCTAGGATGTGTTATTTTAGTGTTCCCTTTATTTTTTTGAGCAGTGTATATACAGTACCAGTCAAAGGTTTGTGCACAACTACTCATTCCAGGGTTTTTCTTTATTTTTACTATTTTCTACATTGTAGAATAGTAGTGAAGACACCAAAACTATGAAATAACACATATAGAATCATGTAGTAACCAAAAAAGTGTTCTGCGGTACAACTCATCCCTAACCATCTCAATTGGGTTGAGGTCGAGTGATTGTGGAGGCCAGGTCATCTGATGCAGCACTCCATCACTCTCCTTCTTGGTCAAATAGCCCTCACACAGCCTGGAGGTGTGTTGGGTCATTGTCCTGTTGAAAAACAAATGATAGTCCCGCTAAGCGCAAGCCAGATGGGATGGCGTATTGCTGCAGAATGTTGTGGTAGCCATGCTGATTAAGTGTGCCTTGAATTCTAAATAAATCACCAACAGTGTCACCAGTAAAGCACCATCACACCTCCTCCTCCATGCTTCACCGTGGGACTCAAATTTGGACTCATCCAACCAAAGGACAGATTTCCACCGGTCTAATGTCCATTGGTTGTGTTTCTTGGCCAAGCAAGTCTCTTCTTCTTATCGGTGTCCTTTAGTAGTGGTATCTTTGCAGCATTTCGACCATGAAAGCTTGATTCACACAGTCTCCTCTGAACAGTTGATGTCGAGATGTGTCTGTTACCTGAACTCTGTGAAGCATTTATTTGGGCTGCAATTTCTGAGGCTTGTATCTCTAATGAACTTACCTCTGCAGCAGAGGTAACTCTGGATCTTCCTTTCCTGTGGCGGTCCTCATGAGAGCCAGGTTCATCATAGCGCTTGATGGTTTTTGCAACTGCACTTGAAGAAACTTTCAAAGTTCTTTAAATTTTCCAGATTGACTGACATTCATGTCTTAAAGTAATGATGGACTGTCATTTCTCTTTGCTTATTTGAGCTGTTCTTGCTATAATATGGACTTGGTCTTTTACCAAATAGGGCTATCTTCTGTATGCCACTCCTACATTGTCACAACACAACTGATTTGTTCAAACGCATTAAGAAGGAAAGAAATTCCACAAATGTACTTTTAACAAGGCACATTTGTCAATTGAAATGCATTCCCGGTGACTACCTCCTGAAGCTGGTTGAGAGAATGCCAAGAGTGTGCAAAGCTGTCATCAAGGCAAAGGGTGGCTACTTTGAAGAATCTCAAATATATTTTTATTTGTTAACCAAAAAAATTAATACATGATTCTATATGTGTTATTTCATAGTTTTAAAGTCTTTGCTATTATTCTACAATGTAGGCAATTGTAAAAAAAAAAATAAGAAAAACCCTTGAATGAGTTGGTGTGCCTAAACGTTTGACTGGTACTGTATATATTTTAAAACAAATATATACAGTGGGGCAAAAAAGTATTTAATCAGCCACCAATTGTGCAAGTTCTCCCACTTAAAAAGATGAGAGAGGCCTGTAATTTTCATCATAGGTACACTTCAACTATGACAGACAAAATGAGGGAAAAAAATCCAGAAAATCACATTGTAGGATTTTTAATGAATTTATTTGCAAATTATGGTGGAAAATAAGTATTTGGTCAATAACAAAAGTTTATCTCAATACTTTGTTATATACCCTTTGTTGGCAATGACAGAGGTCAAACGTTTTCTGTAAGTCTTCACAAGGTTTTCACACACTGTTGCTGGTTTTTGGCCCATTCCTCCATGCAGATCTCCTCTAGAGCAGTGATGTTTTGGGGCTGTTGCTGGGCAACACGGACTTTCGACTCCCTCCAAAGATTTTCTATGGGGTTGAGATCTGGAGACTGGCTAGGCCACTCCAGGACCTTGAAATGCTTCTTACGAAGCCACTCCTTCGTTGCCCGGGCTGTGTGTTTGGGATCATTGTCATGCTGAAAGACCCAGCCACATTTCATCTTCAATGCCCTTGCTGATGGAAGGAGGTTTTCACTCAAAATCTCACGATACATGGCCCCATTCATTCTTTCCTTTACACGGATCAGTCGTCCTGGTCCCTTTGCAGAAAAACAGCCCCAAAGCATGATGTTTCCACCCCCATGCTTCACAGTAGGTATGGTGTTCTTTGGATGCAACTCAGCATTCTTTGTCCTCCAAACACGACGAGTTGAGTTTTTACCAAAAAGTTCTATTTTGGTTTCATCTGACCATATGACATTCTCCCAATCTTCTTCTGGATCATCCAAATGCTCTCTAGCAAACTTCAGACGGGCCTGGACATGTACTGGCTTAAGCAGGGGGACACGTCTGGCACTGCAGGATTTGAGTCCCTGGCGGCGTAGTGTGTTACTGATGGTAGGCTTTGTTACTTTGGTCCCAGCTCTCTGCAGGTCATTCACTAGGTCCCCCCGTGTGGTTCTGGGATTTTTGCTCACCGTTCTTGTGATCATTTTGACCCCACGGGGTGAGATCTTGCATGGAGCCCCAGATCGAAGGAGATTATCAGTGGTCTTGTATGTCTTCCATTTCCTAATAATTGCTCCCACAGTTGATTTCTTCAAACCAAGCTGCTTACCTATTGCAGATTCAGTCTTCCCAGCCTGGTGCAGGTCTACAATTTTGTTTCTGGTGTCCTTTGACAGCTCTTTGGTCTTGGCCATAGTGGAGTTTGGAGTTTGAGGTTGTGGACAGGTGTCTTTTATACTGATAACAAGTTCAAACAGGTGCCATTAATACAGGTAACGAGTGGAGGACAGAGGAGCCTCTTAAAGAAGAAGTTACAGGTCTGTGAGAGCCAGAAATCTTGCTTGTTTGTAGGTGACCAAATACTTATTTTCCACCATAATTTGCAAATAAATTCATTAAAAATCCTACAATGTGATTTTCTGGATTTTCTTTTCTTCATTTTGTCTGTCATAGTTGAAGTGTACATATGATGAAAATTACAGGCCTCTCTCATCTTTTTAAGTGGGAGAACTTGCACAATTGGTGGCTGACTAAATACTTTTTTGCCCCACTGTATGTACTGTGTAGCTAGTAAGAGCTGTGCAGATGTAAGAGAATGTGGCCCCACTGTATATATATATATATATATGTAAGTAGACTCTACATCGGCCTGATTATAAACATTTTCACATGAAATATTATTAATCAACTTAAAGCGCTTACAATTACTTTAGTTAAATATTCTACATTTAATGCTACCAATCATTCCCATCTGTTTATTTCAAGCTGCCAATGAGAAGTGGACAATTGGGAAGTGTTCAGAAAATGTCAGTATAAAGTATACCTGTATAAAGTATACCACATTATTCAAAGACTTTATACAAATAGTATCAATAAGGATGACAGATGTACTGGTCTCTCTTGTGGGCTTATAGATGAGGGGATACAGATATCTGGAGTCTAAAGTATTCAAAAAGTCAGATGTGAGTGCTTCTCAATTTTAAATACATTTATGTGGTAATAACCAAATAGAAAACAAATTTTTTTCTTCATTATGAATCAAATCCAAGGTTGATGCAAGGATAACAATGAAACTACCAATGTCAGAATCGGGTGGCCGATAGAGGCATCCAATTACCACTTTTTTACCTATCTGACTCCGCTATGCCTCCTTGCCCGTCCAACATTTCCTCATCTCCCACCCATTCTAATATGACTATCCCCGATGCTTCTCCCTCTTTTTCCCCTACACCGCTACAAAGTTTCTCCCTGCAAGCAGTCACTGAGTCTGAGATGCTAAAAGAGCTCCTAAACTTGACCCCAAAAAAACATCTGGGTCAGATGGTTTAGACCCTTTCTGCTTTAAGGTTGCTGCCCCTTAAATCGCCAAGCCTAACTCCAACCTTTTTAATCTGTCTCTCCTTTCTGGGGAGGTTCCTATTGCTTGGAAGGTAGCCACGGTTAGTCCTTTATTTAAAGGGGGAGATCGAGCTGATCCTAACTGTTATAGGCCTATTTCTATTTTGCTCTGTTTATCAAAAGTGTTGGAAAAACTTGTTAATAATCAACTGACTGGCTTTCTTGATGTCTATAGTATTCTCTTGGGTATGCAATCTGGTTTCCGCTTAGGTTATGGATGTGTCACTGCAATCTTAAAGGTCCTCAATGATGTCACCATTGACCTTGATTCTAAGCAATATTGTGCTGCTAATTTTATTGACTTGGCCAAAGCTTTTGATAGGGTAGACCATTCCATTCTTGTGGGCCAGCTAAGGAGTATTGGTGTCTCTGAGGGGTCTTTGGCCTGGTTTGCTAACTACCTCTCTCAAAGAGTGCAGTGTATAAAGTCAGAAAGTCTGCTGTCTCAGCCACTGCCTGTCACCAAGGGAGTACCCAAAGGCTCAATCCTAGGCCCCATGCTCTTCTCAATTTACATCAACATAGCTCAGGCAGTAGGAAGCTCTCTCATCCATTTATATGCAGATGATACAGTCTTATACTCAGCTGGCCCCTCCCTGGATGTTGTGTTAAATGCTCTACAACAAAGCTTTCTTAGTGTCCAACAAGCTTTCTCTACCCTTAACCTTGTTCTGAACACATCCAAAACAAAGGTCATGTGGTTTGGTAAGAAGAATGTCCCTCTTCCCACAGGTGTTATTACTACCTCTGATGGTTTAGAGCTTGAGGTAGTCACCTCATACAAGAACTTGGGAGTATGGCTAGATGGTGCACTGTCCTTCTCTCAGCACATATCAAAGCTGCAAGCTAAAGTTAAATCTAGACTTGTTTCCTCTATCGTAATCACTCCTCTTTCACCCCAGCTGCCAAACTAACCCTGATTCAGATGACCATCCTACCCATGCTAGATTATGGAGACATAATTTATAGATCGACAGGTAAGGGTGCTCTCGAGCGGCTAGATGTTCTTTACCATTCGGCCATCTGATTTGCCACCAATGCTCCTTATAGGACACATCACTGCACTCTATACTCCTCTGTAAACTGGTCATCTCTGTATACCCGTCGCAAGACCCACTGGTTGTTGCTTATTTATAAAACCCTCATAGGCCTCACTCCCCCCTATCTGAGATGTCTACTGCAGCCCACATCCTCCACATACAACACCCATTCTGCCAGTCACATTCTGTTAAAGGTCCCCAAAGCACCACTGGGTCGCTCCTCTTTTCAGTTCGCTGCAGCTTGCGACTGGAACGAATTGCAACAAACACTGAAACTGGACAGTTTTATCTCCATCTCTTCATTTAAAGACTCAATCGTGAACACTCTTACTGACTGTTGTGGCTGCTTTGTGTGATGTATTGTTGTCTCTACCTTCTTAACCTTTGTGCTGTTGACTGTGCCCAATAATGTTTGTACCATGTTTTGTGCTGCCACTATGTTGTGTTATGTTGTGTTGCTACCATGCTGTGTTGTCATGTGTTGCTGCCTTGTTGTCTTAGGTCTCTCTTTATGTAGTGTTGTCTCTCTTGTTGTGATGTGTGTTTTGTCTTATATTTATATTGTATTTATTTAATTTTTGAAGTCCCAGGCCCCCGTCCCCGCAGGAGGTCTTTTGCCTTTTGGTAGGCAGTCATTAGAAATAAGAATGTTTTCTTAACTGACTTGTCTAGTTAAATAAAGGTTAAATATAGTTCATGCCTTACATGTCCAAGACAACCACACATTTGTGTTAGTTTTGTCAGTTGGGGTGCACTTCCTATGGAATGCACATTGACACAGTCCACATAACACCTCTGAAGACTTCAGAGGGTTATGACATTTAGAGCAATGTGTTTTGTATGGGTCATGTGGTTAGGTGAAACACATGAACAAAGTAGAGTAAATATGGGTGTGGTGTGTATGCGTGTGTCAAATCAGTGGACTATAGCTGAGTCACATGGGGGGGGGGGGAGTTCTGGGCCGTTCATCGGGGAAGAAATTCGCATTTCATATGTGCCCTCTCCATCTCCATCTCAATGAGTTTAGGGCCCAGTTTGAGTTGATCTGCCAGGAGTTTATTGGCCTTGAATTCTGTGTCAAGCTTCAGTCTTTACGTTCTCAATTCCATCGATTTAAAATGTTATTGAGCCTCGATTGATTTTCGAGGTAGTCTTCTTTGAAAGAGTGCTTGTCAGGTGTTTCGTTTGGAAAATGGTGAAATCCTCAGACACGGTTTTGAACGCGGTCTGGCTGGTGACATTCGCACCCTTTAGCTCCTCCCCCATCCTGTTATCAATCAAATGAACGGTAAGCATTAACGGTTCGACATTATATTGAATTGTGTGTTTTTCTTCAGGTTGATGGGATCATCACCATAAGGAAATATGAATCGTCCCTGTGTGAACTGCTTGAAAGGTTCTGTCACCTTCCTCAACTTCATCTGCTGGGTAGGTTATCATGAACTCTTTATGGTCTCTAAAGCGTGGTGACATCTGTAATATCAAACTCATCCTGTAGAGGGGATAAAAGCATAAACATCACTTTATTCAAGATGCTTTCTATACTTTCTTTATTCCGATACTATACTGTCATCAAAACAAATGATTTTCCTAAGTTAGTTTAAAAAAAATCTAAAATTCCCACATTTTCGTATCAACAATTTGAGAGATCCACAGGATCATGTATTCCCCTTTTTGACCCCAAAGTAAGCCTTTTACACTTGTGTCTTCCAGTTGTGTGGTGCCTTCATCGTGGGTTTTGGAGAGTTCCAGATGGTGCACTCTAGATTTGGCTCCCTCATCACGTCCTTCTGGCCCATCTACCCTGCCAACACCCTGGTAGTCACAGGTACCATTGTGACGTGTGTCTGTTTCCTAGGAATCATGGGGGCCCTGATGGAAAACCGCTGTATGCTCATCACTGTGAGTCTGCACACACATTCTTTCTTTCTTTCTTTTATTAGGTCATTTGTCAGGGACCACGCACAGTAAGTCTGTGTCCCAAATGGCACTCTATAGCCCCCGGTCAAAAGTGGTGCACTCTAAAGGTGCCATTTGGGACGCGCCCATGGTCTACGAGTAATTCGGGATCCGTTGTAATTGCAGTTTTTCATCCTGCTGTTTATCTTGATGCTGGTGGAGCTGGCCATGGCCTGTGTGTTTCTGGTGTACGAGAGGGAGGTAAGAAACATCGAAAAGGGTTCTCTGCTGTCCGCATGACTTCTATTGACTAAATAAAGTGTAATGGTGCTAGTAGAAGTCATGTAAACATGTGACCTGTGTGCAATACAGATTGACACTTTCTTTGAGAAAGACCTGATGCGTAGCTTGGAGACATACAAGAATTCTACGTCAGAGGGGAACTTAACCATTAAAGAGGACTTTGATGTTGTCCAGCATATTGTGAGTATTCAGTAGGTGTAACGGTAAATTCGTACATATCGCACTGTATACATAATACAGGCTGTACCTAGACCTCAATAACATTCCAGTACATTTCTCCATTCTGCTTGCCTGGACAATGTTGTTACAGGGTGGTAACCCAGTGGCTTTGCTGTGTTCAGTTCAGGTGCTGTGGGGTCCACGGCGTGGCAGACTGGGAGGGCAACGTGCCCCTCTCCTGTTGTACCAAAAACCCCTGTAACATCATCCCCCAACCTAACTGGCAGGAGGTGTGCTTGTTTCTCTGTCAACATCCCAAAAGGTACCCTATTCCCTATATAGTGCACTGCTTTTGTCCAGAGCCCTATGGGCCCTGGACATGTGTAGTGCACTATAAAAGGGAATAGGGTGTCATTTTGGATGCAGATTTTCATCTTAAAAATTCAAAAAGAAGTATCAAGAACAGCCACAGCAATATAACCTCTGTCTCTTTCAGGGCTGCCATATGAAGCTCAGGAACTGGTTTGCGAGGAACTTTCGAAGCACTGGAGCAGGTGTCGTCTCCCTTTTCATTCTACAGGTACAGTAAACATCACCTTCTACGTCTTTTCTAATTTGGGTCAATGCGATTACCAGCATAGGAATAGAATTGCTATAGAAATACAAGTGGTCATTCTTTTTATGATTACCATCAGCCTGTTTCCTCTTCCTTAGTCTGTATGTACTTTGGTCTGAGTTAGAATGTACTGACTAAGTATCCAAAACATGTTTTTGTTCTTGTTTGCAGTTCATTTGCATGTGTTTCACCATCCCCGTCTTCTGCCAGTTCAGTCGTAATGGATATGGTTACAAGTGAAAGGAGAACCCATGACTTTCAACTGGCTTATGATGCAATACAGGATCTCATGAACTTGAGACAAAATAATAATAGATTTAATTTATGTCGAGCTTTTTAATACATGAAAAATCTCAAAGATGTATTGATGTCCTATGTGGCTCAGTTGGTAGAGCACGGCCCTTGCAAAGCCAGGATTGTGTGTTTGATTCCCACGGGGGACCATTGCGATGCAATCACTGTGAGTCGCTCTGGATAATAGCGTCAGCTTAATGACTAAAATGTAGATGTCATAAGGATATAATTTTCCTTCGCGTGTTTAGTTTTTGTTTGATTGTTTATTTAAGCAATAAGGCCTGAGGAGGTGTGATATATGGCTAAGGGCTTTCTATGCAGGACGCAACACGGAGTACCTTATTGCATTCATTAACTGGTTACCAACGTAATTAGAACAGTAAAAACAAATGCTTTGTCTTACCCGTGGTATACGAACTGATATACAACGGCTGTCAGCCAAACAGCATTCAGGGCTCAAACCACCCAGTATATAATTAACCGATAAGGCACGGGGGGGGGGGGGGGGGGGGGGGGTGATATATGGCCAGAATACCACGGCGAAGGGCTGTTCTTATGCACGACTCAATGCAGAGTAATTATAAACTGGGTGGTTCGAGCCCAGAATGCTGATTGGCAGACAGCTGCGGTATATCAGACTGTATACCAGGGGTATGACAAAACATTTATTTTTACTGCTCTAATTACGTTGGTAACCAGTTTATAATAGCAATAAGGAACACCTGGGGTTTATATTTGACCTTTCTGAGAGAAGTAATGTTATGAGTAGTAGTACTTAGCATATGACCAAGCATCTAACAAAATAGATTGGCAAGAACAGTTGCTATTGACACTTTGAGTAATTTGAGCACAGGAGGTTGGTGGCACCTTAATTTAGGAGGACAGGCTCACGGTAATGGCTGGAGCGGAATTAGTGGAATGGTATCAAATACATCAAACGCACGGTTTACATGTGTTTGATGCCATTCCATTTGCTCCGTTCTGGCCATTATTATGAGCCGTCCTCCCCTCAGCAGCCTCCTGTGAATTTGAGCTATCATTCTGTATTTTTGTCTTTTAATTTCATTCTGGATAAATTGCACCTTAGAGACTAATATGTATGTATGTTATTGTGATTGTTTCAAACCTACAGGAAAATAAACACTACTCAACTGGATTCTTGACTGCTCATACCTGTCTATTAAACCACAGATTTGCATGAAAAATTATGTGGATGTGCATAACAGCTTTTTACTCTTACAGTGTCATTCTGGATATACAGTGCATTTGGAAAGTATTCAGAACCCATTACTTTTTCCCCAAAAAATGTACATTACAGCCTTATTCTAAAATATATATATTTTTTATTCCCCGCATCAATCTACACACAACACCCCATAATGACACAGCAAAAACAGTTTTTTAGAAATATCACATTTACATAAGTATTCAGATGCTTTACTCAGTACATAGTTGAAGCACCTTTGACAGTGATTACAGTCTTGAGTCTTCTTGGGTATGACGCTACAAGCTTGGCACACCTGTATTTGGGGAGTTTCTCCCATTCTTCTCTGCAGATCCTCTCAAGCTCTGTCAGCTTCGATGGGGAGCGTCACTGCACAGCTATTTTCAGGTCTCTCAAGAGATGTTCGATCGGGTTCAAGTCCGAGCTCTGGCTGGGCCACTCAAGGACATTCAGAGACTTGTCCCGAAGCCACTCATGCGTTGTCTTGGCTGTGTGCTTAGGGTTGTTGTCCTGTTGGAAGGTGAACCTTCACCCAAGTCTGAGGTCCTGAGCGCTCTGGAGCAGGTGTTCATCAAGGATCGCTCTGTTCTTTGCTCCGTTCATCTTTCCCTCGACCCTGACTAGTCTCTCAGTCCCTGCTGCTGAAAAACATCCCCACAGCTTGATGCTGCCACAACCATGCTTCACTGTAGGGATGGTGTCAGGTTCCCTCCAGACGTGACGCTTGGCATTCAGGCCAAAGAGTTCAATCTTGGTTTCATCAGACCAGAGAATCTTGTTTCTCATGTTCTGAGAGTCTTTAGGTGCCTTTTGGCAAACTCAAAGCGGGCTGTTATGTGCCTTTTACTGAGGAGTGGCTTCCGTCTGGCCACTCTACCATAAAGGCCGGATTGATGGAGTGCTGCAGAGATGGCTGTCCTTCTGGAAGGTTCTCCCATCTCCACAGAGGAACTCTGGAGCTCTATCAGAGAGACCATCAAGTTCTTTGTCACCTCCCTGACACAAGGCCCGTCTCCCCCGATTGCTCAGTTTAGCCGGGCGGCCAGCTATAGGAAGAGTCTTGGTGGTTCCAAACTGCTTCATTTAAGAATGATGGACTCTTGGGGACCTTCAATGCTGCAGACATTTTTTGGTACCCTTCCCCAGATCTGTGCCTCGACACAATCCTGTCTCAGAGCTCTACAGACAATTCCTTCGACCTCATATCTTGGTTTTTGCTCTGACATGCATTGTCAACTGTCGGAGCTTATATAGACAGGTGTGTGCCTTTCCAAATCATGTCCAATCAATTGAACTTACCACAGGTGGACTCCAATCAAGTTGTAGAAACATCTCAAGGATGATCAATGGAAACAGGATGCACCTGAGCTCAATTTCAAGTCTCAAAGCAAAGGGTCTGAATACGTATGTACATTTCAGTTTTGTATTTGGTATAGCAAAAATTTTAAAAACCTGTTTTCGCTTTGTCATTATGGGGTATTGTGTGTAGATTAATGAGGAAAAAAACTATGTAATCAATTTTAGAATAAGACTGTAACATAACAAAATGTGGAAAAAGTCAAGGGGTCTGAATACTTTCCGAATGCACTGTATACTGTATGATTGAAACAACAATGAGTAATATTTTTCTTCATTAAGTATTTCTGAACATTGTTTTTTTTATGGTAGAAAACATCAGGCCCAAATTTCCCTCAGCGTAAGGGAGAACAGGGTTCACATCTTTGCTAAACGTGGCAGAGGAGGCTGGTGGGAGAAGCTATAGGAGGATGAGCTCATTGTAATGGCTGGAATGGAATAAATGGAATGGTACCAAACACATAAAGCACATGGAAAGAACATTGATTTCATTCCAGCCTTTACAATGAGCCCCTCCTCCCAAAGCTCCCCCCACCAGCCTCCTCTGGAATGTAGGTAATGCGTCACAGAAGTTGTCATTTTGTCTTTCCCCTCAGTGCTATTTTGAAATGCACGCCCCTCACAAGTTCTCAGTATAGATTTACCATAATATACCCTAGAATAAGGAAGTAGAATGAATTGCCTTCAGTCTACTGAGAACGGGAAGTACCAGTACAGCCAAGTCAAAGGTGCAGTAATCCTCTAAACAACGGATTGTAAAGGGTATCGGGCTTGATTTAAACTTGTATCACTATTTCAACTGACAAGGTAAGTACAATGTCTCAATTGTATTAATTTAAATGGGAAGTTATCTTTAATTTCCTGTAAAAGAGTGACGACATTTGATTGTCTTTATATTGTTATGAGTGATGTGTCTAGTCTAATAGACGTCAGGGGATAAGAGAAATTGGTCATGTGTATATGAAAAGCACAGGAGGTTGGTGTCACCTTAGTTGGGGAGGACGGGCTCGTCGTAATGGCTGAAGCGAAATAATATCAATGATGCCATTTCATTCTCTCCGTTCCAGCCATTATTACGAGCCGTCCTCCCCTCAGCAGCCTCCGCTAGATTATTCTCAAACCTATGAGAATAATCTAAAATTAAATGTTGGGAGTGTTATATATTGAAAACATGTGTATTTAATATAAAAACAAAATTTCTATAGTAAAATCATATAACAAGAAAGATGAGGAAGTTTGGGGATTCTTAGGCTGTGTTTATACAGGCTGCCAAATTCTGATATTTTTTCACTAATTAGTCTTTTGACCAATCAGATCAGCTCTGAAAAAGATTTGATGTTAGAAGATCTCATGTGATATGTCAAAAGACCAATTAGTGAAAAAAAGATCATAATTGGGCTGCCTGTGCAAACTCAGCCTTAGAGGTTGTTTGGCTCAGTGAGGTACATTTAAATATGACTAATAATCACAGACACAGTATGGTGTCCGAGGATAAGTGTCATTTGGGTTAGACACATTGCACAGGAGGTTGGTAGCACCTTAATATGGGAGGATGGGCTTATGGTAATGGCTGGAGTGGAATTAGTGGAAAGGTATCAAATACAGTACCAGTCAAAAGTTTGGACAAACCTACTCATTCAATGGTTTTCTTTATTTTTACTATTTTCTACATTGTAGAATAATAGCGAAGACATCAACACAGTGAAATAGCACATATGGAATCATGTACTAACCAAAAAAGTGTTAAACAAATCAAAATATATTTTATATTTGAGATTCTTCAAAGTAGCCGACCTTGGCCTTGAAGACAGCTTTGCACACTCTTGGCATTCTCTCAACCAGTTTCACCTGGAATGCGTTTCCAACAGTCTTGAAGGAGTTCCCACAAATGCTGAGCACTTGTTGGCTGCTTTTCCTTCACGCTGCGGTCCAACTCATCCCAAACCATCTCAATTGGGTTGAGGTCGGGGGATTGTGGAGGCTAGGTCATCTGACTCTCCTTCTTGGTCAACTAGCCCTTACACAGTCTGGAGGTGTGTTGGGTCATTGTCCTGTTGAAAAATAAATGATAGTCCCACTAAGTGCAAACCAGAAACGATGGCGTATTGTTGCAGAATGCTGTTGTAGCCATGCTGGTCAAGTGTGCCTTGAATTCTAAATAAATCACAGACAGTGTCACCAGCAAAGCACTCCCACACCATCACACCTCCTCCTCCATGCTTCACGGTAGGAACCACACATGCAGAGATAATCCGTTCACCTACTCTGCGTCTCACAAAGACACAGCGGTTGGAACAAAAAATCTCAAATTTGGACTCAGACCAACGGACAGATTTCCACCAGTCTAATGTCCATTGCTTGTGTTTCTTGGCCCAAGCAAGTCTCTTCTTATTATTGGTGTCCTTTAGTAGTGATTTCTTTGCAGCAATTCAAAGGCCTGATTCACGCAGTCTCCTCTGAACAGTTGATGTTGAGATGCGTCTGTTACTTGAACTCCGAAGCATTTATTTGGGCTGCAATTTCTGAGGCTGGTATCTCCAGTGAACTTATCCTCTGCAGCAGAGGGATCTCTGGGTCTTCCTTCCCTGTGGCGGTCCTCATGAGAGCGCTTGATGGTTTGTCTGACTGCACTTGAAGAAACTTTCAAAGTTCTTGACATTTTCTGAATTGACTGACCTTCATGTCTTTAAGTAATGATGGACTGTCGTTTCTCTTTGCTTATTTGAGCTTTTCTTGCCATAATATGGGCTTGGTATTTTACCAAATAGGGCTATCTTCTGTTTACCACCCCCTACCTTGTCACAACACAACTGATTGGCTCAAACGCATTAAGAAGGAAAGAATTTCCACAAATTAACTTTTAACAAGGCACACCTGTTAGTTGGCATGCATTCCACTACCTCACGAAGCTGGTTAAGAGAATGCCAAGAGTGTGCAAAGCTGTCATCAAGGCAAAGGGTGGTTACTTTAAAGAATCTCAAACATAAAATATATTTTGATTTGTTTTTGGTTACTGCATGATTCCATATGTGTTATTTCATAGTTTTGATGTCTTCACTTTTATTGTACAATGTAGAAAATAGTAAAAATAAAGAAAACCCTTGAATGAGTAGGTGTGCCCAAACTTTTGACTGGTACTGTACATCAAGCACATGGTTTCCATGTGTTTGATTCCATTCCATTAGCTCTGTTCCGGCCATTATTATGAGTCGTCCTCCCCTCACCAGCCTCCTGTGATTGAGTGGGTGTACAATTCCACCCACATTTCCATTCTGCAGTCGGATGAAACACTTATGTTGGTACACTTTCACTGATTTTTCCTCAAGGAATAAGGGCTCTATTAAATCTGTAAAGCTGAAGCGTTACATAGTTTGCCATAGAAATCAAAACTGTATTGGTCTAAACATGTTAAAAACTATGATGAAAACCATTTAAAAATGTTCAGCCGAGTCCCATGGGTAAATTTAAAGGAAGTAAACCAGATACAGCAGGCTAATTTCCTCACACTGTGACACTTGATGGCCTCACTACTCACTCAAAAACAGTACCCAGTTCCTTCTAATTTCTTCAGATGGAGAAAAAAAAATCTGACTCAGTGATGTTCTTACTATTTTTAACAATTGTTGCTGTGTATTTGTGTGGTATATGTTGCTGTTTTCGCTGATGGTCTGGGTTGAAGACACGCTTATCATTGATGTATTGGCACAATATGTGTTTATCTGTCTCTTGTTTATTTTGCAGGTCTGGAAGCACTTCTGGGAAATGGCTCAAAATTGCCTCAAGTGTTTGAAATACACCATGTGTATGGTTAACTTCTTGTGCTTTGTACGTATCTCCAATCTCCATCTATTAGCCTTCTACTCTTACTTACTCAATGAGATTGAAACCCATGTTCAGGGTTGGGGAGTAACTGATTACATGTAATCAGTTACATGTAATCGGATTACAAAAACATTCCGTTACGTTAAAAGCAAAAATGTTGTAATCAGATAAACAGATACAGTACTTCTTAAAAACTACATGATTACTTCTTGGATTACTTTTACATTTAGAAAAAATACATTATGACACCTTTCTGTTTTCTCAATGACATTCAAATCAGCATTGAAAAAGGCACAAGTTGAAGTTTGTCCCACCTAAGCGAGTCTGACCACAAGTCAGAGACTACTATGATGACATATTAAATGTGTTTCCCGGATACATTTTGTCTTCTTCTAATGCCTCTTAAGGTTAAGGGGGGAAGTAATCAAAAACAGTTACAATTTTGGACAAGTAACTAGTAACGAATTACATTTAGAAAGTTACGTACCCAACGCAACGCAACCCTGCCCATGTTCAATATTTCAATTTCCATTTATCCTGTATATGGTACATTTTAGGACAGCCTCCTCCTGATAAGCTTGACAAGTCCTGATGAGACTGCCCTAATATGGACACCATAATTATGTTAAATGACACCATATTCTGTATGATGTATGTTGACGCCATGTTGTTGTGTTTGGGTCAGATGTGTGGAACGGCAGTGTTTGGTTTTGGAGTGTTCCTGATGTTGAACACCAAGGTTTCTGCTCTCATCCCCACCCTGTCCTCCTTGAATCTGGCCAACACACTCTTCATCACCGGCATCATCATCACTTGCGTGTCCTTCCTGGGGTTCCTGGGGGCCCTTAAAGAGAACCGCTGCCTCCTCATCACTGTAGGTCTCACATGGATCTCATATTTGACATTATTTTGTATTCATCAGAGACATCGATCTCTTCCTTCACTGTCCTTGCTTTAAACTGACTTACAAAAACATGTAAATAATCTATTTTTATTTATCAAGGTACAATCAATCATTAAAAGTGCAACGTGATAACATAAGGATGTGCATATACTCCGTTTTTCTTGGTTTGCAGTTTTTCATCCTGCTGTTCATTCTGATGTTGGTGGAACTGACTCTAGCCTGTCTACTGCTGGTATATGAGAAAGAGGTAAGATAAAGCAGGTGCACCATCAGATGTTGGTAGGAGGTTAAGGGGTGAGAGAAAATTAAGTGAAGAGATCATTAATACACTACTAATTAGGACTTATATCAGGACTTGAGGGCCAGAGTTGTGAGGAAAGGTCAAAGATGATAGGAGATCGTGTTTTACGAGACGTTCATACTGCTAAGAAATGAATATGTGCGCTTAGATTGACAGATTCCTAGATAAGGATCTCAAAGAAAGTCTGGCGAAATCCAGGGATTCAACTAAAGGTGGGAATTCCACAATGAACACGGATGACTGGGACATCATTCAGATCACGGTGAGTGTGAATTGAGAAACACAAACTACACAATGAAACTTGGATGCCCCCTCTTTCACCCTGCCATAGTTCAGAACAAAATTGAGTGGAAATATGTAGCACATGTAATGATAACACTGCTTTTCTCATGCTCAATTCTATTACATTTAGTTCCAGTGCTGTGGGATCCATAACACAAGTGACTGGAAGACCAAAGTGCCTAATTCCTGCTGCCACGAGAGCCAATGTGCTCCCGAGAAGCCAGTATACTGGAAGGCCGTATGACATTATATATACAATATCCTCTCATGATTAACAAGCCTCAAATGAACTAGAATACTGTAGAAAAACAAAGCTGATGTCACTCAATACGGATATGTTCTCTTCTTCATCTCAGGGTTGTTACAATAAGCTGAAGGTGTGGTTTGAGGAGAACTTCCTCGTCACCGGTGTTGGTGTGATTGTGCTCTGCATTATCGAGGTATGATCAGCTTCCCTGCTAGTTAATACAGGGTGTCGGTGATAGGTTTATCTTGGCATTCACGTAAAAAATACGTATTCCAGACCAGAAGCATCTTGTCATCTGGTGAAAAGTAGTGCACTATATAGGGACTAGTGTGCCATTTGGGACGCACACCATATTCCTTAGGACGCTATTCAAGATGAGTAATGTATAGGCGAGAGGCCTATACACTACTCATCTTGAATAGCGTCTAAGGACTAGTGCGTCCCAAATGGCACACTAGTCCCTATATAGTGCACTACTTTTCACCAGATGAATAGGGTGTCATTTGGGATGGTGTTGCATAACTATACCAGAACACCATGTAGGCTAACGCATTCATTTTGTCTTTTCTATGTTGGTAGGTCCTGGGCATGTGTTTCTCCATGACTTTGTTCTGTCACATAAGCCGGTCTGGACTCGGCTACAAATTATGAAAATTCTGCTTACCTGGTTAGGACCTTTCTGTTCTAACTGAAAACATCTGTCTTCAACTGTTTTACAGAGAATTTCCATATACAGAACTATAAACGCACCTTTGAGATTTTATACACTTAAATTAATGATTTGTTTTTTTGTTTGTTTTCTGTAATATAATGCCGTCAGTTCATGCTCTCTGAGGATTCATTTCATGCTAAAAGGCAGGCACTTTATAATGTAAACCCAAATAATGCAATAAACATTGAGCTTTTAATTCATTTTAACACCACAAAGAATCTGACTAAAAGCACTTTTCCCTCCTGATCCGTAATTGTATAGATTTTTCTGCCATCAGCAGAAGACTTGGAAACAGATTTCCTAAATTAAAATATCTTGGGAGTTGAAAAAAAAACTTTCCCATCACCATCTTTCTAACTACACAGTATGACAGCTGCTTGTCAACATCACATGATTTCCTGTTACTTTCCACCTGCATGGTGAAACTGAATTTAACCACTTCTTCTTTTAGTGTAACTGATGGTTTCACTTCACTAATATAACAACGAAGCAGTCAGTAAAAGGACCCTCCTTTCTGCGAGAGAACTTTGTTAAAACTCCTGTGTGAAGGTGTGAAAACACCACCACCTTGTTTGTTGTGGGAGTTTACAAGAATCCTTTCTGTTTTGCATTTCTAACATCTACATTCAGGTCCCTTTCTATGTAGATTTGCAGTTTTTCACACCACCTTAATGTTTTCTCAATCCTCGGGCAAGATATATTTCACTTCAGATTGAGATATGAAGTGGAATCAAAAGCAACACCTTGCAGGGACATTTACAAATATACTTAAGAATAAAAAATACATTTAAGCATTGCACAGTTTTATTTAAAGAATAAAATCCTGCATCCTCAATATTTTAAGACAAAAACTAAAAAAATACTAAGACTTCCTTTACATTTTAAAATAATTGTGTTCTTTTTTGAAACCGTCACAAAAAATAGAAACAAGTACAATTTTGTCATTTAAAAAAAATGTAACTGTACACAGCAGAATATACCATTTATTGCAAACTGAACACCCCTGATACCTCAGAAACTATACACACACAATTATTGCAATTCACCTAGAGATATGCAAAACTAGTCTGACACAGGTTCATTCATTCTCTTTACTGCTCTGAAATATGACAGCTGTTAAATGAGTCCGGTTCATTTCCCCACGCTGCCCCTGTAATTACCCGGTGTCTGAAGCACAGCAACTGCTATCTTCAATGTGATGTCATGCCTTTAGCGCAGTCGATTTCGGGGGAGGTCCATTTCTTTCTATTTAACTTGTACAAAATTTCAGTAACTGTGGCACTTTTGTCCTCCTCTCTGAACACACAACAGAAGAAACAATATCCTCTTTGGAAGAGAGAGGGAGATGCATTTGACTAAACTGAAATGGTAAGATATGTCACTTAGAGAAGATATCTTCCTTATTTAATAGGGAGGTCATTAAAGAAACCAGAGTCCCTCTGAGTAACAAACGTACTCACTATCAATTCAGCAGAAACCGACTGCCATTATGGTAAAGCAATGCCACCAAACATAAGAAGCTAGACTATTCCTGCATCATGGACACCTCTAAAATGCACTGGATACTTTAACAGATAAACTCGTCTATGAAAGGGATTTCATTTGGAAAGATATGTTTCATTCTAAAGCCTTTGGGCTATTCAAATTATTTGTGTATGACCTACACCTGGGACAAATGAATGTTTGATGTGCAATGTCTTCAAAAACAGATTTTCCATGCCTTTTTCTTTCTTTTGCTGCATATTGCATTAATAACAGTATAAATGCCACTTCAATGACATTCCATATTTCCTGGGTCTGACCAGAGGAGGGTAACGACAATGTATCCCAAGTCTCAGGAGGATACTGAATCCGCAGTAGGGCGGGTATATACACACCACCTCAGTGGGGTGTATACCACATTATTCCACCCCAGTAAATAATGCAGTGCTCACTACAGCCATGGGTGAAGTTAGAGTTGCAGAGGAAAATGTAATGCAATCAAAAGCCAATTAAATGCACTTGCATGACAGAGTATCAGAAATCTGAAGCTCAATTAGAGTAGTTTGAGACAGTACCATGTCTTGAAAGTACATTCCGCTAGGTTAGAGAACCCAAACCATCCATGATTTAAATGCTGCAAAGAGTGAGCTCTTATCACTCAGTAAACATTTAATCCACCAAAAGGTCCATGACAGCAGATGTATCACACCGCTATCTGCAATGACAATAACATCAATAAATAAAATGAGAAATGTAGTCTTTCCCAACCCTTGTCTACCAAAATCTCCAAGTCAAACCTATTCACACAAGCCAACATAATTGGAATGAGTAAATAACAATAGGGTACCCAGCCCCTCTTGAAAACATTAAAACATCTAGGTTAAAAACCTGTATATCTGCTTTTTATAGTTAAAAAAAAAAAAAGTCAGTTATTGTTTGTTCAGTAACCATCACCCCACAATACACTCTGCACTAATTTAAATTGATCGTGTCAAATACAGTATTACGAAATCACGCCCTCTACTGTCCTAGCCATTTCCAGCATACATAAGACCAAAAACAGCAGACCCCTTATGGGTTAAAATCACAGTTACGATTAGTTCAAATTAAGCATGACACAAAAAATAACAAGTTACCATTGATGATTCAAATCTGCCCCTCGTTGTAACCAGTATGCAGCAACAAATAAGTCACCCCATCCCAGTTGCACCATGGAGCAATCTACTTAGTATCAATTGAAAAAGCCTCACTCAAAATAACCATCAATGCACTTTCACTGAAAGGAGGAGGAAACCAATAGGCCCGGGGTATTCAACTCTTACCCTACGTCCCGGAGCCTGCTGTTTTTCTGTCCTACCTTAATTACACCCACCTGGTGTCCCGGGTCTAAATCAGTCCCTGATTAGAGGGGAACAATGAAAAAAACAAACAGTGGAACTGGCTTCGCGGTCCAGAGTCGAGTCTGAGGGCAATAGGCTAATCACTGTTAATACCAAGCAAGCAACCAACCATCTTTCACTAGGTACAACACTCAATTGAAGTAGCAACCCACGATCAACAGCAATTGGAAGCAGGAAGAGGAGAAGTCATTCATTTAAGTTAAAGGCTACCATTTCCTAAAGGCCAGTCAAAGTGTAAAAGCTAATACAATCAGGAATTAAGAAAACAAACAACGTTCCAAACATTGACATTTTCAAGTTATTATACCCCCATAAAAGTTATATTGAAAGCAGGATTCAGATAAACTAGGTGTCACGTGATTGATAATGAGTAAGCTTCATGTGTCACAATGAGCAAAAAGCAACTACATATAAGGCAGCTTGTTTTAACCAGATTTGCTAGCACACGTGCTTGTCCATGGTGCAATGTAGAGTCAAGCTGACTTTAAGCTTGTAAAGCATTGAGACTACTCTTTACTTGTTAAGACTACAGGTTTCAGGCCATACAGAAGGCCTCTGGGCTAAACTAGCCTATGTATTCACTGGAAACAATGCAAAGGTTTATACGGGTCTGGGTCATATTAACTAGGCACCAAATGAAAGAAAATGGACTGAAACAGGGAGGGACTACCTAACCATATCCAATAAGAAGCTCTTGTTTTCGTATTTCCGCTGCAAAAAGTTTTGCTTTGGTGTGCACTAATAAATACGACCCTGCTGTGTCTATTAAAATGGTGCCGTACACATTTGATGCCGCCGTTAACTTGAGTCCCAAACTGCTTGTCTTCGACAGTGGCATTTCAAATCCATGTTGTATAGCAGCTTATTCATGGTCATATCCTAAGACTGCACGACGACACTATGATTAACCAAAACCATTATGGGACCAAAAGGACCAATAACTTAAAATATGGTCACAACAACCAAGTGAAAGTCATCTTCTGTGCATGCCATTGTGGTTCTGTAAGCATTTCTCTTTCATCGCTTGCACTCAAAAGCGCAAAACACTGACGTCATTATGACACGACTACAAAGTCTGGCGTCCCGCACTTAAAAGCAGCCTTGAGAAATCCATAGCCAGGCCAGTATAGGAATGTAGGGGTTCTGACCTGGCCTGGCCAGTAGAGTGACAGTATAGGAATGTAGGGGTTCTGACATGGCCTGGCCAGTAGAGTGACAGTATAGGAATGTAGGGGTTCTGACATGGCCTGGCCAGTAGAGTGACAGTATAGGAATGTAGGGGTTCTGACATGGCCTGGCCAGTAGAGTGACAGTATAGGAATGTAGGGGTTCTGACCTGGCCTGGCCAGTACAGTGACAGTATAGGAATGTAGGGGTTCTGACATGGCCTGGCCAGTAGAGTGACAGTATAGGAATATAGGGGTTCTGACATGGCCTGGCCAGTAGAGTGACAGTATAGGAATGTAGGGGTTCTGACCTGGCCAGGCCAGCATGTGTTCCAGTGTGTCTAGGCCTGTGAGCAGGGGGAGAGGGAGGGGAGCTGTGTGGTTCTGATGTGTAGTAGGGAGAGTCTGAGGGCTCAGGGGGTTGTGCTGTGGAGTGTCGGCGTGAGGAGGGGTTACATTTGGTGGTGGTGGTGTTGTCTGTAGGAGCCCCAACCAGTGCCAGAGGAAGGGGAATGCTGGGTTGCGTCCCAAACAGCAGCCGATTCACC
Source organism: Salvelinus namaycush (assembly GCF_016432855.1). Classification (NCBI taxonomy): domain Eukaryota; kingdom Metazoa; phylum Chordata; class Actinopteri; order Salmoniformes; family Salmonidae; genus Salvelinus; species Salvelinus namaycush. The sequence goes on from NC_052307.1 coordinate 36,053,867, forward strand.
TTATACTGCATTACCTTGACTGGGGCCCATAGGGCCCAGGTCAAAAGTAGTGCACTATGGAGGGAAGAGAGCGCCATTTGGGACACAGTCCTGGGGGTGTTTAGATGGGCAGCTGTCTGTGGACTCGCTCTCATGGGAGTAATGCAGCCAGCGTTGGCGTCAGTGGTGATGGTCTCTTCCCTCAGACAGAAGGACAGACAACTCCTGGGCCTGGCTTGGCAGAGCTCACAGGGGCATCAGCCGAGTGGTGTGGAACAGGAGTGGGTTCAGTTCCTCCGCATGGACAGCCCGGTGGAGGGAGGGCTCCGAGGCACTCCGCTCAATTTTTGGCAACAGGTCCTGGACCTGCTCAATGCCTAACATGATCTGGGGCGAAACAAAACAAACATTGTATAAATTGGGAAATGTACTCCTGCTCATAAACAGCAAAAACCAAGGAGGCCGACATGCATAAAATAAGACAATAAGAGAACAGTAAGTAAAGAGAGGAATAAGTAAAACACCCTCTTGTTGCTGACTATGATAAACCAAGCACACAACAAATGCTTTGGCAGTGCTCTCTCACCTGTGGAAAGAGGGGCCTCTCATCACGTTTGAACTTCAGGCAGTCAATGATGAGCCTCTTCATGGACTTGGGTGAGCTACTGGACAGCAAACTGAGGTCTGGAGACAAGTAGCCACGCCCAACCATAAAGAGTATCTGAGAGGAAAGACAGGTTGGTAAACACGATATACAGTACAGCAGTATCGTGTTTTTTTTATGCATGAGAGGTTTTAATGTGAATTATCTTACATAGCATGCATGTTAGCTGCACCCTTCAGATACACTACCGTCACAAAGAAATGACCTTGTTTTTGAAAGAAAAGCACATGTTTTGTCCATTAAAATAACATAAAATTGATCAGAAATAGAGTTTAGACATTGTTAATGTTGTAAAGGACTATTGTAGCTGGAAACAGCTGATTTTGAATGGAATATCTACATAGGCGGACAGAGGCCCATTGTCAGCAACCATCACTCCTGTGTTCGTTAATCCAAGTTTATCATTTAAAAAGGCTAATTGATCATTAGAAAACACTTTTGCAATTATGGTTAGCACAGCTGAAAACTGTTGTTCTAATTAAAGAAGCAATAAAACTGGCCTTCTTTAGACTAGTTGAGTATCTGGAGCATCAGCATTTGTGGGTTCAATTACAGGCTCTCTTTAATCAGGACAACAGTTTTCAGCTGTGCTAACATAATTGCAAAAGGGTTTTCTAATGAAAAAAATTGCCTTTTAAAACTATAAACTTGGATCAGCTAACACAACGTGCCATTGGAACACAGGAGTGATGGTTGCTGATAAATGTAGATATTCCATTCAAAATCAGCCGTTTCCAGCTACAATAGTCATTTACAACATTAACAATGTATACACTGTATTTCTGATCAATTTGATGTTATTTTAAAAATGGACAAAAAAATGTGCTTTCCTTTCAAAAACAAGGACATTTCTAAGTGACCCCAAACTTTTGAACGGTAGTGCATATACAAAACAGTTCCTATCCTCCTCTCAGCAAGTGTTATATTTATGGTGGTTTGTAAACTTTTAATACTTACATATTTAATCATTTCATTGTAAGTATGTGTGCTTGAAGCTGCAACTTGTAAAAAAAAACAAAAAAACATTATCTCACCTGGTCTCGGTTGTTAATCTGGGAATAAGGCAGAGTCCCCGACATCAGCTCAAACAGCACCACCCCGTAGCCGTACACATCTGACTGGAACGTGTAAGGGTTGGCGTCCTGCATCCGGATCACCTCAGGAGCCTTCAACGGAAACACACACACACATCATTGGACAGCTGACGTAAGCAGATATTTTCTTTGAGAAAATGTCCCTTTTCTAGCTGATGTTACAACTGTTCTCTTTATACCAAAATAATATAAATCACACAAGAGAAATGCTACTCCTTGAAAGTCTAGAACACTCACAAGACATAAAAAAAATCACATGGCTAAATGTAGATTGACAGTTGATGTGAAATGACGCTACACGCAATACCAGACAGTGATATCTAGGTCGTACTCCCTAGACACCAAATGGAAGACAACGGACCGAAACAGGTAGGGACTACCTGAAATTGTTGCAAAACGTTTCCCATTGCAAAATGGTTTGCTACAGTGTGCCGTAATGAATACGACCCAGGAGTGCCAGAAACTTACCATCCACAGAATGGAGCCGCTGGGCTGTTCTACCTGCTCAGAGCCACTCCATCGAGACTTCACCGTTGCCAGCCCAAAGTCCCCGATCTTCACAGTCCAGCCCTCATGGAGGAAGATGTCTGACAACAGAGCTCAGGAACATGGCAGCAAGTAGGTTGGTAGGTGTATACATTTGGAAAAGCCAATCAATCACACATCTAAATAGACGTGAAATTGATAACATTCTACAAAGGTGATCTAGACTTGGACACAAAATATCTTTCTCTGATGGGGCGGACAAACATTTGATCCATTTTATGTTGAAGTGTGACAAATACGAGAGTTAGATCAATTTGTTCTAATACATCTCCATGGATCTGCTAGAAAGCCTGATGTAACACATTCTACTTAGCCTTTAAAAGAGGAAGAAGAGGAGATGCTGTGACACAGTTTGAAGCCAAACAGGCTCACACCAAGCAACATAAAACACTCAAATCATGATGCATAGATTTCACAACTGTCACACAGTGCCACACTATAAAAACATGAATATTAGTGGTTAGCACAGCTCTGAACTGAAAGAAACACAAAATAAAAGGGGTGTTTAAAAATACTTCTGTGGTTATTCTTTATTGGCTGCCAACTAAGTTTCTGGTCCACCACAAAGGCCTACACTATGTAAAGGAAGCTCTGACAGAGCCTCACCACTGACAATATTCATAAAGCGTCGTAAGAGTATGACTGCTCATCTAGGATCAGGGCCTTCTTATCCATATAATGGTATTAATCTTCAGAGAGAAAAGCCCAGCTCAAGAAAGGATACTGTTTGATTTCAGGTCTCGATGAATTATATTCTTGGCATGAAGATAACTGGAAAAAAAGACTAATGTTATTTAAAATTGAATATACCAAAGCAGTCAAGCTAAAAAAAATATACAAATCTGCGACTAAAAAGCACCACGTGTTGTGACGAAAAAGACAGTTCATGAGGCATTTATAAGTAATATTTAAGAATCCATTGCTACGAATCAAGAATTTAAAAGTTCAAAAATAGATGTACAAATTCCAGATTTCCCCTTTAATAACGGTGTGCAAAGAGCTGCAGCCTTACTCCATGCCCTGTGCTGTCTGCCTGGCCACGTCGATGCGACGCATGGTCTCAAACTTGGTCTCAGAGACGTGCAGATGGCGGTACAGGCTGCTGCCCTCACACCACTGTGTGATGATGGCAAAGTTAGGCTTAGTCATGAAGCCCATGAACAGCAGAATGTTGACGTGGCGTGTCTTTCTGCATGGGAGGGAACCCACCAGGGAGAAATATTAGTCACAACACACACTGCATAACTCTCAATATCACACCTAAAACTGCATGTTTCCTCAAACCACCATCCACCACATTCCGGTACAGCACCGTCATTGAGTAATGTACATACCGGTATACCAGGACCTGATAAAAATAGCATTCATTAATTTGTCAATGTAACTAACAAGAAGAGGGCAGCTACTCACCGTAGCACTTGCATTTCATTTTTAAAGGCTTGCAACTGCTCAGGTGTTGGCTCTGTCACTTTGAGGATCTTGATGGCCACGTCTCCGTGCCACTTGCCCTTGAAGACAGTCCCGAAGGAGCCTGCACCTATCCTTTTCTGGATGTTGACTTCTCGCGAGTGGACCTCCCAGTAGTAACTTGAGTCTCTATAGCCTCCACGGTGCTAAAACACAAACCTATACTCAACACTATTTTCAACAACATCCCCATCACTAATTAACAGCAAACACCAAGGGCTCAGAGTCCCGGACATCACTTTCTAAAAAAGGTGATGGCATCTCCAAAAAAAGACTGGAACAACCGTTGATGCCGTCACCTTTACATTTTTGGGTCTTTCCCCAGATGAAAATCTCATTCCATAGAAGCCTTTTAGTACCGCCAGCATATCTAATTTCTACTTACCACTTTCTTTTTGTCGTCAGATGAGGAGGGCTTGCGCTCCTTGTGCTCTGAGGGGGATTTGGGGGGTCTCCTGCCAGGGGAGCCCAGAGAGGGCGGGCTGGTAGAGGGTTTGGGTGATTGTTCAGGAACTGTATATAATACAATACAGTACCAAATGAGCAAGTTATTAAACACTTGCAAGGGGCGAACAATCTCAATAATAGTAATCTCAAATAAATAAATCTGATCATTTTAAAATCTCACCCATTGTATTGTTTTGTATTTTTAACGCATCCTAAAAAGAGAACAAAAACACTTAGCATAACCACTAACGTCCAATATCATTTAAACATTCAGACTCAGATTGATGCCCGCTATAGGTGTGATGTATGCTATTGTAGGGGATGAGAAATGAGCTGTAATAAATGGACTGCTGAAATTGCATTGCATAGTAAATCCTGGCGTGTAATACCAGGCCCTACATTGTGGGTGTGACTGTCTCACCTCTATGATGCTGACACCGGCAGGGCCCACGGTGCTGACCATGTGGACGTTGGGGGTGGAGGTGGACCGATGCCTCTGTAGGGACTGACCATCTCCACCTGGCAGAGGGAACCGGAAGGCCGAGGTTGGGGACAGTAGTCCGTGCCTATATGAAAACATAGGAGCACAACAGTACAGGTTAAGGTTCATTTTTGAAGAGTTACCGTTATCTATTGGAGGGGCCCCACATGGCACTCTATTCCCTTTATAGCGCACTACTACTGACCAGAGCCCTATGGGACTAGTAGTGCACTATATAAGGAATAGGGTACCATTTGGGATGCATTTGACTATGGTTCAGATCCACTTACCCAGAAGGATCCGGGGTTAAGGCTATGTCGCTCTGGGATATGGAGTTGTCTGGCAACAGTATGGATATCTGAGGGTACTCATCTGGGCAAGGATTGGGTGTGCACCTGGAAACAAGGTACAGTACACACAGAGGGTAAACAAGTGGTGAGGAGCACTGTTCCAGTCACACAATGCTAACAGTACAACAAATATGAAGTGACATGAGTGACCTTGTGAAAACAGGGTATCTGCAGGTTCCATGAAGTTGAATTCAAGACTTTTTAAAAGACCTTAATGCCACTTGGAATTCAATTTAATGCCAATTCTGAGGTCTGCATGCAACACACATGCTAATATTCTCCTCCAGAAGTGAGCCCATGTAGGTAAAAAAGTACTATTTTTAGTGCTAGCCCATTGAAAGGCTATAGCCTACATGGCTCATATTATCAGGCAGGTGTGCTTTCTTAGCAATGAGCCTGACAGATGTAGTAGCATAGTAGCTACTGGCTAGGCTATACATGGCTGAAGCGCAGGGTTGCCCATCTGCATTTGTTTAGGCTACCCTGGTGGGCTAATCATTAGCTAGATCACAAACTAGGTTAAGAATTTTGGCTTCGATATCAATACTAGCTTAGTATAATGATGCGCAATACCATAACTGTGGGAAAAAAATGCCTTAAAGTCAAATATACAGCACTGTTACTGTATAAAACATATGTGCTCTCCGTCTTTAGAGCTTGGCCACTGGGTATGCAGGCTTTTGATCACACCTGGACCAGTTTAACAAGGTCCTGTTGAGCAGTGGATTTGTAGAATCTTGTGTGTTATAGTGGGCTGGAAGCAAAGTCTACACACGCACACACAGTAGCTCTCCCGGAGGTATTATTCTATAACATTAGACCATAAGCCTACACCCAAAAAGTCACACAAAAAAAAAACTAATTCAGTGAATCATGTATCAAATGCCTATACTTTGAGGCAAGGTAGCTAAGCAGGATGCTCTAGACATACTTTTTCCAGTGCCAAGTAAGACCTGAAAGAAGTTAGCTATTTCATCTAACATGCTCAGGGAATAGATGATGGCTATTCAAAATAATCAGATACATTTCCGTCTCTTTAGAGATTAATTTGCCTGCATGTGTTTATGTATATTGTCCTAGGCTATATCCTACGCTACATCATTTACAACCTGAGGAAGTGGGAACTCAAAACACATTAGCTAGATTGCTAACGCTAAATATGAAAAGATTGCTTTAGCTATGCAATTAATCTAACGGTAAATGTAAATATCCTAACAAAACGTATTATTGGTAGGCCTATATACAGTGCATTCGGAAAGTATTCAGGCCCCTTGACTTTCTACATTTTGTTACATTACAGCCTTATTTTAGAAACCTGCTTTTGCTTTGTCATTATCAGGTATTGTGTGTAGATTGATGAGGAAAAAAACAATTAAATCCATTTTAGAATAAGCCTGTAACGTAACAAAATGTGGAAAAAGTCAAGGGGTCTGAATACTTTCCGAATGCACTGTCGGCTACTTGATGTATTCACTGGATAGCCTACTCTTTTCAAAGTGGTGTTATTTCCGCTATATAAACCACGTTTCCATCCAGTTTTTATGCGAGTAAAATCACACTGAATAAAAATAAATCATGACAGGTGATGAAAACAGGTAGGTTCGGTACAATTTTATAAATGCCGACAGATCATTTGTTCGTTCGACACGGTGGGATCTTTTGGTGTCTGTAAAATGTATTATGCGCCAAATTGTGGTGTAAGCACAAATACTGATATAATAACCATCATATCGAATGAAACACGGAGTGACGTGATGATTTGGTGTGTGTGGTCCTCCCACTATGACTTGGAAAACTATGCAATTTATTAGGCTACAGATTAAATAAGTTAATGAACTTCACAGGGTGGTGAAAGTGCATGGTGAGCTTGAAGCTCCTTTCCATTAAATTTCTAAGGTGTTATATTCCGGTGATATGATGATTGATGCTTGACTGCAGTTTGACAAATAAAAATGTTCTCGCTCTTATCCATAATTATCATCATAATTATCTCTCTAGCCAACGCAAGCTGTTGGCTAGAGAGCACGTGCCAAGACCAGAGTGGGCACATTTGCTATTTAACGCAACAGTTTGTGACAAAAGTATCGCTAGAGTTGAAAGTACGATGGAAACACATTGAACGAAAAATCGAATATATCGTGCACTACATCACGCTTATCAGAATGAATCTCTCTTCACCAGAAAAACAGGGATAGGGCAGATGCTATAACCTTACCTACATGTACAGATGACCTCAATTACCACGACTAACCGGTGCCCCCGCACATTAACTCTGTACCGGTACCCCCTTGTACATTGCCTCGCTATTGTTATTTTACAGCTGCTCTTTAATTATTTTTACTTTAAATTCGTTACTTTTAAGGTATTTAAAAAAAAAACTGCATTGTTGGTTAAGGGCTTGTAAGTAAGCATTTCACTGTAAGGTCTACTACACCTGTTGTATTCGGTGCATGTGACAAAAAAAAAATGATTTGCTTTCATTGCAGGAAGCAGGCTAATGCACATTACTGTTCTCCAAAAATGGTTTTAGAACCCAAAAAAAAATCACCAGGAACGTTGTGTAGCCTAATCACCGACATAAAAAAACATTGCATTGGTAAGAGGACAGTTTATCATCCCAGCTTTAGTTAATGTTGTCTATCAAACTGTACAGTCGTGGCCAAAAGTTGAGAATGACACAAATATTAATTTCCAAAGTTTGCTGCTTCAGTGTTTTTAGATATTATTGTCAGATGTTACTATGGAATACTGAAGTATAATTACAAGCATTTCATACGTGTCAAAGGCTTTTATTGACAATTATATGAAGTTGATTCAAAGAGTCAATATTTGCAGTGTTGACCCTTCTTTTTGAAGACCTCTGCAATCCGCCCTGGCATGCTGTCAATTAACTTTTGGGACACATCCTGACTGATGGCAGCCCATTCTTGCATAATCAATGCTTGGAGTTTGTCAGAATTTGTGGGTTTTTGTTTGTCCACCCACCTCTTGAGGATTGACCACAAGTTCTCAATGGGATTAAGGTCTGGGGAGTTTCCTGGCCATGGACCCAAAATATCGATGTTTTGTTCCCCGAGCCACTTAGTTATCACTTTTGCCTTATGGCAAGGTGCTCCATCATGCTGGAAAAGGCATTGTTTGTCACCAAATTGTTCCTAGATGGTTGGGAGAAGTTGCTCTCGGAGGATGTGTTGGTACCATTCTTTATTCATGGCTTTGTTCTTAGGCAAAATTTTGAGTAAGCCCACTCCCTTGGCTGAGAAGCAACCCCACACATGAATGGTCTCAGGGTGCTTTACTGTTGGCATGACACAGGACTGATGGTAGTGCTCAACTTGTCTTCGGCGGACAAGCTTTTTTCCGGATGCCCCAAACAATCGGAAATGGGATTCAGAGAAAATGACTTTACCCCAGTCCTCAGCAGTCCAATCCCTGTACCTTTTGCAGAACATCAGTCTGTCCCTGATGTTTTTCCTGGAGAGAAGTGGCTTCTTTGCTGCCCTTCTTGACACCAGGCCATCCTCCAAAAGTCTTCGCCTCACTGTGCATGCAGATGCACTCACACCTGCCTGCTGCCATTGCTGAGCAAGCTCTGTACTCGTGGTGCCCCAATCTCACAGCTGAATCAACTTTAGGAGATGGTCCTGGCGCTTGCTGGACTTTGTTGGGCGCCCTGAAGCCTTCTTCACAACAATTGAACCGCTCTCTCCTTGAAGTTCTTGATGATCCAATAAATGGTTGATTTAGGTGCAATCTTACTGGCAGCAATATCCTTGCCTGTGAAGCCCTTTTTGTGCAAAGCAATGATGACAGCATGTGTTTCCTTGCAGGTAACCATGATTGACAGAGGAAGAACAATGATTCCAAGCACCACCCTCCTTTTGAAGCTTCCAGTCTGTTATTTGAACTCAATCAGCATGACAGTGATCTCCAGCCTTGTCCTCGTCAACACTCACACCTGTGTTAACTTCTTATGGCGGCAGGGGCAGTATTGGGTAGCTTGGATGAAAGGTGCACAGAGGTGCTCATAGTAAACTTCCTGCTCCTCAGTCCCAGTTGCTAATATATGCATATTATTATTCGTATTGGATAGAAAACAATCTGAAGTTTCTAAAACGGTTTGAATTATGTCTGTGAGTATAACAGAACTCATATGGCAGGCAAAAACCTGAGAAGTTCCACTTCCTGTTTGAATTTTTGGTGGCAGATTTTCAACCAAGCTCTCATTGAAATTACAGCGAGATATGAGTTTTCACTTCCTAAGGCTTCCACTAGATGTCAACAGTCAATAGAACTTTGTCTGATGACTAATGTGAAGGGGGGCCGAAGGAGACAGGAATGAGTAATCACTGCCATGAGGTGACCACGCATTGAACACGCGCGTTCATGTGATAGGCATCGCCGTTCCATCGCTCAACTGAAGTCAATCTAATTCTCCGGTTGGAACGTTATTCAAGATGTATGTTAACAACATTCTAAAGATTGATTCAGTACATCGTTTGACATGTTTCTACTGACTGTTACGGAACTTTTGGACATTTCGTCACGTTATAGTGGTCGCGCTTTGTGACTTTGGAATTGTTCACCAAAAGCGCTAACCAAAGTAGCTAATTGGACATAAATAACAGACATTATCGAACAAATCAAGCATTTATTGTGGACCTGGGATTCCTAGGACTGCATTCTGATGACGTTCATCAAAGGTAAGGAAACATTTATCATGTTATTCTGGTTTCTGTTGACCCCAACATGGCGGCGAATTTGGCTATTGTTCTGAGCTCCGTCTCAGATTATTGCATGATTTGCTTTTTCCATAAAGTTTTTGGGAAATCTGACAACGGTTGCATTAAGGAGCGGTATATCTATAATTCCATGTGTAAAACCTTTTTTATCATCTACATTTATGCTGAGTATTTCCGGTGCAACGATGTGGCAATGCAAAATCACTTGATGTTTTTGGAACTAGTGAATGTAACGCGCCAATGTAAACTCCGATTTTTTGTTATAAATATGAACTTTATCAAACAAAACATGCATGTATTGTGTAACATGAAGTCCTATGAGTGTCATCAGATGAAGATAAAAGGTTAGTGATTAATTTTCTCTCTATTTCTGCTTTTTGTGAAAGCTATCTTTCGCTGGAAAAATGGCTGTGCTTATTGTGGTTTGGTGGTGACCTAACAATCGTTTGTAGTGCTTTCGCTGAAAATCATATCTGAAATCGGACACTTTGGTGGGATTAACAACAAGATTACCTTTTAAATGATATAAGACACATGTATGTTTGAGGAATTTTAATTATGAGATTTCTGTTGTTTGAATTTGGCGCCCTGCACTTCGACTGGCTGTTGTCATATCGATCCCGGTAGCGGGATGCAGCCATAAGAAGTTAACGAGAGAATCACTGACATGTCAGCTGGTCCTTTTGTGGCAGGGCTGAAATGCATTGGAAATGTTTATTTGGGATTCAGTTAATTTGCAAGGCAAAGAGGGACTTTGCAATTAATTGCAATTCATCTGATCACTCTTCATAACATTCTGGAGTATATGCAAATTGCCATCATACAAACTGAGGCAGCAGACTTTGTGAAAATGTATATTTGTGTCATTCTCAAAACTTTTGGCTACGACTGTATAGGCTACCTTACTCTGCTCTGGCAACAGCCCGACTCACACTGGCACACACGTGACGTGCACACACACAGGCGCACATGTGGATAGCTCTTGAACATCTTGAAATTGCACTTACAGTATTTGATTATTTATTTTGTTTATTTTTCGTGGTGGCAACAATTAAGCAGCGGCACAATATAACGGAAACACTGTAATCGTCTCCTTCGTATTTTTTAAGACCTTTGACAACGGGATTTAAGACATTTTAAGATGTAAGACCTCTAAATCAAAAAAATGAATATAAGACTTCTTAATAACCCGTGGACACCCTGTGAAAAGCACAACAAAATTAATCAAGAACATTGTGGGATTTTAAACCTTTTATCACAATGTACTGGAGACTCACCACGCTATTGACTCATACAATCTAGGACAGTATCCCTGTTCCGTCTCCATGTCCTCGACACTCACCGTTTTGTTATAGTGTCCATGTCCACACACACAGTGGGGACTTTGCTGCTGCAGTGCTGGTGAAACTTGTAGCCGCATGTCTGACATCTGAAGCCGTTGAACAGAAACTTGTGACAGAAGTCACAATAGGCCAACTTAAAGAAGGTTTTTCGTACCTGGAATACAAATTACTTTAAATATGGTGTGTATTTTTCAGACATTTCAATTGAAGCAATAGGGCAGTATTTAAGAAGGAAAGTGAGGCGAGGGTTTGTGGCAAAGTAGTGAAAGGTCCAGTATTCTAACAAGCACATTCATTAAACGTGGTGGTGGTAACCACTACTGGAAAAAGAGGTGTTGCCATACAATACACGAACGCAGAGTAAAACAATCACAAGAGCTACTTACAAAGTTATGCATGGTGAGGGGGACATCATCCAACACCTCTACCAGCAGCTCTTCTCCTACCAGTGGGGTGATGTCAGTGTTCCAATCAGTTAGTCTCTTGCGACTGCAGGAGGGGGTGGTGGATAAAAAGACAAAGGAAATGGGGAGAACAAAACTGAATCAGAAAACTGTATTGCCATGAAAGACAAAGTTGCTAAAAATGTATTCTGGGGTTGTACATAGAAAGTTATGAAATATTGTTTGAGCAAAAAAACGTAAAAATTGTTATAAATCAGGTTAAAGGTGGAGTGACCCAAAAGGAATCAAATCAGGCTGCCAGTTTAGTTAACCGTTCATAAAGTATGACACTGACAATATGTCTGAGTCACAAATGGCACCCTGTTCCTTATATAGCGCACTACTTTTGACCAGAGCCATATGGGCTACAACAGACACTTACCCTTCTAGGAGTCGAAACACAGCGCAACAGTCCTGGCTCAGGCCCCTTACTTTAAGGGCTTTATCCAAACTGTCATAAACGGTCTGCCCAGGGCGAACATTCACCTGCAGACACAAATAGTAGATGTTTGAACAAAATAAGAGTTTTATGAAAGCTAGTTCAGCATGTGAACGTGGCTGCTTGTGTCAGAGAAATAACTACTTTCACGTGATAAAATACAACACTAAAAACCATTTAGAGTTATGAAATTTTGTAAGTCACATAGACAGTTGGTTGTTAAGCAATAAAACCGACGCGTGCGCAATTATGGGTCTAAACAGACAGGGTTGGCTTAGATCGTTGACATGTAAATTATATTTTGTCTCCAATGTTTATTGAAAACAAATACATTTGCACAATGAGCACTTGTCTCTAAAATACACACACGTGTATATATATACACTGCTCAAAAAAATAAAGGGAACACTTAAACAACACAATGTAACTCCAAGTCAATCACACTTCTGTGAAATCAAACTGTCCACTTAGGAAGCAACACTGACTGACAATACATTTCACATGCTGTTGTGCAAATGGAATAGACAAAAGGTGGAAATTATAGGCAATTAGCAAGACACCCCCAATAAAGGAGTGGTTCTGCAGGTGGTGACCACAGACCACTTCTCGGTTCCTATGCTTCCTGGCTGATGATTTGGTCACTTTTGAATGCTGGCGGTGCTTTCACTCTAGTGGTAGCATGAGACGGAGTCTACAACCCACACAAGTGGCTCAGGTAGTGCAGCTCATCCAGGATGGCACATCAATGCGAGCTGTGGCAAGAAGGTTTGCTGTGTCTGTCAGCGTAGTGTCCAGAGCATGGAGGCGCTACCAGTAGATAGGCCAGTACATCAGGAGACGTGGAGGAGGCCGTAGGAGGGCAACAACCCAGCAGCAGGACCGCTACCTCCGCCTTTGTGCAAGGAGGAGCACTGCCAGAGCCCTGCAAAATGACCTCCAGCAGGCCACAAATGTGCATGAATGGCCTTATTGAAGAGCTCAGTGACTTTCAACGTGGCACCGTCATAGGATGCCACCTTTCCAACAATTCAGTTCGTCAAATGGAAACCCATGAAATGGGTCGGCTGGAGTGGTGTAAAGCTCGCCACCATTGGACTCTGGAGAAGTGGAAACGCGTTCTTTGGAGTGATAGTCACGCTTCACCATCTGGCAGTCTGATGGACTAATCTGGGTTTGGCGGATACCAGGACAACGCTACCTGCCCAAATGCATAGTGCCAACTGTAAAGTTTGCTGGAGGAGGAATAATGGTCTGGGGCTGTTTTTCATGGTTCGGGCTAGGCCCCTTAGTTCCAGTGAAGTGAAATCTTAATGTTACAGCATACAATGACATTCTATACTATTCTGTGCTTCCAACTTCATGGCAACAGTTTGGAGAAGGCCCTTTCCTGTTTCAACATGACAATGTCCCCCATGCACAAAGCGAGGTCCATACAGAAATGGTTTGTCGAGAGCTTTACCTGTTATTGCAACAAAGGGGGGACTGACTCCATATTAAACGCCCATGTTTTTGGAATGAGATGTTCGACGTGCAAGACTTTTGGTAATGTAGTGTATATCGTTACAGTTGTTGGTTAGCTAGCTAGCGAATTTTAGCATTGATATGAAAACAGTCAAAACAAGACATGGTATCAAAAGCCACTCAACTCCCCACATGACAGTTTCTGGTCATTGTTGCTAGCCATCTGGCCATCAAAATTAAAAACAACTCACGGCTTCTGCCCCAATAGGTTCTAGGGTTGGTCGGTATGCAAATTTCCATACCTTCATTATCTGCCATCCCGGGATATACAGTATTACAGGTAGGGGAGCAATTCTTTTCAAACGTAAACTGGCTCTGTTCACTTAACAGAAAACGAACAAAATTCTTACAAATAGCGATGAATCCCCATAACGGATTCTAGACAAATGATAAGTGCATGCAAACATTTACTACTAAAGACACTTTCTCAACAAGTCTCAATATATACCAGCATATGTTTCGTTTATGACACTGTTCATTGCCAATTGAGAAATATCGTCCTGGCAATCCGCCAATTATTTATGTGGAACATGTTTGCTTTTTGAGTATTTTCACATGCGAAGATAAGCTTTTGACCAATAGAGATTGTTATCTGGGACACTGGCACTGACTGTGGGTTTGTTGTGTGAATTACTGAATTTTTCTCTGCCTGTTTTTTTTACATTTGCAATGCATCAGTACAGCAATGTATCAATTTAGCTAATGTGATCACATCACACCAGAGCTACACGTTGCTCTTGCCAATATAATAATATCATATAATAATGTTGCATGATATCTGGAAACGTCGGTACTTTTTCAATTCAACCCCCCCAAAAAACTGTTGGAACTAGAATTTTGTTACGTTCAGTAATTGTCAAATGTGTCTCACGTGATTGTGAGGATCAAGTCTGTATCAGCGCAGCCCCTTTGTAGCGCGATGAGCAGAGTACCTGCTCCACTTATTCATTGCTATTGCTGTCTGGGCAGCATTAGCTCCCAGTCCCCACTCATGCTGGACAGAAGCTAACACACTTGAATAATGCAACACAGTATGTAAACATTGAAACGGTTCATTACTGTTCGTAAAAAATGTATATCCACACAGGCTAAAACACTTTTACAATGCAACACGATACAGGTAGCTTCCAGCTTGAATTATAGGCTACCTTTCCTTGTTAGTTTACAACGGAATATGCTGATTTCAAAGCAGACTGTCACCAAAAACGTCATTAATTCACTACGTCTCCCTCGCTAACAAAAACTCATTCACATCATCTTCTTTTGCCTCCCTTCTGGTTTTCACTAGATTCCATAGCCACATTATGCCTGCAAATGACAATTAACGTCTTAAAGAGACAGCGCACACTTTTAGAAAAGATATTGCTTCTTCCATGCAAATGCTGTTAATCAGAACAATAAAAATAATGTACTCAAGCAGTTGCCAATAAAATAAGTCCTAAATAGAAAGGATTGTTTGTCATCTGTAGCATAAAATGTTCAAATGCCACGATTGTGAATGACCATAGCTGAGTCTGTCTGGATCAAGTGCCATTCTACGACTTTGGCTAATACGTATTTTTTTGTGGTATTGATTTGGTATTGAGTATTGTGATGCTAAACCTGGTAATCAAGTAAAAATTCTGGTATCGTGACACCATTTTATAGCCATTCAGCAAGCAAGAGGATCGATAGCTGTTTCTCTCCTCGAATATGCCTACTAGTTGTTGTTTTTTTTATTGCTAGAAATAAGTTGAACTATATTGCTGTTCATTATCTTATATAGGGTACTCGTTCAAGAGCTAGAGAGAGGGGGAATGAGATAGGACAGTGGAGTAGCCAGCAGAGATGCGTGAATTGCGCAAGAAAGGAACAGTGAAGACAGAGATGTGTAAGTTGGAAGTTAATATATTATAGGCCTGCTAAAGTGAATCTTTGCGACCACCTGTGCTACAGGCAACCCAAAGAGGCAAAAAAAGATATACCTTTATCAATAAGTGGTTGCACAGATTTAGATAAATCATGCGCTCAAATTAAGATGTCAAAATAACCACCCATTGCTTCACTAAAATTGATCAATGGCTGATCATTAGGCTATGGACTGCTTGCGTGCATGAGTTTCTATTGTCAATTTCATCTTCATAGCTGTCTCTCTATATCCCCCCCTGAAATGTTTCTTCATCATTTTAAATGATAGGATAATGCTAACTCAATGTAGCCTATAATGTAGACTAGTTTTGAATATCATACAGAAATTATTTGACTTGCTCTGATAAAAAAATAAAAAATAAATAAGAATCTGTAGGACGAAAAGATCACAACGCAGTTGGTGAGAAAAGGCCTTAAGACAGACACAGCTCATACAGTTATGCAAGTATATCAAAATGCAGTTTGCAGAACGCACAAAACAAATATTAGACAGCAGGGACCTTAATCCAGGAGGGGATTGTCTCTGCTGCTGTTACAAAGAAGCTTGATCTTGCAAGCGTTAGCCACTTACCTAATATTAGCAAAACCTAGCTAGAAATAAGTTATTTAGCTACACTTAGTTAATACTTATAAGATAAATATCTGTCAAACAGTAGTGAATTTCATACAAGTGTAACCTGATCACCTCACTTAAGTTGTGCTGCAGGAGTGACTCCCCTCACGAAGCTGCTGTTTTTGCTCGTTGTGTTTCTTTGTAAACAAACATGTGAATGGCTCAACCAGCTGTTTTGGGAAACTAGTACCAGTAAGCTTCATAATAAAACAATCTAACAGGTGAAATTATGAACATGATCTGCTTTATCTACACTACATGACCAGAAGTATGTGGACACCTGCTCATTCCAAAACCATGAGCATTATTATGGAGTTGGTCCCCCCTTGCAGCTATAACAGCCTCCAATCTTCTGGGAAGGCTTTCCACCAGATGAATGGAAGAAAGTCCCCGCAGCAACAAGACCATTAGTGAGGTCGGGCACTGATGTTGGGCGATTAGGCCTAGCTCGCAGTCAGCGTTTCAATTAATCCCAAAGGTGTACAATTGGGTTGAGGTCAGGTTTCTGTGCAGGCCAGTCAAGTTCTTCCACACCAATCTTGACAAACCATTTCTGTATGGACCTCACTTTGTGCACGGGGGCATTGTCATGCTGAAACAGGAAAGGGCCTTCCCCACACTGTTACCACAAAGTTGGAAGCACAGAATAGTATAGAATGTCATTGTATGCTGTAGCGTTAAAATTGCCCTTCACTGGAACTAAGGGGCCTAGCCCAAACCATGAAAAACAGCCCCAGACCATTATTCCTCCTCCACCAAACTTTACAGTTGGCACTATGCATTTGGGCAGGTAGCGTTCTCCTGGCATCCGCCAAACCCAGATTCGTCCTTCAGACTGCCAAATGGTGAAGCGTGATTCATCACGCCAGAGAACGCATTTCCACTGCTCCAGAGACCAATAGTGGCGAGCTTTACACCACTCCAGCCGACGCTTGGCATTGCACATGGTGATCTTAGGCTTGTGTGCGGCTGCCCAGCCATGGAAACCCATTTCAAAAAGCTCTCAACTATAATTTTTTTACACGACACGCGCTTCAGCACTCAGCATCCCATTCTGTGAGCTTGTGTGGCCTACCACTTCCTGGCTGAGCTGTTGTTGTTCCTAGACGTTTCCTCTTCACAATAACAGTCTTTCAGTTGACCGGGGCAGCTCTAGCAGGGCAGACATTTGACGAACTGACTTGTTGGAAAGGTGGCATCCTATGACAGTGCCACGTTGAAAGTCACTGAGCTCTTCAGTAAGGCCATTCTACTGCCAATGTCCGCCTTTGGAGATTGCATGGCTGTGTGCTCGATTTTATACACCTGTCAACAATGGGTGTGGCTGAAATAGTCGAATCCACTCATTTGAAGGGGTGTCCACATTCTTTTGCATATATAGTGTATTACCAAGTGCACAAGTTGACCTCAGGTAATTATTTAAAACATACAAATATTCAAATGTATTTAAAAATAGTTTTGGAAAATCATATCGAGGGCATTTCAAAACACCCCGGGATACTGTATATACGGTACACCGCCCAACCCTAATGGGTTCTCATGTTTGAGAGACAAGGCCCAGTTCCAATTTCTCATCTTAGGCACCAGCTGGTGCACAACATTAACTGTCTGCTGCGTAGGGGTTGGGCCTAGTCATTAAAAAGTCGTGAAATATTACTGTTGAAAATAATTCAAATGTACTTGTATGTGAGGGCCCCAAGAGATTATTCTGAATGTCTTACCACGGTCCTCTGTTGATTGGGGAGGAAGACACGGATGGTGCCCCCACCTCGGGGCACGTCCTCCGGACTAGTCTCTCCCGAGGAGGAGCAGGAGGAAGAGTTTGAGGACATAATGACAGGCAAGAAGAGCAAGGGAGGCAGCACTGAGATCCTTCAACAACAGGAGAACTTCATGCACTGGGGATCCGGGGGAGTGAGCCCTTACCTGGAACCTGAGACAAACAGTGCTACTAATTAGCAACAATCCATCTGACGCCAATGACCGAGTGAAACAAATGTGCCCATAATCATGATCTTAGATCGACAGAGTATGTTGCAACTAGCTAGGATGATACCACACTGGTGTGTGTACAGAACTGGTAAATAAACAGAAGAGGCCTCATTTTGACATTCCAAAATCCAGCTGCTCACAATAAAATCATTGACTGTTAGGGTTGTTTGCACCACACAAGTGAGCTGGTGTAAATTGTCAATGATTCGAGCAACCGTTATTTCTCATATGAAAATATTAATATTTTGACACGTCAACTAAATGTACTAGCTAACCAGCTATAGTAGCTTTATAGGCAACTTTTCATAGCCTAGACATCTAGCTAACATTAGCTAACGTTACACTATGTCTCGCTGCACTTTTACTCTGAGCTGGAAACATTTCATGTGTATGCGAAATGGCACTAACCAGTAACGTTATTGTAAGAGCCCTGTTGTTGGCTCATCATAGCCCAAAGTAATTAGCTATCTACAAATGCTATAGCTAGCAAATAAAATAACTACTTACGTATCCTAGTTTAGCATAGTGTGATTTGACTGCTTAGCAATATGACATTTCGAAAATTTGGAAGCCATGTTTGTCTCAGTAAACCACTTTAGATTACTATTCATTTATAATTATTTTGATGAAATGACAATACCGCTTCGACGAGGCTAAATTATAAATAGTTTCTTAATTCCTGTCAGGTGTTTTTTCACGTTCGAGTGAGCGCTTTCATGAGGCGGAAAGGGATTAGTTAGCTAGATGGCAAGCTAGCTAGTAAAGCCAGAGCTAACGTAGCGCGTTAGCTTGCAACTTTTGCTGTCTGACATTATCAAGTAATGAAAAGCTTGTTTACGCATAAGCAACTATTTTATTCATATTGGGCAATTAAAGACCACTGCAAAACGAGTCATTCATAAACAACTAATTGCATATTTGGTTTTTGGAATAAAGTCTTACCTGAAGCAGCCATCTTGAATTCTCTCAATCTGAAGTAGAATCTGTCAAGTATTTCTGGGAAAGCGGAACACCTCCGTGATGCACGCTCTGTATTGGTCCATTCTCACATTTACACTCGCTCATTGGATGGCAGAATCGATACATAAAGGGGCGGGTGTTACAAGCAACAACAAAAAATTACATTGTATAAATTCATGTCACAGTATGCTACACAGACAAATTACGTGGATGATTCAGTTTACCGTTCATGGTTCAGGGGAACCATTGTTACATCAGAATGTGTAAAATTAAACTACAAAAAGAAGAAGCAAAAAGCAAAACAGCTGCATACCATAAATGGAGTTAGGGCCTCAATGTCAGTGGAGGCTACTCAGAGGAGGAAGGGGAGGACCATCCTCAGTGAATAAAAAAATAAAAAATAGTGAAACATTTCAAAAGTTATCATTTTTAGATAAAACTATACAAAATATTTTCACGTCGCTAAATAATTGATTAAAACACACTGTTTTGCAATGAAGGTCTACAGTAGCTTCATTGCACTCTGTAGGGTAGCAGCATGGCGTAGCCGGAGGACAGCTAGCTTTCGTCCTCCTCTGGGTGCATTGACTTCAATACAAAACCTAGGAGGCTCATGGTTCTCACCCCCTTCCATCACCCCATACAGAACCAATCAGTCGATATAATTGAGAACAATCATCAGAAATCACGTGATATGAATCAGACAGTGGGACACCGCCTGATCCACTAGTTGGTCAGAAGGTTCAAATCAAAGTTTTATATCGTAATTTCCAAGTAGGCGGTAAAGATAATTTTTTATTGTGCTGTAACTGAAACTAGAAGATCTTCTGATGGCCTTTCCTTTCGTCAAAGGTACGTAATGGATTTTTAAAGTGTTTTTACCCCGGGATAGCCCGCTATTATGACCCATAGTAGGGAAGAACATTTATTGAGTGCAATTCGATCTACAGTACATCTACACCATGATATGAAACATTGATTTGAACCTTCTGACCAACTAGTGGGTCAGGCGGCGCCTCACTGTCTGATTCATATTGTTTGATTTCTGATGATAGTTGTCGATTATATCGACTGATTGCAATTGTATCGGGTGATTCCATAGACTTACACAGTAATTATGACAACTTCCAGGGGATATCCTCCAACCTATCAGAGCTCTTGCAGCATGAACTGACATGTTGTCCACCCAATCAAAGGATCAGAATGAATCTAGCGTAAGCATAAGCTACAGCTAGCTAGCACTGCACTGCATAACATGTGGTGAGTAGCTGACTCAAAGACAACGACAATAGTTGAACAGTTTTGAACAAATTAATAACTTCAAAAATGAAGGAGCAAGAGAGATAGCTATATTTCAAAATGTTTTTCACTTTCACTTACTTAGCTGGATAATTTAGCCTACTCAAACAGAGGGGTGCTATGTTAGCTAGCTGGCTATGACTATCCAACACTGGAACTCTTCCAAGGTAAGCTTTTGGTTTTACTAATGTATTGCCACCTGTGTTCCTGCTAAACTGCTTACTGGCTGTACACTGTGCTGCATGATTGCAGCGGGTTTACTAACACGCTATATCTAACTATGTTAACTTTGACGTTACTTTAGCTAATATGGTGACAACTATGTAGGCTGTGTGTAGCGTTTATGATATGAAGGTTTGGCTTGGAAAGGTTTTTTCGCCTGGTCATGGACAGCTGATGTGTTGTGCACTTTAGTCCACAAGTGAAGGGAAAAGGTAAGAGGAGAGTGTGTAGATGCGAGAAGGTATACAAAAAGGTGTTTATATGTGGCTATGAGAGTTAACGGTTTGTGTTTGATCATGGGTGTATTCATTCCACCGATTCTGTTGAAAAACATTTCTTAAACAGAAGCAAATGGAACAGGATTAATCATATCCAATAAAAACTCTCGTTTGCAACTGTTGGACTAATGATTACACCCTAAATCGGTGTGTACCTACGTTGCAAACTTTCATTCATAGGCTAGGTTGAAGCAACCGCAAGATGGGTATAGGGTAAAATCTAGTATCATGTAGTAGCCTGAACCTGTTATATTGAAGTGGGTGAATGGAATATGAATGACAGTCATCCAACATGCTGTAATAGAAATAAGGTGATGCTCATAAAAAATAAACATCCTCAAACGGCACAGACCACCAACGCATGCTGTGAACAGGCAAATGTTCAGATTGTATGTATGATTCAGATTAACAACAGTAATGTGGAATGTATCATAAGAGAAAGGAAAAACAAGGTTAAAACCTGGAACTGTTTTTATTTTTTACATATTGTTCATCTCTGGGCGAGTCACTACCTCAGATACAGTGCAAATGTAGTACAAAATTATACGTCTATAATATTGTGAGGCTGATAAAGGAAAAATGTATATTTTAGCCATCTGGAAAAAAGTATTGAGTATTTTTGTAACCCCCTGGAAAATAAGTAAATAACTAAAACATCTAACATACAGCAAAGCCAACAATAGCCTTGTTTTGAATCATATTTTTTTTCTTTAGTTCTGTTAATTTCATGGAAAATAGTCAAATTTGGAGTTAGGCCAATCGTAGTATACATAACTTCTCTGGTAGAGTCTTTCAATGAAATGATTCAATGTCTGATGCCATATTTCCATGAAAAACAAATTTGAGGTATGGTGTGTAAAACTGAAAACACAACATTAGACTACTATGTGGTTAGGCTGCTTTGGCCATGCCCTGTCAATGAGGGGCACACTGAGATGTGGCTAATGTTACTCCATGCTGAGAAACTTCCTCTTTTTGGCAGTGTGTGTATATGAGTGGTGGCGCCATTCAACGTCCGCTGTAGCCTCATTTTCCAGGGTACCAAGCTTGATCATGTACACTACAGACAGAAAAACAGTTATATCACTAGATTATAATATAACAATTACAATTTTGCATATGCATTCTCAATACACACAATATCTTTAAAAAACACTAAATGTATAGGGGGAGCAGTGCAGGAAAGGGTCAAACTGCAATTAATCCAAAATTACACATTGTTCAAAAACATGGTGTTGCTTATGATGAGAAAGGTAAAACATTGTACCTACATTTGATTTCAAATCTGGGCCCAACTTCTGACAACTCAACGTTCCTGTGGTCCGTTTTCTTGTAAGTGTGATGTCTGCAATAAAAATAGGTCCTTAAGTAAATAAGAATGTGTAACTACATTCCGCTACCTGAAGGAGTCTACAGTCAACCTATCTGCCCAAGATTAGGTACATGTTCGCAAATAGCTCTTTCAATGCATCCCTCTACTCACCTGAAAGATATAAAATCCTCCTGGTTGGCAAATGTGATAACTCGTCTACTGTCCTCTTTAGGCACCGGGAACAAATACTTGAGGATATTGGAAACCTGATTTTAAGAGAGATTTACTTACAGTCAGTGTCAGAAACTTTTGGATGCACTCACAGTACTAGGGTAAACATTTATTGAGAATTGTGAAGTGCCAAGTCTCTCACCCTCTGGCCAAGTCGTGAGGAGAAGTTGTGAAAGATGAGGTGGGGGTAGGCTTCAGACATGGTTCCAATGTCTGGCACATCATGTCTCATTACCACATTGTAAAGAGTGAAGTACGCAGTTGGTCCAAAAGGTAGGTGGCACACCACCAGCCCATCTATACAGTTCACACAGACAATATTAAAGTAGTTATTTTAAAGTTCCCTTGATGCAGTGTTTTTACTTGGAATGATGCATTCCAGCCTGTAAAAAAAAATTATATACACTACAGGTCAAAAGTTTTAGAACACCTACTCATTCAAGGGTTTTTCTTTATTTTTACTATTTTCTACATTGTAGAATAATAGTGAAGACATCACAACTATGAAATAACACATATGGAATCATGTAGTAACCAAAAAAGTATTTAACAAATCAAAATATATTTTATATTTGAGATTCTTCAAATAGCCACCCTTTGCCTTGATGACAGCTTTGCACACTCTTGGCATATGTGTTATTTCATAGTTTGTCTTCACTATTATTTTACAATGTAGAAAATAGTAAAAATAAAGAAAAACCCTTGAATGAGTAGGTGTTCTAAAACTTCTGACCGGTAGTGTGTATGTGTATATGCATATATAATGTGCATGGATATGATAACCTGGGTGCTAGTCTCTGTTTCTGCTCTCTTATCAAGTCCTTATAGAATTGTCATGCCAAACATGTTGACAATGACAGCAATGGAGTTGGAAAGAGCATAAACAGACCTGGAACCAGGCTATGGCTATAATCATTTGGTGTTGGTAATAGATGGTTCTAGATGATTATAGTTGGTTAATTAAACATTTGAAATTGGGAGGTGCTTTGCAAGCCACTCAGTTAAAAAAAATATGATTGAATTTTAAAACATAAAACCCACCTGCTGACAAGCCCCTCAACATATACATTACATTTTAGTCATTTAGCAAACACTCCCATCCAGAGTAACCCACGGGAACAATCATGGTCAAGCACCCAGCTCAAGGGCACATCGACAGATCGCCCACCCAGTCGACGCAGGGACCCGAACCAGCGACCTCTCGGCCTCTGGCCCAACACTTCCAACCATCCAAGACCCCTCTGAAAACCTCAGTTTTTTTAACCACTTCTGCGCAGGCACGTTTCACTTGCCTTTTAAACTCTGATTATATTGTTTTGTATTTTCTTGTGTGGAAATAAATAAATACAAATATATTTAAAAAAAATATTGTTATATGCCTAGATGGGCTTACCTGGCTGTCCTCTAGTCTCATGAACGATGACCAGGTCTGTAACATTGTTCGCTTTACAGGCTTGTACCAGAGCTTTAATTTCATGACCTCCCCTGTTCATACGCTGAGCCCCAGGGAAGATCAGCTTCACCTCCTGTCAATAGCAAACATTGCACGTCAGCAAAAATTGAGGGTGAGTCATTATTACTTGTATAAAACTTAATCTATTATACTGTCTGTTAGCGCCTTCTTGGGAATTATTTTTCCTGGTTACAATATGCTCTGTAATAGAGGTGGAGCAGAGGATAGACATTGAATAAGAATTGAGACATAAATGAACATACCTTGACAAACATCTTGAGTCGAGAACTGGGGTCTCTTGATGTTGTGACCATGACCTTTGGATCCTCCACTCCAGCCCATTTATACTCATCATCCATGTGAGAGCTGACACCTGCACACACAGAGTATCTCTGTCACTGTTTGCACATTTCTTATGGGAAACTGTGGTAAAGGCTGCTTTTCCATGAGATGTGTTGTCAACATCATAAACAAGACAACACTGAGGATGCGTCCCAAAGGGTACCCTATACAATATATAGTTCAATACTTTTGACCGGAGCCTAGTGTCTCGGTGGTCAACAGTTGTGCACTATATAGGGAATGGGGTGTCGTTTAAATGTTGATGTGCAGAAACAAACCTTCTGCTCCCTCATCATCATACTCCAGCAATTTCTGTAACTGTACAGCTTCTCTGCGAACCTCAGTAGGGATGAGACGATTGTCTGTAGGGAAAAACAAAAGTCAATGACTTTTACAGGTACCCAAATTGTAATTTGTTAGCGCTGCCATTTTAAAAAGTCTCAAGCTATTTTAGATTGTTCATCCACCCACCAATCTCCTCCATTACACACAGTCCTCACCATCTAGAGCAGATTTCAGCTTCTGTTTCTTCTCCTCAATAGTCCGCACCCTGTCCTCTTGGGACTTCCTATACAGGTACTCCCGTCTCAGTCTCGTCTCTCGACGAAGCTACAATCATCAGAGACAAACACACCATGATGAACAGTAGAAAGCTGACTATCAGCATTGTACTGTTCATTATGGCTCAGAAATTATACAGAATAGTTATAACACACATCAGACACAAGAATTGCAGGGGGAAAAAACACGAGAATAATCAAACACGAGAATTGCTCAGAAAGACCACTCTATAATCCAAGATCAATACTAGTGAAATCGGAATTACATCAATCCAACATGCCCATCTGGCAGTGTTTAGCTAGCAAACTAGCTAATAATCTAGCACGGTAACATAGATCAGCAACGACCAGACAATATCTGTTTCTTTACAACACTGTGGAACTAAATAATCAGATGCTTCAAGCTGATATGAAGTTTTAAAAAGCTAAACAAATACTCAATGGAGTTACCATTTTGTTGATTTGATTGCACGCACTCACAGCCAAACACACCGACTACCGCGAGGAAGTCACCAACACTCTTTTTCATTGGATAAGCCAACATCCAATGGGAGTGTGCGAAACTGGCAAGAAGATTGGACGATAGACGTTTCAAAATAAAAGCCCCAAATACGAGCTATCAATGTAAAAGTCCCAAGTACAAGCCATAAACAACGTTGAACATACACCGGAAATGCATTTCACATTTGCATGTTTTTTTTTGAAAACTCTGTTTATTAAGTTTTACACACACAGACAAGACAAAGCAATATAAATAATATACTCAACTAGAAAAAATACAAATAATACATATAAAAAAAATAACTTTAAAGATACCATACTTTAGACAAGTTAAACACACCAGGCAGAAGGCTACAAAAGGTTAAAGGGCAATCTATAGTATAGGGACAGAGCAAACGCCTCACCATTGTTCCTGTAAACAGTCAAGGGATGGGGTGGAGAAATGCAACCACTCACAGACAGTCAAGGCCACAGACTGACCATCCACTGGACCAAAAATAAAAAGTTACAATGCTTTAAAATAAAAAATGAATAATAATAATTTTATGTAGGCGTGAACAGAATTAAAAAATAAAAATAACTGGGAAAAACAAGCTCACACCTTAGTCTCTGCCCGGGCAGGATGAACAAGGCATCCACAGGTCACAATCAATAAGCACATCAACCTTAATGCCCCCCACCCCCACCCCAGAAAAAAACACAGAGAAATGCTCATCCAACCCCTAAGTCACAGGGGGGTCAAATACAGACTTATTTTGGTTTTAATAGGAATGCCATCAGAGGATGGACTGTTTAAAGTAAGACCGGAATGGAGCCCAAGCCTCATTAAACAGTTTGGGGTTCCCACGTGAATTGAATTGAATTTTTTCTAGTTTCAGAGAGCACAACACATCTCTCACCCAATATTTATAAGATGGGGGAGCTGCCATCTTCCAGTTCTGTAGTATTAGCCGTCTAGCTAAAAGAGTTGTATAAGCAACAGTGTCCGACTGGATTCTTGACAGGGGGGTACCTATGGGCAGTACTCCAAAAAGGGCTGTAAGGGGAGAGGGATCTATAACAGTGTTATATATATCAGAGAAACATTTAAATATTAATTCCCAGAAACCTGACAGTTTATGACAGCCCCAGAACATATGCAACAGTGTGGCTGGTTCAATTTTACATCTGACACAGGTAGGATCAAAATCAGAGAATATTCTTCCAAGTCTGGCCCCAGACCAGTGGATACGGTGAACCACCTTGAATTGAATGAGGCTGTGTCTAGTGCTAAAAGAGGACAAATGCACCCTGCGCAGCACAGATTCCCAGGTGTCTTCCCCAAGTTCCTCCCCCAAATCCTTTTCCCATCGAGTCTTTAAAGGCACCAAAGAAGGGTTCTGTAAGTCATGAATGATTGCATATACATCTGAAATTGCGCCCCTAGGAAGCTTGTTCAGCTCCAGGATGCTCTCTATAGCTGTATTCGCAGGCCTATGGGGAAATTCAGGTGTGTTAGCTCTGACAAAGTTCCTAGTCTGGAGATAGCGGAAAAAGTGGGATTGGGGGAGGTTGAACCTTTCCTGTAGCTGAGCAAAAGAGGCAAATGTATCATCAAAGAATAATTGGGCTAGTGAGGAGAGGCCTAGTGAGTGCCAGATGCCAAAAGCCCCATCATTCAAAGATGGAGGAAATAAAATGTTCTGATTGATTGGGCCTGATAGAGAAAAGCCTCGGAGGCCAAAGGCTAAACGGAACTGATTCCACACATTTGCATGTTTGATTCATTAGCTCTTTTTATTTTCCCAGATCTCAGAAAAAGATTTAAATAAGCCATATGTTTCTAATTGTGTGGCTGCGTAGTTTCTAATTGTGTGGCTGCGTACTGAACCAGTTCCTGGGCAAAGGAGACGACGAATATGACGTTATCTCCTCTCTGCCCAGAAAACTACAATTTAACCGACAATTCACCAGCTCTGCAAGCGTTATAATGTAAAAATACGTTCGTTACTCACGAAATATGTCTGCCTGCAAACTATCGATACCTGCAGGCAGGAAAACAACATTTTGAACTAAAACTAAATAAAAACAAGCAAATCGGGTCTGAAAACTAACTGAAACTAAAGTGAATTTGAAAAAGAAAAAGAGCCTCATATAAAAACACAAAACTACACTGAACAAAAATATGTTTCATGAGCTGAAATAAAAGATACCAGAAATGTTCCAAATGCACAAAATTCTTATTTCTCGCAAATTTGGTGCACAAATTTGTTTACATCCCACAGCCCCATGTACAATTCCTGGAAGCTGAAAATATACCAATTCTTTCATGGCCTGCATACTCACCAGACACCCATTGACCATGTTTGGGATGCTATGGATCGACGTGTACGAAAGCGTGTTCCAGTTTCCGCCAATATCCAACAACTTCACTCAGCCATTGAAGAGGAGTGGGACAACATTCCACAAGCCACAATCAACAGCATGATCAACTCTATGTGAAGGAGATGTGTCACGCTGCATGAGACAAATGGTGGTCACACCATATACTGACTGGTTTTCTGGTCCACACCCTATTTTTTTTATTGGTATCTGTGACCATTTTCAAACAGAAATTTGCATCCTGTAGCACTAATTCCACAAAGTTTTGGGACACTGTAAAGTCCATGGAGAATAAGAGCACCTCCTCCCAGCTGCCCACTGCACTGAGGCCAGGAAACAGTCACCACCGATAAATCTACGACAATCAATCATTTCAACAAGCATTTTTCTACAGCTGGCCATTCTTTCCTCCTGGCTACCCCTACCCCGGCCAACAGCTCAGCACAGCAACTTGTCAAAGACCCCCCCCCCCCCGCTTCTCCTCCCCCCAAATACAAACTGCTTATGTTCTGAAAGAGCTGCAAAATCTGGATTCCTACAAATCAGCTGGGCTGGACAATCTGGACCCTCTCTTTCTAAAATTATCTGCCAAAATTGTTGCAACCCCTATTACTAGCCTGTTCAACCTCTCTTTCGTATCGTCTGAGATCCCCAAAGTTTGGAAAGCTGCCGCGGTCATCCCCCTTTTCAAAGGGGGAGACACTCTAGACCCAAACTGTTATAGACCTATATCCACCCTGCCCTGCCTTTCTAAAATATTCGAAAGCCAAGTTAACAAACAGATCACCGATCATTTCGAATCCCACTGTACCTTCTCCACTATGCAATCTGGTTTCTGAGCTGGTCACGGGTGCACCTCAGCCACGATCAAGGTCCTAAACAATATCATAACCACCACCGATAAAAGACAGTACTGTGCAGCCGTCTTCATCGACCTGGCCAAGGCTTTCGATTCTGTCAATCACCGCATTCTTATCGGCAGACTCAATAGCCTTGGTTTCTCAAATGACTGCCTCGCCTGGTTCACCAACTACTTCTCAGATAGAATTCAGTGTGTCAAATCAGAGGACCTGTTGTCCCGGACCTCTCTATGGGGGAGCCACAGGGTTCAATTCTCTGGCCGACTCTTTTCTCTGTATATATATCAATGATGTCGCTCTTGCTGCTGGTGATGCTCTGATCCACCTCTACACAGACGACACCATTCTGTATACATCTGGCCCTTCTTTGGACACTGTTAACAAACCTCCAAACGAGCTTCAATGCCATACAACATTCCTTCCGTGGCCTCCAACTGCTTTTAAGTACTAGTAAAACGAAATGCATGCTCTTCAACCGATTATTGCCCTCACCCGCCCGCCCTACTAGCATCACTACTCTGGACGGTTCTGACTTAGAATATGTGGACAACTACAAATACCTAGGTGTCTGGTTAGACGGCTTCCTATTTTGCAACAAAGCCTCCTTCACTCATGCTGCCAAACATACCCTCGTAAAACTGACTATCCTACCGATCCTTGACTTCGGCGATGTCATTTACAAAATAGCCTCCAACACTCTACTCAGCAAACTGGATGTAGTCTATCACAGTGCCATCCGTTTTGTCACCAAAGCCCCATAAACTACCCACCACTGCGACCTGTATGCTCTCGTTGGCTGGCCCTCACTACATATTAGTCGCCAAACCCACTGGCTCCAGGTCATCTATAAGTCTTTGCTAAGTTAAGCCCCACCTTATCTCAGCTCACTGGTCACCATAGCAACACCCACCCGTAGCACGCACTCCAGCAGGTATATTTCACTGGTCATCCCCAAAGCCAACACTTCCTTTGGCCTCCTTTCCTTCCAGTTCTCTGCGGCCAATGACTGGAACGAATTGCAAAAATCACTGAAGCTGGAGTCTTATATCTCCCTCTCTAACTTTAAGCATCAGCTCAGAGCAGCTTACCGATCACTGTACCTGTACACAGCCAATCTGTAAATAGCACACCCAACTACCTCATCCCCATATTGTTATTTATCCTCTTGCTCTTTTGCACCCCAGTATCTCTACTTGCACATCATCATCTGCACATCTATCACTCCAGTGTTAATGCTAAATTGTAATTATTTCGCCTCTATAGCCTATTTATTGCCTTACCTCCCTAGTCTTCTGCATTTGCACACACTGTACATATATTTTTCTATTGTGTTATTGACTGTACATTTGTTTATGTGTAACTCTGTGTTTTTGTTTTTGTCGCACTGCTTTGCTTTATCTTGGCCAGGTCGCAGTTGTAAATGTGAACTTGTTCTCAACTGGCATACCTGGTTAAAAAATGGTGAAATAAAACAAATAAAACAAATCTGTGACCAACAGATGCATATCTGTATTCCCAGTCATGTGAAATCCATAGATTAGGGATTGTTGTGTTTATATTTTTGTTCAGTGTATAATAACCTTGCTGTGTACTGAGCCTATCTGTTTGCCTTTTTTAAAATCACAAGTCAACCTAACTATGCAAAAAAAGAAAAAATAGTTCTCTCTATATTAGGCAAGACTACTGTGGTTGGCCATTTCCTGACATCTTCCATAGCAGAGCCTGACATACTGTCTTCTGTGTTTTACTTCATATTTTGACTCCAGCAACATTCAGCAACAAAAATGCTTCTACTGACTACATTGGTTTTCTGGCTTGCTGGTAAGGACCATATGTGTGTGCCATGTACATTTGTATGTTGCCTGCACTTCATAGTAAATAGCTTATGACTATGTATTTATTTTGCATATTGCCATCTTTAATCTGACCAATGATGGAGTTCAGACGGACATTTTCAGTAATGTAAGGTAAATGAAGGCATAGCAACAAAAACCTGGATTACAGAGGGATTATTGATTTGACTGAACTGATTTTCAATAATGGAATGAGTCAAGTCAAAACATACTGTACATTTCATAGTATTCACAATTCTTTGTAAGTGTTTGTTACAAAGTTACAACTCATACTGTCAGCTTTTCAAAATGGCGGTGATGTAAAGTACTTAAGTAAAAATACTTAAGTCGTTTTTTTTGGGGGGGGGGTATCTGTACTTTACTATTTATATTTTTTACAACTTTATACTTTTACTTCACTACATTCCTAAAGAAAATTATGTATTTTTTATTCCATACATTTTCCCTGACACCCAAAAGTTACATTTTGAATGCTTAGCAGGATAGGAAAATGGTCTAATTCACACAATTATCAAAAGAAAATCGCTGGTTATCCCTACTGCCTCTGATCTGGCTGACTCACTAAATACATGCTTAGTTTGTAAATTATGTTTGAGGGTTGCAGCATGCCCTTGGCTATCCGTAAATTAAAAAAAAACAAGAAAATGGTGCGGTCTGGTTTGCTCAATATAAGGAATTTGAAATTATTTATACTTTTACTTTTGATACTTAAGTATATTTAAAACCAAATACTTTTAGACGTACTAAAGTAGGGTTTTACTGGGTAAATTTTACATTTACTTGAGTCATTTTCTATTAAGGTATCTTTACTTTTACTCAAGTATGACAATTGGGTACTTTTTCCACCACTGCAAAATGGAGATGAGAAAATTATAGATTAAATTGTCAGTGTAATTTACTCCAAATGATTCAAAGAACAATTCAATCTTTTACTTCATGAAACAATTTGGGCTGAATAACAAGTTACATTGTACAAAACATCCTCTGCGCTTGACACATGCTACATGGTTGGTTGTGATATTTGAGACAGGAAATTAAAAACTTTTCTGGGAACTTTTGTCTTGATAGATCCACTATATATACAAAAGTATGTGGACACCCTTTCAAATGAGTGGATATGTCTATTTCAGCCACACCCATTGCTGACAGGTGTATACAATCGAGCACACAGCCATGCAATCTCCATAGACAAACATTGGCAGAAGAATGGCCTTACTGAAGAGCTCAGTGACTTTCATTGTGGCACTGTCATAGAATGCCACCTTTCCAACAAGTTTTCCCTGCTAGAGCTGCCCTGGTCCACTGTAAGTGCTGTTATTGTGACGTGGAAACGACTAGGAGCAACAACGGCTCAGCCACAAAGTGGTAGGCCACACAAGCTCAGAGAACAGGACCGCCATGTGCTGAAGTGCACTCACTACCGAGTTCCAAACTGCCTCTGGAAGCAACATCAGCATAAAAACTGTTCGTCGGGAGCTTCATGAAATGGGTTTCCATGGCTGAGCAGCCGCACACAAGCCTAAGATCACCATGCGCAATGCCATGCGTCGGCTACAGTGGTGTAAAGCTCGCCACCATTGGACTCTGGAGCAGTGGAAACACGTTCTCTGGAGTGATGAATCACGCTTCACCATCTGGCAGTCCGACAGACTAATCTGGGTTTGGTGGATGCCAGGAGAACGCTATCTGCCCGAATGCATAGTGATAACTGTAAAGTTTGGTGGAGGAGGAATAATGGTCTGGGGCTGTTTTTCATGGTTTGGGCTAGGCCCCTTAGTTCCAGTGAAGGGAAATCTTAACGCTACAGCATACAATGACATTCTAGACGATTCTGTGCTTCTAACTTTGTGGCAACAGTTTGGTGAAGGCCATTTCCTGTTTCAGCATGACAATGCCTCATGCACAAGGCAAGGCCCATACAGAAATGGTTTGTCGAGATCGGTGTGGAAGAACTTTACTAGCCTGCACAGAGCCCTGACCTCAACCCCATCTAACAACTTGAATGAATTGATGATGAATTGGAGCGCCGACTGCGAGCCAGGTCTAATTGCCCAACCTCACTAATGCACTTGTGGCTGAATGGAAGCAAGTCCTCGCAACAATGTTCCAACATCTAGTGGAAAGCCTTCCCAGAAGAGTGGAGGCTGTTATAGCAGTAAAGGGGGGACCAACTCCATATGAATATCCATGATTTTAGAATGAGATGTTCGACGAGCAGTCCACATACTCTTGGTCATGTAGTGTACGTAACGTATAGGTTGGTCAGTAGAATTCTTTCATCAAGATATCATATACACTCCCCTCTGTATGTATTTGGACAGTGAAGTAACATTTTAAAATATCGCCCTACACGCCATAATTTTGGATTTGAGATCAAATGTTTCATATTTTACAA
Organism: Salvelinus namaycush; assembly: GCF_016432855.1. Lineage (NCBI taxonomy): Eukaryota > Metazoa > Chordata > Actinopteri > Salmoniformes > Salmonidae > Salvelinus > Salvelinus namaycush. Next base: position 36,086,523 of record NC_052307.1, read on the forward strand.
GTATTTGGACAAATTAGTGGTCAAGCTATTACCTTACCAGCTATTTCTATGATTGAAAGGACACCCACTGTATTCAAAAGCATGTTGTGTCAACCGATGGCAGACACAATACAAAAACCTCAGAAAGTATAAAATTGGGTCTAAGCTACAACATATGCGAATCTGTATATTTTGATGTGGAATTTATGCATTTATATATATATATATATTTTTTTTTTACTTTTAAAGAAATAATTAAATTAGTGTGACAACCCCATTTGTAATCTTTTAAATTATATAAATCTCAACCGTTTGTCATTTCCAGTGATGAAAACATGGATGTCTCATGGTATGGTGAGGTATGGAAAATAAGTCAATTTTGAGCACCTTTATCTCTTGAATGTTTTGGCATTCAGGTAAAAACATTCTGGTCCAAAAATGTTTTGGTATTCAGGCCCACTTTCCAAACACTCCTATAATTGGGCAAATATGGCACCTTGCATTCAGGCTCCCGAGTGGCACAGTGGTCAAAAGCACTGCATCTCAGTGCTAGAAGCATCACTACAGACCCTGGTTCGATTCTAGACTGCATCACAACTGGCCGTGATTGGGAGTCCCATAGGGCGGTGTAGTCTGGTTTAGGGTTTGGCTGGGGTAGGCCGTCATTGTAAATAATAATTTGCTTTTAACTGCCTTGCCTAGTTAAATAACGGTTACACACATATACATACATATATGGAAGGTTTTATTCAAAACAAAAAAGGTTGCCTTCAAAAAGTGATTGAATTCAAATTGATTTACCCCTCTATAACTTTATCAATAATCATGATTTATTCATGATGGCATTATCAGGATTAACTTAAAAGTATTTAGAAACATCTTATCTACTCCCAGAAATAAAATTACTCCAGTCATTATTTACCATTAATTTCCTATTGGACAAACATATATAAGAAACGCAACCAAAACACACTGCAAATGCATCCAATGAGTGTGAAGAGTCACAAGCTTAATGTAGTCATTGTGTGCTAGGATGTTGGAACAAATACTACACTTTTAACTACTTCAATACACTATACATGAATTTTGTCTTCACATGGGTGTACTAGATAGTGTTTTCATCTCTAAATGGTAAAAAATACATGTATAAAAATAGCCTCAAATTAAAGATGACATTCTTTACTGTCGCATCATATGAAACATTTAATCAAAAATTATAATTTTAGCTTCACTGTCCAAATACAGTACATATGGAGGGGAGTGTAGGTATTCGATTTTTCAAATAATGAGTCTAAGATTTCTAATATTAATCTATAATTATATTTCACAGGCACATGTGATGGTGTGCAGAGACTGACCTGTCCTTATGATCTAAAGGACAAGGACCTCCCCAGGGTGTGGTGTAAGGAGACGTCCCCACAGTGCTGTTCAGGCTTCAGCTTCAGCAGGGAGAGCAAGTCTTTGGATGCAGGAAGGCTGAAGGTGACCCAGGGTGTTGACTCCTTCATTGTGGATGTCCTGGGCCTGGCCCAGGGAGAGGGAATGTATTGGTGCGGTGTGCTGAGCAGCAATAAAACCATCATCAAACTGGCTGAGGAGTACTTCTACAGCAGTAAGTGTGATACTTGTTCTTGACTGTGCACAGACAGACATCGCCAGATGATGTCTTGATGTAAGTCAAAGTAACCATGAGTGAAGAAGCGAGAACCCTGAAATGTAGCCTATGGTACCTACACTGATAGGCCTGCTAGCCTAATTGCTATCCAACCTCTTACAAGTCCATCACAAGGTCTTGGATTACATGTGCTCTGCTGTAAATGGTCCTCTCTGATTTTTTTTATGTCGACAGTGCCTTTGGAAAGTATTCAGACCCCTTCACTTTTTCCACATTTTTTCTCTCACCAATCAACACAATATCCCATAATGAAAAAACAGGTTTCTAAATTTTAGCAAATTTATTAAAGTTTGGGCTCTGGCTGGGCCACTCAAGGACATTCAGAGACTTGTCCCGTAGCCACTCCTGAGATGTCTTGGCTGTGTGCTTAGGGTCATTGTCTTATTGGAAGGTGAACCGTCGCCCCAGTCTGAGGTCCTGAGTGCTCTGGAGCAGGTGTTCATCAAGGATCTCTGTACTTTGCTCCGTTCATCTTTCTCTTGATCCTGACTAGTCTCCCAGTACCTACCGCTGAAAAACATCCCCACAGCATCACCGTAGGGATGGTGCCAGGTTTCCTCCAGATGTGACACTTGGCATTCAGGCCAAAGAGTTCAATCTTTGGTTTCATAAGACCAGAGAATCTGGTTTCTCATGGTCTGCGAGTCCTTTAGGTGTCTTTTGGCCAACTCCAAGCGGGCTGTCATGTGCCTTTTACTGAGGAGTGGCTTCCGTCTGGCCACTCTACCATAAAGGCCTGATTGGTGGAGTGCTGCAGATATGGTTGTCCTTCTGGAAGTTTCTCCCATCTCCACAGAGGAACTCTGGAGGTCTGTCAGAGTGACCATCAGGTTCTTGGTCACCTCCCTGACCAAGGCCCTTCTCCCCCGATTGATCAGTTTGGCCAGGCGGCCAGCTCTAGGAAGAGTCTGAGTGGTTCCTGCAGACATTGTTTAGTACCCTTCCCCAGATCTGTGGCTCGACACAATCCTGTCTCGGAGCTCTACGGATAATTCCTTCGACCTCATGTCTTGGTTTTTGCTCGGACATGCACTGTCAACTGTTGGACCTTATATAGACAGGTGTGTCCCTTTCCAAATCATGTCCAATCAATGTAATTTACCACAGGTGGACTCCAATCAAGTTGAAAACATCTCAAGGATGATCAATGGAAACCTGATGCACCTGAGCTCAATTTCGAGTCTTATAGCAAAGGGTCTGAATACTTTTGTAAATATTTGTTTTCAATTTTTTATAAATTAGCAAACATTTCTAAAAACCTGTGTTCGCTTTGATTGATGAGGAAAATGTTTTATTTAATACATTTTTGGAATAAGTCTAACGTAACAAAATGTGGAAAAAGGTCATGTGGCCTGAATACTTTCCGAATGCACTGTAGAGAACTTTTGACTTAATTTGTATCTCCTCTACTCGCTTCGGCCTCAGGTTCCTACGTTTGGGACATTCTTCGCTGGATTCTGATGCCTCTGCTCCCCATGGCGATCCTCTTTTCTTACTGTTACTTAAAAAGTAAGTCCTTACAACCTCCAAGCATGCAATGAGCCCAAATGCATCCATAAAGTACTGCTCTTCCACTGACAAATACTAGTCCATAACATTTTAAGTAACTAACTTCAACGCTTTCTCTCCAAACAACAGGAAAAGACCAAAACAAGGTAAAGTATGACATGAAAACATTTAATTCCTTAAACAGAATAGCAATTGCCATGTAGCTACTGTTTTCAACAGCTATAACATACACCTGGTATTTCTTAATTCAGAAGGAGGGAGTATACATGGACATCACTATGATCTCAGATCTGGGAAAAAATTATCCACATACTGAAGAAGAAATAACTGAGCTGGAATGATGGACATTGCTAAAGGACACACAAAATGCTAAAGGGGCTTTCAATTCTATGCTACAAAACAAGACAGCCATTACAGCTTTTTACAGTTACACAAACTGAAGTACTGTACCTCAAGAAAATGTATTAGTCTCCCTGGTGGTTACAAGAGCTAAGTGAAAAGAATCTAAACCAATAGTTTGTCGTAGCTTTCATGATTTTCATAATGGAAAAAATGTAAACGCCATCTATGAAGAAATACGTTTGCATTTATTAGGATGAGCCAAACACAGGTTCACATCCAGTGAAAATATGGAAACATTTCATGGGATGAAAATAAATATCAATTTACCTTTGTATACATTATTTTCTTATTGTACAACATAAGCCTCATGCGCCAATTGGAAATTTGCTCTTAGCATTATTTTTGCCTCATGAACCACCCATTGAATGACAACAATAGACAGACAATGCCGCAGTATTTTAGATTAATGCATAGTTTCATATTTTGAAAGATACATTTGACATTTTAAACCTTCGAATGTAATCTAACGTGACAAGTATATAATACATCTAAAAGTCTGTTGTCTCGTCAGTTAATAAACATACCTTGTAACATCGTCGAAATAAAAGCTTAATGTACCGTGTATCATTCCTGAATACCACCTGCATTTATTTTCTTGTCTAATATGAATTCATGCTGCTTTTAATTCAATTGATGGGTGTCTGTCATCATTACAGAATAGCATGGTATCTTTGCAATGTAAACAGATTGCAACGACTGCTTTCATCTGCAGTGATGCATTTACATACTAATTTTGGCAATGCAACTAGTCAACCTGCTTTAGCACACTAACACATGGGAAATATGTATACATTTGGAGCGGGCAATATAAACCTTATGTTTAAGTCAAACCAGATGACAATCAACCACATCGTAGGTATTAATCAATCCCATTTGTATTTCCTCGTCAGGAAAATATGATCATGACAAATACCATAGATGAGAGTAGTAATAATGAAGCACTATTGTTGTTGACATGTTTCAGTCCAAAAATAGCTGCATTCAATGTTAGTAGGCTGCCATTGAAATATCTCCAAGAACTACAGCTATTGCAAGAAATTGTATTTCAAATGGACATCTGAAGCACAGGTAAAGTTCATGGAACCTCCTGAGACAGACACGCTAACGGTTATGTAAAGTTAACACAAGAACAATAGGAGCCTTGGAATGCAGGAAAAGATTGAGATTTGTTTTTATAGTAAGCAGTTCATTATTTAAGTTACCTTATTGTGTAAGCAGTTTATGACTTTAGCAATCATTAATTTCTAAACTGGTAGGAGTCCCTTAACAACATAAATCAAGATAATTATCTAAAAGCAAACGTTTACATATATTGTGTAGTGTGCTGCCAAGATTTTGGTACTGGCTTCAGCAAAAAAAAAAAAAAGACAGTATATGATACATTTCAGAGTGACATAACATTACAGTTCACCAATAGAAGGCACCAGACATCTCACATCTGTCTGAAGCTACTACCTGTCAGTTCTGATGCATTACAGTCTTGACTTCCCGTAAGAACACTTGACAAATGGTTGATAAGGATTGCAGACATGTACGTGTGTTGTATGTCACTTTTAAGGCATCTAATTAAAACACACTGAAATGTGTACTGAGGCGGTAGAAAAGGTGACAAAAGCTACATCCCAAATAGCACTCAATTCCTTATATATTATACATAGGGAATAAGGTGCCAATTTGGGAGGCAGACAAACTGAAAACTACAGTCACTGTAAAATGGTGTTGTGGAGGGGAGTAAATTATCAAATGGAGTGAGATAGTACTTTGTCAAAAATAGAAAAAGTCAACGAAAGCAGCACAACTTTCAACAACCATTACATCACTGAGTCGGAGAAACAAAACCAGAGGATCTAAGTAAGAGGACAATCTTCAATATGTGAAATATGACCATCAAGCATGTATATGCTCCACTATGTAATATCAACACTGTCAAGCAACCATCACTTTACAGGCATATGCTCTCAAGCAATTCTTACACCAAATAGAGGACATTCAGACAATAAACGTTAGCCCTGCCAAGCCCATTTGGAGTGGTTCACTTCAGGAGAGCATCATTTAAAAAGTTAAAATAAAATAGTAAGCAAATACACATTTTAAGTTAAACGTCAAATTAAAAAAAGTCAAATCTTTCCTTAGTGGCTCTACTAATTATCATATAGTTTGTATCACACCACAGTGAGTGTCAGTCATCTCCTCTAGGTTGAAGGTAACAAGATTGTATCTTCAACCTAGTTTCTCATCTCATCTCATTCAAAGATAATGTGTGACATCATCAGTAGTGCTCATGGGAAATAATATTAATGCATCATACAGCCCCAGCAGAGTCTAGATTTTTGCCTGGGAATGGGTGACCATGAACCATGGGTATGGCTTGCGGATGCTGTTTGTGCACAAATTAATCTGGTTCTAGGAACCAAACAAGTTTCAAATGACAACTTGGGTTCCTTTGGTTCTTTGGGTTCCTTGGGTTCTTTAGAGTCAAGTTCCAAAAAAAAAGATAACTTGGGATCTAGAGTTCTTCATAGTCTCCGCCCTCTCTATTTGCTGACCCCTCCCCTCCAGCCAAGAAATCCTCCAAGTCATCCATTTTCTTGGTCCGAGATTTCTTCTTTTTCCTCTCTTTGTCATCTTCTGTTCCGGTCTCATCTTTATCCTTTTTCTTGTCCTTTTTAAGCTTCTTCTTGCTGCTCTTCTCATCCTCCTAAGAAAAAAGGTTTTTAAAATGTATGTCTACTATGCTGTATAAACATGATCGCCACATAAAAAGACATCCACTCCCTTACCTCTTTGCTTTTCTTCTTCTTTTTCTTATTTTCTTTTGCGGAGTATTTGCTTTCCTTCTCTGAAAAGCAATTAATAGAATTTGAGAAATTAATGAATACAATGTAATTTTGTTTTATAATGTGATATCCTTTGGTACAGTTCTCTGTCATGTGCTAGGATACTATTCTATGGTACTTGGTTGTACTCACTAGATGCCAAACGGAAGAAAACTGATTTAAACAGAGAAGGACTATCTAAACTCTTGTGCAAAAATAAACAATTGTTTTCATTTTACGTTGCTAAACTTTGAAATACAGTATGCACTAATGAATACGACCCTGTTCTCTATAGATTTGTGGTAGTGGACTTGCCTTCTAGGTCCTCACTGCTGTCCTTGGCTTTGGGGGCTTCTTCCTCCATAAAGCCCAAGCCAAACAGGTCTGTCTCATTCTTGCTCTGAAAGGAGGGCTTCAGGACCGGTGTGGGCTTCAGAGGCTCTGGTATCAGAGTGGCTGGAGGGATGTCATCATCTGACAGCTCCAGATCAGACAGTACTTCATCCCTGACTGGGAAAACCTCCTGTGGACAGATGCAGAGGGAAATAATGAAGTCCGAACTATTACAAATACTAATATACATTGTAACCATGCATCCAAACCAAAAAGGCCCATCAAATAATTTATCGAAAATGTATTGGATATTTCACAAATGCAGCACTACATATTTTACGAGGAAAGCCATTTCAATAGGCTGACTACTCAATCTAAAAATGATGACTTGTAACCTACAACCCTAAATAACATCCTTTTGACCTAGCTACCTTAGTTATCTTCTGGATGACTGCCTCCTCCTCAGACTCAAAGTCAAGATCATCCATCACGAAGGAGAGCATCTGCTCAGCAACAGTGGCCCCTGGGTCAGAGTCTGAGTCCACCCCAGGGGTTCCTCCCTTTTTCCCTCTGGGTAGGCATGGCTGCTCCAGGGCTACTGCAGGTGCAGAGGTTAGGGTGAGGGTGATGGGCTCAGCCACCTGGGGGACAGTGTTCTCCAAGAGTTGGCCAGCAGGTGCCAAAGGCTCCGGAGCTTGGGGCTCCATGGCACGGGGCATTATGGACTCAGTGCCCGGTCTAAAACAGAGTACAAAAACATCCCTTAAAACCAGAAATGTTTTACTCTTGATGACAAGAGTCATCTAATAACATATACAATAGAAATTAGTTTCTAAAACAGATGACAAAAAAAACAAAGAAATAGATAAGAGCTTATATAATTCTAAATATAACAAAAGTGACTTAACCATTTCAATTTAACACTTGATAAGACTACAGTACATTAACGGATATGCTGGATATAAGAGGCTTACTTTTTCAGCTCTGAATCACTGTCAAGGTCGAGGTGGTCATCCTGAGTGACAGCAGGTACTGGTGGTGATATTGGTGGGGGCTGTGCTTCCACCTCCTCCTCATCACTAGACATAGTGAAGTCTTTACTGGTGAGAAGGCCCAGGGTGTTGGGCAGGGGCAGCGGGGGCTCCTTGTCATCTGGGTCCAGCTCATCCTGATAACCTGCCACCATGGGGTTCCCTCTGTCCTCTACATCACTGTAATAGATGATGATAATAATAATAAATACAGTATATATATATATACATATATACACATATACACTGTGTGTGTATATACAGTGGGGAGAACAAGTACTTGATACACTGCCGATTTTGCAGGTTTTCCTACTTACAAAGCATGTAGAGGTCTGTAATTTTTATCATAGGTACACTTCAACTGTGAGAGATGGAATCTAAAACAAAAATCCATAAAATCACATTGTATGATTTTTAAGTAATTAATTTGCATTTTATTGCATGACATAAGTATTTGATACATCAGAAAAGCAGAACTTAATATTTGGTACAGAAACCTTTGTTTGCAATTACAGAGATCATACGTTTCCTGTAGTTCTTGACCAGGTTTGCACACACTGCAGCAGGGATTTTGTACCTATGATAAAAATTACAGACCTCTACATGCTTTGTAAGTAGGAAAACCTGCGAAATCGGCAGTGTATCAAATACTTGTTCTCCCCACTGTATATATACATATATATATACAGTGGCTTGCGAAAGTATTCACCCCCCTTGGCATTTTTCCAATTTTGTTGGCTTACAACCTGGAATTAAAATACATTTTTTGTAGGTTTGTATCATTTGATTTACACAACATGCCTACCACTTTGAAGATGCAAAGTATTTTTATTGTGAAACAAACAAGAAGTAAGACAAAAAAACAGAAAACTTGAGCGTGCATAACTATTCACCCTCCCAAATTCAATACTTTGTTAGAGCCACCTTTTGCAGCAATTACAGCTGCAAGTCTCTTGGGGTATGTCTCTATAAGCTTGGCACATCTAGCCACTGGGATTTTTGCCCATTCTTCAAGGCAAAACTGCTCCAGCTCCTTCAAGTTGGATGGGTTCCGCTGGTGTACATCAATCTTTAAATCATACCACAGATTCTCAATTAGATTGAGGTCTGGGCTTTGACTAGACATTTAAATATTTCTCCTTAAACCACTCAAGTGTTGCTTTAGCAGTATGCTTAGGGCTGTTGTCCTGCTGGAAGGTGAACCTCCGTCTCAGTCTCAAATCTCTGGAAGACTGAAACAGGTTTCTCTCAAGAATTTCCCTGTATTTAGCGCCATCCATCATTCCTTCAATTCTGACCAGTTTCCCAGTCCCTGCCGATGAAAAACATCCCCACAGCATGATGCTGCCACCACCATGCTTCACTGTGGGGATGGTGTTCTTAGAGTAATGAGAGGTGTTGGGTTTGCGCCAGACATAGCGTTTTCCTTGATGGCCAAAAAGCCCAATTTTAGTCTCATCTGAAGAGTACTTTCTTCCATATGTTTGGGGAGTCTTTTTTTCTTTAAGCAATGGCTTTTTTTCTGGCCACTCTTCTGTAAAGCCCAGCTCTGTGGAGTGTACGGCTTAAAGTGGTCCAATGGACAGATACTCCAATCTCCGCTGTGGAGCTTTGCAGCTCATCCAGGGTTATCTTTGGTCTCTTTGTTGCCTCTCTGATTAATGCCCTCCTTCCTGGTCCATGAGTTTTGGTGGGCGGCCCTCTTGGCAGGTTTGTTGTAGTGCCATATTCTTTCCATTTTTTAGTAATGGATTTAATGGTGGGATGTTCAAAGTTCCTGATATTTTTTTTTATAACCCAACCCTGATCTGTACTTCTCCACAACTTTGTCCCTGACCTGTTTGGAGAGCTCCTTGGTCTTCATGATGCCTTTTGCTTGGTGGTGTTGCAGACTGGGGCCTTTCAGAACAGTATATATACTGTGATCATGTGACAGATCATGTGACACTTAGATTGCACACAGGTGGACTTTATTTAACAAATTATGTGACTTCTGAAGGTAATTGGTTGCACCAGATCTTATTTAGGGGCTTCATAGCAAAGGGTACATACATACATATGGGTACATACATACATATGGGTACATACATACATACATATGGGTACATACATATGGGTACATACATACATACATATGCTCGCACCACTTTTCCGTTTAAATGTTTTTGTAAACAAGTCATTTTTTTCATTTCAATTCACCAGTTTGGACTATTTTGTGTATGTTCATTACATGAAATACAAATAAAAACCCATTTAAATTACAGGTTGTAATGCAACAAAATACGGAAAACGCCTAGGGGGATGAATACCTTTTTGCAAGGCACTGTATATGGTACTTTAATACAAGATGACACAAAATAAGGAATTTCTGTAGAAACTTAAATTCTACGAAAATTAGAGAATGCTGGAATACTCTTTGGTTCTACCCCCTAGAACGTATAAAATAACAACTGTCTATTAAATGAAACATTGTTTGCAATTCTTAAATCCTCTCTTTCCACAATTTATTCAATGGAAGCATTGAATAAATAGAGCCATCTGGAAACTCTCACCACAGATGGCCTGCTCCAGATAGTACTGTGTACTGTAAACATAGAGCATGTTTTCCAGCAGGGAAGGAAATAAACCGTGGAAACACAGACCACGTTCTAAATGTCATCTTATTATATAGCGCACAAATCAGTTTTTACCAGAGCCCTATGTGAATAGGGTGCCATTTGAGACGCATCCAGGGATAAGAACCCCTACTCTACTACTACTTACCTGTCACTGTCCAGTGCAGGTTGGGGAACCTTAACTTTAGAGGGCAGGCTGTCCTCCAGGAAGCTTTTATCCAGACCCTCGTCTGGCACAAAGTCATCCACACTCTGAACGTTAGCAGGACACACGGGGGCAGGCTCCGGCTCTGAATACAGACAGCAGTGATCAGAAGAGCCTTTGATGTGTTCCAAATGGAAACCTGTTTTCACAGTGCACTACTGTGTGTTTTGACCCTATTCAAAAGTATTGCACTATATAGGGAATAGGGTGCCAATTGGGACTCATCCTTTGTTATTATTCACCAGCATAGACTTACTTACACTGACATTGTACAGTATCAGGCCTTACTCATCTCATGATGATGGTTTACATGAAAACAACCCAGCATCATGTAAGTGTGACTGTCTGGATGTGGAGAGCAAATAGGCAAACTAAACCCTTCCTTCTTAACTCTATTGAGTTAAAAGATTAATGATTTACTTCCCTCAATATAAAGTGTTGTTCCAATGCCAGGCAGGGCAGTGATCCTTACAAGCACTTCAAAGAAATCCAATTATTCAAGAAGATATCCTGTGACTACTTTCTGGTCTAATACACTCATGTGTATAACATGCATAGTCTAGTCCTTTTCCGGGCATTTAGGATAAAATATTGGACAAAACACATCGACGACAAAACGATTAAAATCAGTGGGTGGCCGTCCTATCGCCGCTGACCGGAACATTGGTCATCATTTTTTGTTAATATCCCGACGATTCTACATGTTGAACTGCCACACCACACAGGTGATCGCCAGCACTCCGCGGCCACTCGCTGCTTTTAGCCGTTCGTCTTTGCGGTGTTTATTTGCTTTAACGGACTCACCTGGCATGGTGGCAGTCACCTCTGGGGCGGGGGCGGAGCCAAAGAGGCGTGAGATCAGGCCATGTTTCTGAGGAGGCGGGGCCTGGGCAGGGCACGATGCTGGGGGAAGCGGTGACGGTCCAGGATGCTCAGGACTCGGAGCCTGCGTCAGAGTGGGGGATTGAAGCTCAGCTGTGGGGGAAACCATCCCAGCTGCCAGGGCAGGAGGCGGAGGAGAGGGCGAGGGTGAGGTGGCCTGGAGGCCGGGGACCTGGGCAGGGATGGTTGGCTGATGAGGGGTGCCAGGGCTAGAGCTGCCAGTGGAGGCCCCGCTTGGAGGAACGGTAGGGGACTGGGAGCCCGAGGGGCTCCGGCCATTGGCTGGACCAGGAGAACCATAGCCTTTACTGCGGGTCTCTATGTTCTCCAAGAAACTGCAAAACAATGGGTGCTGTGCTGTTAATACTGGCAAATCGGTGCTGCATGAAGAAAGCAAGAACATCTAAAAACATGGCTACAAGTGTTAAGGATCAAAACAAACTGATACACAGAGGGAAAATATCGCTGAACATGCCAAACAAACTGATACACAGAGGGAAAATATCGCTGAACATGCCAAACAAAGTGATACAGAGAGGGAAAATATCACATTACATTTCATAGTTTTGATCCTCAGTCTCCTGCTGCACGGTGAGCTCCTCCAGAGTGGCGTCCATGTCTAACTGGTTGGTCTCGAGCTGCCGTAACAGAGTCTCCCTCTGTAGAGATCAACAGGATGGTGGCTGGGAATGACTGACCATGAACCAGAGCACACCCTTTCACAGGGTGTGCCCGTGGTATTTCTGATCAGACCTTCCCGACCTTCACGAAATTCATTGGGGAGGCAGGTAGCCTAGTGGTTAGAGCGTCGGACTAGTAACCGAAAGATCGAATCCCCAAGCTGACAAGGTAAAAATCTATCGTTCTGCCCCTGAACTAGGCAGTTAACCAACTGTTCCCCGGTAGGCCGTCATTGTAAATAAGAATTTGTTCTTAACTGACTTGCCTAGTTAAATAAAGGTTGTATTAAAAAAAAACAAGACGGTTATGACAATAGCAAAGCTATACATTTCACAATACAATGTAGTCTAAGCTAGAACTAACCTGAAGTTGCAGGAAAGGAATGTTGAAAAATCGGTGTAAATATTTCAAACCAAATCCATTCTTCATAGAGGCTTCAGCGTAGTGAATATAAGAGGAACCCATGGGTCTGCAAGAACCATAGAAACCATCAGTCAAGTATATGGACACATTAACCATTGCAAAATTCTGGTAGCTTTACCCCAATTCCGAAGTGTGTTTATTCCCTCCTGATTCCAGGAATAATCCAACAGGGATTTCAGGAAAATCCGGACATTTTGGTAATGATAACACAACTTTGTAAACCTAATAAGACTAAAACAGAGTTAAATTCACTACCTATTCAGATTAGCGATAACCTGGCGGATGTCATCAGGTAGAATGACACGGTGGTCACCCATGTCCCTGTGGTTGCCTAGGACACACACTGGAACATGAGTGGGTACTTTGGGCAGCTCTCTCAGGATGTAGTTGAATGTCCTGCAATGACATTAAAAAAAAGAATGGAACAATTTATAGCTACTATTGTTTCTCCATAAGTGAGGAATTACAAATATGTGTGTCTCCCCATACTTGGCCCAGTTCAAAGTGAGTATAATGGTAATCTTTTTCACATTGTTCTGCTTTTGAAGCTAAGCAGTTAGAAGCCAGCCAACCACTGTGGGCTAAGTGGTTAATAGCCACACACAGGCTTACGGAAATCTAATCCCACCCATGCACATTGTTTAATTAAAGCTCATTGATTTATTAATTGAACCATGGCTACGTTCCAAATGTCACCTTATTGCCTATGTAGTGCACCACTTTTGACCAGAGCCTTATGGGCCCTGGTCATAAGTAGTTCACTTTGTAGGGATTAAGGTGCCATTTGGGATGTACTCCATGTTTATATGGACAATACTTTTGCTGTTGTTGCTATAAAGTTGATTATTTTTCAACATAAAACAAAGAATAACAGTACAAACAAAACACCAAAACTGTTCTTGAATGTCTGCCATTTTCAAAATGATATGTAGTGGAAACCTTACAGAACAGAGCGGTATACTACGAAGCAAGCTAGATCTACTTGGGGATTTTCTAAAGCTAACCAGCTTCAGTTAGCTTCCCATTCCAGCTCAGGCTTCATCCTACTATGACGGTGGATATTGCTCGTCTGCCTGCCGCTAACTGTAGCAGGCTTGTAACAGCGTGTGCATGTCGCACATGGCTATTTGAACACCGAACTCTTCACTGAGACCATGCTGAAACGTCAATCCAAAACCAAAAATCAAAATGAAAGAAAAATTATCTTGCAAATTCAGCAGGCTATGATGTGGAATGGGCTTTAAGCAGTACCGTCTTTATTTTATAATGTATCATTAATACCGTCTTTGGTGTGCTTATCAATGCACGACCACATTTCCCCCACTTCTATCACTCCTGTGGAACAGCTTGCTGCATTGTGGCCATAGACATATAATCCATTGAAGGGTTTTGGAACCTCTAAAACTGGCAATTTTACTGTTAAAAACTTCTTATGGCTGAAGGGGCAGTATTGAGTAGTTTGGATGAAAGGTGCACAGAGGTGCCCATATTAAACTGCCTGCTCCTCAGTCCCAGCTGCTAATATATGCATATTATTATTCATATTGGATAGAAAACACTCCGAAGTTTATAAAACTGTTTGAATGATGTCTGTGAATATAACAGAACTCATATTGCAGGCAAAAACCGGAGAAAAAATCCAAACAGGAAGTGGGAATTATGAGGCTGGTCGATTTTCAACCAAGATCCTATTGAAATCACAGCGAGATATGGATGAGTTTGCAATTCCTACGGCCTCCACTAGATGTCAACAGTCTGTAGAACTTTGTCTGATGCCTCTACTGTGAAGGGGGGCCGAATGAGAGGGGAATTAGTCAGGTCTGCCATGACCTGACCATGCTCTAACCATGCGCGTTCACATGAGAAGGAGCTCTGTTCCATCGCTCATCTGAAGTCAATGTAATTCGCCGGTTGGAACGTTATTCAAGATTTATGTTAAAAACATTCTAAAGATTGATTCAATACATCGTTTAACATGTTTCTACTGACTGTTACGGAACTTTTGGACATTTCGTCAGCTTTTAGGGAACGCGCTTCGTGACTTTGGATTTGTTTACCAAACGCGCTAACAAAAGTAGCTATTTGGACATAAATGATGGACATTACCGAACAAAACTAACATTTCTTGTGGAAGTGGGAGTGCATTCCGACGAAGATCAGCAAAGGTAAGTGAAGATTTATAATGCTATATATGAGTTTTGTTGACTGCACAATTTGGCGGGTAACTGTATGGCTTGCTTTTGTGGCTGAACGCTGTTTTCAGATGATTGAATATTGTGTTTTGCCGTAAAGCTTTTTGAAATCTGACACAGCGGTTGCATTAAGAACAAGTGTATCTTTAATTCTATGTAAAACATGTATCTTTCATCAAAGTTTATGATGAGTATTTATGTTATTTGACGTGGCTCTCTGCAATTTCTCCGGATATTTTGGAAGCATTTCTGAACATGGCGCCAATGTAAACTGAGGTTTTTGGATATATATCGAACAAAAACTATATGTATTGTGTAACATGAAGTCCTATGAGTGTCATCTGATGAAGATCATCAAAGGTTAGTGATTAATTTTATCTCTATTTCTGCTTTTTGTGACTCCTGTCTTTGGCTGGAAAATTTACTGTGTTTGTCTGTGATTTTGCGGTGACCTAACATAATCGTTTGTGGTGCTTTCGCTGAAAAGCCTATTTGAAATCGGACACTTTGGCGGGATTAACAACAAGATTACCTTTAAAATGGTATGAGATACATGTATGTTTGAGGAATTTTAATTATGAGATTTCTGTTGTTTGAATTTGGCGCCCTGCACTTTCACTGGCTGTTGTCATATCGATCCCGTTACCGGGTTTTCAGCCATAAGAAGTTTTAAAAGCATGGCTACGCTATCGCCGCTAGTCTCTTCTATGGGTTTATATGTCTACGGTTGGTTGCGGCTGTCATTTGCCTTTCGCAAATGTCTAAATACAATTGCGCAAAAAACGTACAGTTTGGAAAGCAAATGCTATCATTACTAAAAGTGTCATGTGATGGGTATTTTAACATTACTATATCTTTTACACACAAAAAACATTTTATTAATAAAACATTGAAAATCAGTTGTCTTCCTTAAATGAGGGGCATGATAACACAATCTTTGAGAGAGCTATCTGAGCATCTAACCGATCGCTGCCGCTGTACACAGACCATCTGTAAATAGCCCATCCAATCTACCTACCTCCTCCCCATATTGTTTTTATTTACTTTTTGCTCTTTTGCACACCAGTATTTCTACTTGCACATCATCATCATCTGCACATCTATCACTCCAGTGTTAATTTGCTAAATTGTAATTACTTCGCTACTATGGCCTATTTATTGCCTTACCTCCTCACGCCATTTGCACACACTGTATATATACTGTCACGACTTCCGCCGAAGTCGGCTCCTCTCCTTGTTCGGGCGCCGTTCGGCGGTCGACATCACCGGCTTTCTAACCATCGCCGCTCCATTTTTCATTTATCCATTTGTTTTGTCTTGTTCCCTGCACACCTGGTTTTCATTCCCCAATCACACTGCATGTATGTATTCCTCTGTTCCCCCTCATGTCTTTGTGTGAAATTGTTTTGCGTTACGTGTCAGTTTTGAGGCGCCAGACTGGTGTTCGTATATTCCGTGTTTTGCCACGAGGTATGTTTATTTGTTTGAACAATATTATTGTGACTGTTTGCGCGTTTTGCACTTTTGCCAATTGGCTGGAGGTTTTGACGCAGTGGCGTCCGTCTGTTGGTTTCTCCTGCCTAAATAAAGTGTGCACCTGTTCACAACTTTCTGCTCTCCTGCACCTGACTCCGCTACCAGTACACACACTATTGACATATACTTTTTTTCTATTGTGTTATTGACTGTACGTTTGTTTATTCCATGTGTAACTCTGTGTTGTTGTTTGTGTCGCACTGCTTTGCTTTATCTTGGCCAGGTCGCAGTTGTAAATGAGAACTTGTTCTCAACTGGCCTACCTGGTTAAATAAAGGTTAAATAAAAAAAGAGGGAGGGTATGTGATTTCACTGGTCATCAACTCATGGCTCAGACACTTCATTCAAGATAAATGGAGTTAGCCCTGAGTTAGCCTGCCCCAGAAGGATTCTTTGCCATAGAAATGTACCTGGCTAAAAGGTGAGCCACTTTCGTAAAACCGGTTATCCCGAGTTGAAAGTTACCTCGTAACTCCTCAAACCCAATACCCCTCAGCGATAAGTATAGTTATAGTTAAATATGCTTTGGGTGAATAAATATTTACTTTGGAGATGACTGCAACTATTTGAATACAGATCCCCAAAAAGTACTCATTTTTAAAACTATTTGAATACAGATCTGAGAAAGCAACTACTTAAAACAAATATTTGAATACAGATCTCAGGAAGTGACTACTTTTCTGAAACTATTAGGGCTGTATCTGGAACTGCATGTTGAAGATAGATTGCAATAGTATAGGAGATTGTGTGTGCTCTTCATTCTGACAGTCATATTTGATCTCCACAATACATTTCTATCTGAACATTTTGTAAATGTACAATCTCCTGAATGTCCATTGCCCCAGATATACATATTCAAGTCAAACCAATTAACCAATGATATTTTGTAAAGATAAGTATAAATAAGTTGTGACCCTCAACTACTGTATGGGGCTCTATTTTAACAAACCTAATGCCAGTGGTGTAAAATACTAAAGTAAAAATACTTTAAAATACTACTTCAGTTATTTTGGGTATTTGTACTTTACTATTTATATATATTTTTTTACAACTTTTACTTCACTACATTCTTAAAGAAAATAATGTACTTTTTACTCCATACATTTTCTCTGACACCCAAAAGTACTCGTTACATGTTGAATGCTTAGCAGGACAGGACAATGGTCCAACTCACACACATAAAAAGAACATCCATGGTCATCCCTACTGCCTCTAATCTGGCCGACTCACTAAACATACATGCTTCGTTTGTAAATTATGCCTGAGTGTTGGAGTGTGCCCCTGGCTATCCGTAATTTTTTTTTAAAGAAAAGAAAAGAAAATGGTGCCATCTGGTTTGCTTAATATAAGGAACTTGACATGATTTATACTTTTACATTTGATACTTAAGTATATTTTAGCAATTACATTTACTTTTGATACTTAAGTATATTTAAAACCAAATACTTTTAGACTTTTACTCAGGCAGTATTTTACTGGGTGACTTTCACTTTTACTTGAGTCATTTTCTTTTAAGGTATCTTTACTCTTACTCAAGTATGACGATTGGGTACTTTTCCCACCACTGCCTAACGCAATGGTAGATCTTAGTTCTGGCGGTAGTGCTATAGGTCCGGAGATGTCCGTTTTTTTGTTTGCATATTTGCTAAATACACTATATATGCAAAAGTATGTGGACACCCTTTCAAATTAGGGATTCGGCTATTTCAGCCACACCCGTTGCTGACAAGTGTATAAAATCAAACACACAGCAATGCAATCTCCATAGACAAACATTGGTAGTAGAATGGCCTTACTGAAGAGCACAGTGACTTTCAACGTGGCACCTTCCTTTCATAGGATGCCACCTTCCCAACAAGTCAAATTTCAACCCTGCTAGAGCTTCTCCGGTCAACTGTAAGTGCTGTTATTGTTTAGTGGAAACGTCTCGGAGCAACAACGGCTCAACCGGGAAGTGGTAGGCCACACAAGCTCACAGAACAGGACCGCCGAGTGCTGAAGCGTGTAAAAAATCGTCTGGTTACAACACTCACTCCCGAGTTCCAAACCTCTCCCGGAAACAACGTCAGCACAAGAACTGTTCGCTGGGAGCTTCAGGAAATGGGTTTCCATGGCCAAGCAGTGGGGCACAACCCTAAGATCACCAGGCGCAATGCCAAGAGTCGCCTGGAGTGGTGTAAAGTTCGATGTCATTGGACTCTGGAGCAGTGGAAGTGCGTTCTCTGGAGTGATTGAATCACGCTTCACCATCTGGCAGTCCGACGGACGAATCTGGGTTTGGCGGATGCCAGGAGCACGCTACCTGCCCCAATGCATAGTGCCAACTGTAAAGTTTAGTGGAGGAGGAATAATGGTCTGGGGCTGTTTTTCATGGTTCAGGCTAGGCCCCTTAATTCCAGTGAAGGGAAATCTTAATGCTACAGCATACAATGACATTCTAGATGATTCTGTGCTTCCAACTTTGTGGCAACAGTTTGGGGAAGGCCCTTTCCTGTTTCAGCATGACAATGCCCCGTGCACAAAGCGAGGTCCACACAGAATTGGTTTGTCCACATCAGTTTGGAAGAACTTGATTGGCCTGCACAGAGCCCTGATTACCTTCATTAGGCTATTGATAAGGCCTAAAAATACAGCGTATAATTCCAATCAAATTGTAATAAAAATGTCTAAATACAGTCACAGGCACCATAATTGCTCCCCGTGGGCGTATAATACAGACAATCCAATTTAGACTATGGAGGGTTTTTACGCACATCCAAACTTGTCACAGGACTTGGACAAAGATCCTATATAAAGAGAAAGGGGGAATGTCCACTGACCATTATACTGCTCCCAAATGTAATGTTTTATAAACATCATAGAACCATCTTACAGAACATATTTGCACTTCTCCAGAAATAGGAGCCAAAATTGCATAGCATTTGAGCCATATACGTTCTCACCATAAACCCGCGGATGGTGAATCTTTCTAAGTTTGTTTTTTGTTTAATTTGAAAAAAACAAACAATCACTGTTTGAAAACAACAACATTTTCTAAACAGGATCAGGTCAGAAGCATGATGTCATAAATCGCATCTCTAGTTCCATGACCATAAGGCAATGTGTGCACACTTAGTCCTAAGGGCTATTCGGCAAGAGGCATGGATGTTTGTCCTATCCATTGAAGTTTATTAACCAGTATACAATAACCATACAACAGACCTAGTTATAACAAACATGTAGCCAATCTAGTTTTTTATTTTATTTTTTACATTGAATAAGTAATTGGCTTCGTCAACACACATTGAATTCGCATTTCGAAAATGCACTGCATGTTCGAGGCATAGACAATTGGACATTGCCTAAATGTTCTACCACGATTACCCGACCATCGCTGTCGATATGGCCTGTTATTGACTTTGCCATGTGAAAGGTAAACAAACAAACAGGCAAATAGCCTAGGCTACAAGCGGATTCAGCACCAAGGACATTGATTGTAATTCCCGCGATTTGACAGTTAGGTCCAACAGATGAAAATGGAAGATGCAATTTTTTAAAACAAAATGATAAAGGAAAAACAAAACAATAAACTGTCTTTTGTAATAACTTCATGTTCCTAAACAGACTTCCAACAGTCACTGACACCTTTCATTTAATAGGCATTGCACATAGGCCTAATGAGTCCAAACTTCTCACAGAAGCTAGACAAAAATAATGTCCAGTATAAAGAATGCATGCTTTATATGATTAAATAAACATAAATGTATAGTTACAGTAAACTCAAAATGTAGCCATGGATGTGTTACTCATTTTAAGTTGGATGTTACATTAGTTTGTAAGATAGCCTTAACTTATGGCTATTTACTGTATTACAAAAGTAATATTGCAAACAAATATCAACATTTAAAGGAGATATATTTACTGCTTGGATAGTTCCATCTGAGCCACTGGCTTAATCACATTCTTAACTTTTATTTCTGGTTGAATTGTGTTTGGTTTTCAACACAACTAAGCGAGCTGATATAAGACAAGTAAATTACCAACCCTGGCACCACGATTGGAAAATTGCAGAGCGCTGGCTTTTACAAGTCGAAATTGCCAAAGAGTGTGTTTTTGAGACTAGTGCCGCCTTAACGCCAGCCAAAAATAGAGCCCTATGACTCCTTCAACATGCCACTGAAAAGGTTGAAAGCTGCAATTAATTTGAAGATACCTGAAAATAATTCAAAGCGGCAAGTTGGATGCTTAGCAAAATCAACTTCGAACCTCTTTGTCCATCTGAGGGGAAGTGTTCTTGTTTAAAGTACACACTATACCGTTGTGAAAGGAATGGTTTACTCAGAATACAAACGAACATGATTTTCCACCTACCTTGGCTGCAGTTGATTCAACAAGGCAGTTTTGGGATATTTTGTTTCCTTTTGACAATACTTTGTTACTGTTATCATTCTCAGAACATTAAACTGTTCTTGTGCCTGTGTAATAAAACTGTAATTACTTTTGGAGCAACATTTTATTAGCATGTTGTCATAATACTTTGGTAATTGTATTTTAATTCCATAGCAATGAGATTCGTTTTTGTAACTACTGTACACAAGAGAAATAGTGACGGTTCCTTATTCCACTTGTAATAACTATTATGTAATTATAAAGCAATTGTCAGTACTATGTAATAACAATGTTGCTATTGTAACAATCACAAAAAGTGGTCTACTGTAATGTTGATGTGATTTCATGTCCCTCATGTATTTCATTCTATGCTATATTAAGACCCATATCTAAGATCCCTCTAAACCATGTGCTTATGATCATACTGTATATTTAGACTAATTCAACTGCCAACAAATAAATATGTTTTTGTTTTCAAATAACTTAACTATTATTTAGTTTTCTGAGAGGTATTCAAAATGTTCTAATATTATTTGTTTTTCTGAGATCTGTATCTGAATATCAAAGAAAATAGTTGCCTTTTAGTTGAAACTATATATAAACTATATTTGATTACCTTGACTATTTGAAAAGTTGGTATTTTCAAATAAACTACAAAATACAAGTATTTTCTGCCCAGGTCTGAAACCTTGTAACTAATGTATTGAATGTTTGTACAATGCACGACACTGACTCTTACCATTGCTTGGTAATGTCAAACATCATGATCACACCGTTGCAGTTCTTGTAAACATCGAGGAACTCTGCATCCAAGGCCACTTCGTCAGACTGCAACAAATCAAGCGTTATTAATTAGATTATTGAACATGAATGAGTCTTATGAGAATGTGACCTTTGTTTACATCTTACTAGCTACTATACAAAAAAATGCCGCAGGGAGACTCCTTAGACGACCCAAATAAAGGAAAAGACATCTATTGTTCTCTTAAACGTTCTCAGCATGTGATAATCACCTCTTGGGTTTCATTCTCTACTTTCAAAGTGTCCCCTCGCTTTTTACCTCTGCCTGTGGGAAAGCAGAATGTCAAGAAGCTGCAATTCAGAACATAAAACTGGACATAACATTGAACTATTGCCTTCAAGTGTTAACAATGTGAGAAGGCCATACCATAGAAATAGAATGACTAGAATGGGTATCCCATTTCAAATAAATGGGTCTAATGTGGTCTGAGGGGCTATTCTCGTTCTAGTGATTATACTTATATGAGCCCTACATACAGTATGATTACACATGGCATTTATTTTAAAACACAAAAACTTGAATCGCTTTATTTTATAGCTTTGATGTTAGCAAAGTGCAGCAAATACAGTAGTAACAGAAGCAGAAAAGCTCTTGTTATATTTTAATTGGCAAACATACTCAATTCTGTTCTTTCAAAAAGTGAGAGTCAAACCTTTCTTGACTGTAGCTCCAGGTTATTGTACACAAAGTAGTCAAACAGAACATTTTCTAGCAAGCAATCAGCCATATTTCTATTTCAGCCACGCTGCAAACTAAGCAAGGACTAACCTTCACTGTGTTTGCATTCAGATAACACAGAAGCACAAGAGGGACAAACCCACTGCACACAAACAAATAACTTCTAGGAACTACACACAGTGACTCTCACCTACACCCTCAGGGAGAGGGTATTTTTGGCCTGAGGCAAGTGCAAGAGAGGAGCAAGAAAAACAAAATTAATATAGTGAGGAGAAAAACATCCACAGACAGAAGACTCTTGAACATTTCTGAAAATAATTTGCAATAGGCACAGATGGACAATGGGATAATACAAAATACATGGGCACTTCTAATACAGCAGTAGGTAGATGTCAATTGAATGACTCATGTGAGTCTCACGCATGCACCCAAAGTAAGGAATCCCACTGACCTTTATCCACCACGTCCCACACTTCCACCTTGACCACGTCATCAGTGGCTGAGGGATAGAGAAAGTCATCACAACAAGCATCACAACAGACAAAGCCTGTCCCATACTCAAGCTCTAACCACTAGTATGTGTCCCAAGGCTCCATACTCAAGCTCTAACCACTAGTATGTGTCCCAAGGCTCCATACTCAAGCTCTAACCACTAGAATGTGTCCCAAGGCTCCATACTCAAGCTCTAACCACTAATATGTGTCCCAAGGCTCCATACTCAAGCTCTAACCACTAGTATGTGTCCCAAGGCTCCATACTCAAGCTCAAACCACTAGAAGGTGTCCCAAGGCTCCATACTAAAGCTCCAACCAATAGAATGTGTCCCAAGGTTCCATCCTCAAGCTCTAACCACTAGTATGTGTCCCAAGGCTCCATACTCAAGCTCTAACCACTAGTATGTGTCCCAAGGCTATGTGCACTAGGACTTGGCGATATGGCCAAAATATCAAATTTAAATAGTTTTCAGATTTTTGACGGAATTTTATGTATTTGAATAATAAAAGTGCACTTTCACCACACTGTGAAGTTCATCATAACATATTTGATCTGTAGCTTAATAAACTGCATGCTTTCCTGAGTCGTAGTTGAAGGACCACACAATATATCGTCGGGTGACTCCAAGTTTACTTTGATATGATGGTTATTACAGTTGAAGTCGGAAGTTTACATACACTTAGGTTGGAGTCATTAAAACTCGTTTTTCAACCACTCCACAAATTTCTTGTTAACAAACTATAGTTTTGGCAAGTCGGTTAGGAAATCTACTTTGTGCAAGACACAAGTAATTCTTCCAACAATTGTTTACAGACAGATTATTTCACTTATAATTAACTACATCACAATTCCAGTGGGTCAGAAGTTTACATACACTAAGTTGACTGTGCCTTTAAACAGCTTTGAAAATTCCAGAAAATGATGTCATGGCTTTAGAAGCTTCTGATAGGCTAATTGACATCATTTGAGTCAATTGGAGGTGTACCTGTGGATGTATTTCAAGGCCTACTTTCAAACTCAGTGCCTCTTTGCTTGACATTATGGGTAAATAAAAAGAAATCAGCCAAGACCTCAGAAAAAATTTTGTTCATCCTTGGGAGCAAAAAAAGTCTGGTTCATCCTTGGGAGCAATTTCCAAACGCCTGAAGGTACCACGTTCATCTGCACAAACAATAGTACGCAAGTATGAACACCATGGGACCACGCATCCGTCATACTGCTCAGGAAGGAGACGCGTTCTGTCTCCTAGAGATGAACGTACTTTGGTGCGAAAAGTGCAAATTAATCCTAGAACAACAGTAAAGGACCTTGTGAAGATGCTGGAGAAAACAGGTACAAAAGTATCTATATCCACAGTAAAACGAGTCCTATATCGACATAACCTGAAAGGCCGCTCAGCAAGGAAGAAACCACTGCTCCAAAACCGCCATAAAAAAGCCAGACTACGGTTTGCAACTGCACATGGGGACAAAGATCATACTTTTTGGAGAAATGGCCTCTGGTCTGATGAAACAAAAATAGAATTGTTTGGCCATAATGACCATCGTTATGTTTGGAGGAAAAAGGGGGAGGCTTGCAAGCCGAAGAACACCATTCCAACCGTGAAGCACGGGGGTGGCAGCATCATGTTGTGGGGGTGCTTTGCTGCAGGAGAGACTGGTGCACTTCACAAAATAGATGGTATCATGAGGGAGGAAAATGATGTGGATATATTGAAGTAACATCAGTCAGGAAGTTAAAGCTTGGTTGCAAATGGGTCTTCCAAATGGACATTGACCCCATGCATACTTCCAATGTTGTGGCAAAATGGCTTAAGGACAACAAAGTCAAGGTATTGGAGTGGCCATCACAAAGCCCTGACCTCAATCCCATTGAAAATATGTGGGCAAAACTGAAAAAGCACGTGCGAGCAAGAAGGCCTACGAACCTGCCTGTTACACCAGCACTGTCAGGATGAATAGGCCAAAATTCACCCAACTTATTGTGGGAAGCTTGTGGAAGGCTACCCGAAACGTTTGACCCAAGTTAAACAATTTAAAGGCAATACTACCAAATACTAATTGAGTGTATGTAAACTTCTGACCTACTGGAAATGTGATGAAAGAAATAAAAGCTGAAATAAATACTTCTCTCTACTATTATTCTGACATTTCACATTCTTAAAATAAAGTGGTGATCCTAACTGACCTAAGACAGGTAATTTTTACTAGGATTAAATGTCAGAAATTGTGAAAAACTAAGTTTAAATGTATTTGGCTAAGTTGTATGTAAACTTCCAACTTCAACTGTATATCAATATTTGCGAATAAAGGCGTTTCCACCGCCGTTTCTCTCATAATACATTTTACACACAAAAAGATCCCAACTTGTCTTGTGTAATTTGTTTCGTCGACATTTGGAAAGTTTACTGACAAATGTTCTGTTTGCTGTCTCCATTTGCTGTTTCCATCAGCCTTTTGTGACATTTTTTATCCGACATGAACTTTACTCGCTTAAAAAAGTTGGATGGAAACCTGGTTTATGAACACGTAGGATACATTTGGAAAGTATTCAGACCTCTTCCCTTTTTCCACATTTATTTACGTTACAGCCTTTTCTAAAATTGATTAATTACTTTTTTTCTCATCAATCTACACACAATACCCCATAATGACAAAATGAAAACAGGATTTTGCAAATTTATTACAAATAAAAAACAGAAATACCTTATTTACAAAAGTATTCAGACCCTTTGCTTTGAGACTCGAAATTGAGCTCAGGTGCATCCTGTTTTCATTGATCACCCTTGAGATGTTTCTGCAACTTGATTGGAGTCCATCTGTGGTCAATTCAATTGATTGGACATGATTTGGAAAGGCACACCCCTGTCTATATGAGGTCCCACAGTTGACAGTGCATGTCAGAGCAAAAACCAAGCCATGAGGTCGAAGGAATTGTTCGTTGAGCTAAGAGACAGGATTGTGTCAAGGCACAGATCTGGGGAAGGGTAACAAAAAATGTCTGCAGCATTGAAGGTCCCCAAGAACAGTGGCCTCCATCATTCTTCAATAGAAGAAGTTTGGAACCGCCAAGACTCTTCCTAGAGCTGGCCGCACGGACAAGTGAGCAATCGGGGGAGAAGGGCCTTGGTCAGGGAGAGGGAGGTGAACACGATGGTCCCTCTGACAGAGCTGCAGAGTTCCTCTGTGGAGATGGGAGAACCTTCCAGAAGGACAACCATCTCTGCAGCACTCCACCAATCAGGCCTTTATGGTAGAGTGGCCAGACAGAAGCCACTCCTCAGTAAAAGGCACATGACAACCCGCTTATAGTTTGCCAAAAGGCACCTAAAGGACTCTCAGAACATGGTCTGGTCTGATGAAACCAAGATTGAACTATTTGGCCTGAATGCCAAGCATCACGTCTGGAGGAAACCTCGCACCATCCCTACGGTGAAGCATGATGGTGGCAGCATCATGCTGTGGGGATGTTTTTCAGCGGCAGGAACTGGGAGACTAGTCAGTATCGAGGGAAAGATGAACGGAACAAAGTACAGAGAGATCCTTGATGAAAATCTGATCCAGAGCGCTCAGGACCTCAGACTTCGGGACAAGTCTCTGAATGTCCTTGAGTGGCCCAGCCAGAGCCTGGACTTGAACCCGATCGAACATCTCTGGAGAGACCTGAAAATAGCTGTGCAGCAACGCTCCCCATCCAACCTGACAGAGCTTGAGAGGATCTGCAGAGAAGAATGGGAGAAAGTCCCCAAATACAGGTGTGCAAAACTTGTAGCGTGATACTCAAGAAGACTCGAGGCTGTAATCACTGCCAAAGGTGCTTCAACAAAGTACTGAGTAAAGGGTCTGAATACTTATAAATTTGCTACAATTTCTAAAAACCTGTTTTTGCTTTGTCATTATGGGGTGTTGCGTGTCGATTGAAGAGGGGGGAAAAAACAATTTAATCAATTTTAGAATAAGGCTGTAATGTAACAAAATGTGGAAAATGGAAAGGAGTCTGAATAATTTCTGAATGCACTGAACATTTTCATAAACCAGGTTTCCATCCAACCTTTTTATGCCAGTAAAGTACAAGTCGGATAAAAAATGTCACGACAGGCCTGATTGAAACAGCACATAGAAACAGCAAACAACTGTGCTTTTTCACAAGTACCCAGTTTTTTAAAAGGTTATCTGGATTTTGCCTATCGTATAGGATTAAATGCATAGAAATAGAAACTGTTTGTGAGAATAGGTCTATTGTGGTCTGGATGTACACAAGAGATGTGTGTTCACCATCGCACTATTGACACAAAACACTTGTAGGCAAAGCTATTGATCTAGCTAACTACGCAAGGCTATTTCTCAAACCTAGTGGGCTTACCTAGATATTATTTACCTTTATATGTGCCATGTTCAACTGAAGTGAATTACAGTTGCAGGAGCAGGAAAAATACACGTCAGAAATATACAATGACAACATGTTGGCATAATTAGATACTGTAGGCTAAGCCTGGGGTGATTAAAAAAACCATAGGACTAAAACATAGATACATGTGTGTAAGTAAAGAGCCCAATTCTCTTACTTTTGTAGTTCCAATGGATGCTGGTTGCCTGGATCTCTTGAGTGGGTATGTAGTCATCCGTGAATTTCTTTCCTTGAAGTCGATGCCATAGAGTGCTCTTGCCAGTATTTCGGTCTCCGCGGATAACTATTTTCACTTGGAAGAAATAACGAAACAAAGTAAGACTAGCCTGCCTCTAAATATAT
Source organism: Salvelinus namaycush (assembly GCF_016432855.1). NCBI lineage: Eukaryota > Metazoa > Chordata > Actinopteri > Salmoniformes > Salmonidae > Salvelinus > Salvelinus namaycush. The sequence continues at coordinate 36,113,894 of NC_052307.1, forward strand.
GTACAGTAGCCTATATTCTATAATACATATTGCTATGAGCGTAACAAAATATGTATCACTTACTGTTGTATTGTACTCCTTTGGCAAAGCGTCTCTGTAAACTCTGGTTCATGGACTGCATGCCAGCAGGGATGCTCTTGTCTCTCGGCTGGCCTGGTTCAGAACCAACTAACTTCTTCAAAGCTGAAAACATCTTGACAGGAAGCTGATCTAACTAACCCTGTCAGAAATGTGTGAAATATAGTGTATTTGACTGAAACAAAATGGTGGAAGAGTTTCTAGACTACTGATGTAGATTTAAATGTTATATTGAGTGATGATCTGATCAACACAAGTAGGCCTAAGCTATGAATCCAGAAATTTAAAGTAGTACTGTATTTTCGTACACAGAAGTAGCATTACCCCCCATCAGGAAGATACATGGGTAGGTAGGTAAGCTTGCATATTTCAGTATACGACTAGATTTTTCTACTAAGAGGATTCCTCAAGGGCAGACAATAACTTTATCAGTTATCGGTTTCTTCTCTCATGTGGTTTTGGGTTACGATCATCTGCAAGAAAGAAACCACATGCGAAATTGAACTACCAGTGTTTCCCCTATTTGCATTTAGCAGTAGCGCAGCATTTAACAGTTTTAGTGGGGGTTCCCCCAATTCTCGCATATTGGCGAATAAGTGATTTGAAAGTCTAGGTTTGAGATAAAATATGTCACAAATTACTGTTGAAAAAGGCTTGCTCCAAATTCCCATTGGAACACAGCCATTTTAAAAGTGCAGGGCTTGTGCAACGTGCCATACCTTTTTCGTCTTACAGGAATGATAAACATATGAGGAGAAAGCTGAAGTCTACCTATCCATTGATTGTAAATATATCCGCTGTCCGGTTCCCAGTTCGTCCACTAGATTGCAGTAGGAGATCACAAAGTCTCTTGGCCACTTGAAACCAGTTGCGTCTGGTTTGGGTAGTGAGTCACTGTGCCAAAATTGCTGAATGGATTTTCACGCCTGACATCTTAATACAACCTTAGTAATCAGGGCTTTCACATTATTGAGTTTGTCTTTTTGAAAAAAGACACAGGTGAAGAAAATTCAAACGTATTTTCCTATTCCTATGAACGCTGAGCTAGCTAAACATAGCGTGTATACAAGGTAAGGTGGCTGAAGAAGAAAATGCGTTGCTTTATGACTATCAGGGTGTACCCTTTCCATGCATACTAAATGTTTGTACTTTCAGTTACTTGACCTACATTGCAGGAATATGACCATAGTGATTTATGATTTAAAAAAAAAAAGATAATTACCTGCAATTCTACATATTTTTTACATGGCTTAGGCTTATGACCAGGGTGAAAAATAAAAAAATTCAAACCACAGGTCAGGTGTATTCAGGATGCTTGGAACATGAAATGAACACTCAAAATTCAACAACTTTGTTACTTAGACATTTTTGGGGGATGAAATTTAAAGTATGTAAACATTGTTTGGGTGGTTTGACACTACTCAAACAGTAATGAAATTAGATAGGGAGATAGGCAAATTCTAGAAACAGCAGGAAGGGTTGAACCAGTGATTGATCCCTGTTCTCTGGTGGAAAGTTGTATGTGGCACGTACCAGGGAGTTACCACTACACACCAAGGCTCTACAGGAAATAATAATATTAATCAAAATCACCCAACCTTCAAGAAAAATCTAATGAATATCAGTACTAATGATAGTACTAAATCTAATGAATATCAGTACTCAGGTGGTTTATGCCTACTAGTTGAAGATCCTTGCCATCATCTTACTCTACATAGACAAAATATGATGCGTTTATGAGTTGTGAGTCCCCCTACCATCCCTGCCTAGCATGTGCACAATACTACACTTTCTAAAACAACCTCAGACATCCGGAAAACGCCTTCGTCCATTAACTCTTAAATGTAATATAATGGAACAGTCATGATCAAGGGCTAGTGAAAACCGATTCTTGACTATTCAGATTTTTCAACTGAGCAATAGGGTAACTTACATAACAGTATATTTTTCTAATATTGTCAGTGTTAACCAAAGATAACAGTGTAACACTTTTCCTTGGGCATCAGCTGATACAAGGTATACTGAACAAAAATATAAATGCAACAATTTCAACTATTTTACTGAGTTACAGTTCATATAAGGAAATCAGTCAATTAAAATGAATTCATTAGGCCCTAATCTATGGATTTCTCATGACTGGGCAGAGGCACAGCCATGGTTGGGCCTGGGAGGGTTTTATTTCTTATTAAACCTTTATTTAACTAGGCAAGTCAGTTAAGTATAGGCCCACCCACTGGGGAGCCATTTCCCCCACAAAAGAGCTTTATTTCAGACAGAAATACTCCTCCGTTTCATCAGCTGTCCGGGTGGCTGGTCTCAGACAATCCCGCAGGTGAAGAAACCAGATGTGGAGGTCCTGGGCTGGCGTGGTTACACGTGGTCTGCGGTTGTGAGTCCGGTTGGACGTACTGACAAATTCTCTAAAACAACGCTGGAGGAGGCGTATGGTAGAAAAATGAACATTAAATTCTCTGGAAACAGCTTTGGTGGCCATTCCTGCAGTCAGCATGCCAATTGCACACTCCCTCAAAGCTTGAGACATCTGTGTTGTGTGACAAAACTGCACATTTCAGTGGCCTTTTATTGTTCCCAGCACAAGTGGCACTTGTGTAACGATCATGCTGTTTAATAATCTTCTTGAAATGCCACACCTGTCAGGTGGATGGATTATCTTGGCAAAGGAGAAATGATCACTAACTGGGACGTAAACAAATTTGTGCACAACAATTCAGAGAAATAAGCTTTTGTGCATATGGAACATTTCTTGGATCTTTTATTACAGCTCATGAAACATGGGACCAACACTTTCCATGTTGCGTTTATAATTTTTGTTCAGTATAGTAACAGTTAGCTAGCTAGCCGGCAGAGTCTGGTGTAACTAGGGAACACGTTAGCTACCTAGCTAGTGTGATGTTGATCTAACTATCTGATATGCCCTCGGATTATATTACTTTGTTAACTAGCTAACGTTTGATAGCTACCTGCTTACCTGTTTTGCGATTGCATCTAATAGTCACAAACTCACCGGCACATATGCTGCCATGACTAATGTGTATACTACCTAGTTTATGACGTTATTGACGATGTGGCTTGTTAGTTAGCATCACGATAAAGTAGCTTGCTAGCGGTAACATTGGATTACGTTGACAGTGCTGAGTGGTGTCCTAAAAATACCCACCGGCAATCAAAGGATTCTTCAATGTAGCAAAGGTGACATGGTTATTTCCAAATCCAACTCCTCCTGATGCACGTGAAAGACGCTAACGTTACACACTCTTAGCTAAACAGCTTGCTTCCTGGTGGCACCATAGATACTTTTGAGGAGATAGGAACCTCCATTGGAATCGTATTAACGCCCATTGTGTGAGAAGCCCCTGTGCATTTCCGGGCCGGGCTCGATGTGGGCGGAGTCAAACGTCGGGTCCGGTCTCAATGTGGGCGGAGTCAAACGCGTTTAAACCGAACCCTTCCCATCTCCTTCAAGGTTACCCAAATTGAGGTAAACGTCAACGAATCTTAATCGAACTTAACCTACATGGAAAAAAATATAAACCATGGAAGTAAGTGAGACTGTCATTATGCATAATGTACTTTGTAATATTCATGTTATACCAGTGTAGTGGTATATCTTTATATGACCCAACTACCGCACCGATTTTAGCATAGCGTTAATTAGCACCCATTTGCACGTGAGCTAGCTAATTGCTCACAATGAGGGAATCTTATTTGGACAAATTTTCCTACTTGAGCAATAAGCCTAGGTTTACATGTACAGTTATGTAATCGATTTGATCGTTGATTTTTCCTGTGTTTCTTCGATGTATGCGTTGTTGTGTTTGGCTGGCTCTAAATGTGTATCGTTGATGCCATTCCCTTAGTTACACATAGTGAGTCTACACGGCCTACACAGTGTATATACAATAATGAAATCACCTGGTCCCAACATACATGACAAGTCAAGAAAAGTCATTTTAACTTGTCCACACTGCAAACTGAAGTTAAAAAAATAAACTTCAAAACACATTTACGAAGAAAGCATACACATTGCTTTGAAACTGTGTCCAAGGAAAGATTTTTGGCATGTGAGTGCATTGTGAGAAATGGTGTGTTTGCAGTCAAATACATTTTCTGGTCCAGCAACACCAATAAATGTTGTGAAAAAATACTTGGGCTAATTCAGTTCCAACTGTGTTCAAACCTGTTATGCATGCTGGAGTATTAAAAAGCTGCTGAATTGTACTTTTTCTTTACTTTCACACACACTGTGTTCACAGAAACATTGCTTGGATCTTGTTCCCTGGACCTTGGAGGACTTTTGGTGTGGATGATGTTCAGGTTAGATAGTCCTTTAAATTGTTCCACTGAACTGTACCATTTGATTGTCATTCCTTTATTGAAAATTGTACGTTCACACCGCAGGGCCTACCAAAGCAAGGTTTCTCAAACAACCGTGGGGTGTTTGTTTTGATGGTAAGATGCTGGCTATTCAGTTTTATGTTAGTCCTATTTTCTGTTATAACAATGCATGAAAATGTGTTATTTCTGTGCTTGCAGCATGTAAAACACACTATTGTTATTGCTCATACTTTTTCTTGTTTATTATTCTTGACACTTTGGGACCTATTTCCTACAGTTTTTACACAATTCATACATCAAACTCCTGCAGAGCTGGATGCTGGTGTGACATGCAGTGACTTCTTGAGGGGGTGTATTATTTATTGTTATAACTATCAAACGTAACAACCTACTCTTAACTTACAGTAAGCTCTGTACATTGCAATGGAAGCACAGTGTGATTTCACTGAGCTATGTATAAATTATGAAATTCTCATCACTAATGGATATGTTTTTTGGGATCCCCATCTGTTTTTATTTAATTTATTTTTTCAAAGCCTAATTTGCTGCATGTTTTCCTATGGTGGTGCTTGGTTCTCCTGTAGAACTTTCCTATGCTGTAACATTATAAAAGTGTTTAATTTGCATCCTTAAAATCAAATGCTTCGCTGTAGCCAGACTGACCTGAATATATGTTCATATTGAATGTATGTTATTCACTGACTGAGGTCTGAAGAAGAGAGGTTGAAAGATTGAAAAAGGCAGTGAAAACAAAACACTACAGGTAGTTGTCATATGATGAGTGGTAGTCTTAAACCAATGTTTAAAGACGTAACCCCCCCCCCCCCCCCCCCCCCCCCAATATATTTCAGGGTGATGTAGAAGACGTCCCCCCCAAGAAGTCACATCAGCATCCAGCTCTATAGGATCAGGTACTGTATTGGCTCTTAGCTAAAGTAAGGTACATTCTTGTACACACATCCCTAGAGGTTCCCTTACATTACTTAATGACCACAATCTGTTTTCTTTCTGGACGATACTGAAAACAAAATGCACTGGGAGCTGTGAACTGGGTACGTAGTCTGTGTGTAATGCCCATAGGCTTGATGCATGGCAAGATATTATAGTTGTGATGACTTGAGTAGTTATATCACTGAAAACCCCTTTAGTAATAGTGGCTTTTGTTTGCATGGTGGTATTGTGAAAGTGGGGTGTAATTTGACTTGCTCACCCAATGAGGCACTACTCTTAATATTTATTCTTCCTTTTTCTTCAAGGAAGCAGCTGTTCTTCTAAGGGACACCCTAGAGGCAGCAAGGTGGTGCGAACTCTGAACATTTAAAGGCACTGTTTCCCTCCCTAGTGTAATTGGGGTGGATGGGGAAGACTGCATTACAACCTTTAAAGAACTACGGTTGTATGATGGCCAGGATGAAGAGGAAAATATTATCCTCAAGGAACCATTCATGTTACAGAGAGATTATGAGATGTTTTATGTGGAGGCAGTCGTTAAGAAAATTACTGTCTTTGCCTCTTGAGGAGCAGGAGTGAAGCCATTTTTGAGGTGTGGTCAAACCTTGTTTTTGTCTGCTTTGTTAATTGTGTTGTTTAGTAAAGATGATGTAGAAGTCACCCGAGTCTCTGATCTCTTTTACTGGAGCTGGTATAACTTAATGTACAAAGCACATTCAGTATGTCTGTCTCCATTCTCACGAGGAAAGTAAACAGCATTATAAATCAGGATGGGTAGTAACTGGGTGTGTATATGCTCAATGAAATAATATAATTAGTGATAACATTTATCACCACAATTTTTACCAGTACATGACATGCATAACAAGTCCGTTGTTCACTGCAACAATATCAGTAGCATGAGGCAAAAAAAGTGTTACAACACAGCTGCTGGTACCACTTCATATTTCTTACGATCTTCCAATACGTTTGTATTCAACGTGTGTCTTGCGCTAACGTGTCTGCATTCAGTGTGTGACTGTCAAATCTTTGATGGCCAAAAGGTGGGCGGGGCCAAACGTTGACTCCGCCCACATGGAGCCTTGCGGTAATTGCACACTGCAGTCAGAAGTACTTGCATTGTGCAAGTGCATTCTAGGCTATTTTGGGACAAGGAGCTTCTTCAAGGAATGAATGGTAGTCAATTGAGTGCCAACTCAAACACTTGGCATGAATTACATTAACAAAAAGTACAACATTGCGAATATTTCCTAGATGTAAGATTAACTTGATTTCTGGAATATCGTATAGCTTTGAAATCGTGAAATCACGTACTTATGAGGAAAATGGGCAGGTTACCCTGACTTTTAGACGGGATTGCATGACGACGTGAACGCGATTGGTCGACAGTCTACCTGGCGGAGCTTCATACGTTGCCCCAGTCATTTCTGCTGTGATTCTTATCTACTCCTTTTCTAATATCTCTGGTGGTACTTGCTTCATCAAGCTACACGTAGTTCGATTATTTTCTGTCTCACCCTGGCAGTTGCTATGGGTGAATACTGTACAAGGGGCAAGTAGCTAGCTACCTTAGCTAGACTTTTCATAGGCTTTCGATGGATTTCTTGTGACCACTGAACTTGAGCTATATATTAAAGGGATAGTTCACCCAAAATACACAATTACATATTGGTTTCCTTACGGTGTATGCAGTCTATGTACAATATATTACACAAAGCCATGCTTTGGTTTAGTTTCCCTGGCACTGTTTCCAAATCCTGTTTTAGCATTTGGGGCACAAATCTCATTCAAGTCTTGGTACCGACATGGTGCGCGAAAATGGCAAATATCGGTACCATGACTTGAATGGGATTTGTGCCATAAATGCTAAAACATTAGCATGGAAACAGTGTCATGGAAATAAAACCAAAGCATGGATTGCTGTCATATCTTGTCTATAGACAGGTTGCCTGACAATGTCACGAAAATGATGCACGAGCATCGCAGGGGTAGAAGGGCATGGGTTATGAACAGTTAGCTAGCAACAATGACTGACAGTGGGAATGGTAGGTGGCTTGTTTCAGCTAGTTGTATCTTGTTCTTGATACCTTGTTTTGAGGTGTTTTGACTTATACCAGGTCTATTGGCAGGTTCCCACGTTTGTTACACAAAAGCAACGTCGAAAAAAAGAAGCATTGCAACATGTGTAATGGAAATGGCAGCTATAGGATAAATGTCCTAAAGATCAACAACATTTTTATCTGTTCGACAGGGGTGTCTTTTTCTTAATTAATGATGATTGCCGAATAATGATTAAAATCAGTAAAATTGTTAATTGCTGCATATTGCCTTTATTTTTGTTCAGTGTAGGTAAGTTAAATATTCTATAAGAATCAATGGCTACATATTAATTTAAGTAAAAAAATGCATGTAGCAACTGCAGTAAAAACAAATAGATGTTTCACACATTTTTATCTAACTATGACAAGCCATTCATGTCCATAGCAGTGATTATATCTAAATGTAGAACACATGAATGTAGCAAAAACGTTGGAAGTTCGGCTTGAGTTGAGTCAATCAGCTGTTCCAGCCACATTGCTCTCCTGAAAGCGCCCCCAGCGGCAGCGTCATTCTCTTGCATGTTCGGGGAGAAATGGCTGCACAAGAGCCATCACCACCATCTTCACTGGAAGGCAACAAACCAGGGTTTCCTAAGAAAATTTTGGCGAACAACCTCGAAGAAAAACACATGTGTAATTCTTGTTTGAAAATATTGAGAAGGCCTCTACAAGCCCAATGTGGCCATCGTTTTTGTTCATTCTGTTTCAACAAAATTGTTAGGTGAGTGTCGTGCTCAGACTGAGTGATGTTGCTCTACAAACGCTAACATTAGCTAGCTCTTTAGCTAGTTACACTTGCCCATAGCATTCATGAACAAGCTAACTGTCAGTGTATGTCAACACGTTGCGAGGCTTGCCAGGTGTTTATAAACTCAGTTAATCTATGGTCAAGTATTGATCTAGGTACTGTCACCCTGTTGTATCCCCACAATGACCTTGTTCAAACACATCAATGGTTCTGCAAGTGCAAGCTAACTACCCAGGGGACGAGGATTGTTAATGTTAACAGTCCGTAGGCAATCATCAGTGATTGGTTAGCTATAACGTTAGCTCTTGTAACTGGGTGTTAATTGAGATTAGGTAACAGTTAGCTAGCTAAATTAACTGTTTATCTGTATGTAGCCATTTCTCTAGTCTTCTATGTTACATATTTTATGTCTTTCAAGTTCTGGACCACATAAATGCAGTGCTTGCGTCAAAGAGGACTTGTTTGAGGACCCCACATCTATTCTTAATGAAGGCGGTGTAAGTACTTGTGTAGTTGATTCAGATATTTGCACAGACTACTGTACATAGCTGACAGTAGCTAATATAATGTCAATGATTACCAGAGACTAATTAGATTTTTTGTAACAGAGGCTATAGTCGTGCATTGATTTTGCAGTCTGTTAAACAGTATTATTCCTACTGACTAGACACTTAATTACATACTGTAACCCAGTGGTACTAGACAGATTGGATCTCCGTCTAGCAGTATAACATACACCTACCTCAGTGGAGGCCATTATTAAGAGCCATCCTCCCCTCAGCAGCCTCCACTGACCTAAATTGCGAGTTATTTACTGACCCGTGCTATGCTTGTTTGGCAACACTTTTCCCACAGCCGAGCCTATATCCGTAGACGGTTCAGATTAGGAACTCGTTGTTTACATCGCTGAGCATTGCCCAAGAATAATTAAATCCAATGGTTAGATGCTACCACCCTTCCCCTCCTAATCAAAACTGAACATGAATGTCAATGTTTGCACATACACGCTCCATTCTACTTGTCTTGCGAGGCTGATTAGCTAGGACAAACAGGTGTGAAACGACAGGTGTCTGCTCAAAATTGGGGGACAACATTTGGCAAGATCGTTTTGTATGGCCCGGTGCCCCTGGTGAGTGGAGATTTCACGTAAGAACCAATGGATCCGTCTAAAATGTGCGAACTCCGCCTACCCGGACAGAGTATGTGAGCGGAGTGTGAAGGCTGGAGTGTCGGCCTTCTCACCCGCTCTAATTTTGCTCCAACAGCACTCCCTTCACGAGCTCAGGGCATGCCCGGCCCAGCATGCATTTGTAGTCTACTTGTGTGCTGTTATAGCCCCTTGCTTTATCTACTCTCATGGAGTTCGCTAAATATTTTCATAAAGAAACTGATAAAACACACAGGTGCTATATCAAGGTGACTTACAAAGATGAGGACCAAGAGCAAGAGAGGGCGTACAGTGATGTAGTGTTCACAACTAAATAATTATTTTGCAATGTGAAAAGACACGTATCCCAAAAGCATGATGGTGTACCAACTATGTGCACATGCTAAAAGAAAGGAACAAATCAAATCAAAGTTTATTCGCGCCGAATACAAAATAATCAAAATAATTCATTTTCATTCCTTCTTAGGCTCCCTGTCTGGCTCCTGACCTATTTAGTGTATTTATATGCTGTTTAATATGACATGTAGCCTATTTGAAATGATGTGCGCTTCTTACATTCATATTTTCTTGTTTATTCAAATACTTTTCATTCAAGTCCATATGGTTTGGTTTCAATACTTCAAAACCAATTGGTATGTCCAGGTAGTCACAAAAATAGATGGGTGTTGGTTAAATTGTAATTTTAATGAATGGATCGAATTTGGAGCTACGTTTTTTTTCCTGTGAGTGCAGAGGGGTTTTTAGCGGCGCTGTTGGAAAGGACATGCTCCATGAATGATGAGTTGGATTGCTCAACTCCGCTCATAGGCTCTTCACCCGGGGCACCGGGCCATGTTAAACGAACTCGTCCATGGAATCCATGTTTGGTTTTTATTTGGAATGGGGGGTGGTAGCATCTAACAATTGGGTTTAATTCTTTCTTGGGCACTACTCAGCGACCCAAAGAACGACTTTCGAATCAGAACCCACTGCGGATATAGGTTCGGACATGGGGAAAGTGTTGCCAAACAACAATAAGCTCAAGTTGGCAAATATCTCAGAAGTTTATAAGACTAAATTGGGCTATGCATACTGGTTTGGTGTTCTCATTTACTCAGAAAACAGGTATGTGTTGAATCTTTGTGCTTTAATAATACAATAGTCTAACCTTCCCTTTCCCTCAAGGCTTTTCCTGACAATGCAGCGCGGAGAGAAGTCGAAGCATTGGCAGCTGTTTGTCCAAATGAAGGATGCACTTGGACGGGCAATATCAAAGAATATGAGGTATGGGATTGATTTGTATTTCTTTATACCAAATAATGTACATGTTTAAAAACTTGTTCATAGTTGTAGGTTTTAAATATGCTGCTCCACTTTTAATTTAACGTCAAATTTGATGCAATCAATAAACACTTTTCCATCCATAGTTGTGAGTGATGTCATACCAAAAAAATCATGACAGTTGTGATGGAAACAGGAAGTTTTGGTACAATTTTATAAATGCCGACAGATAATTTGTTCTTTCGACATGGTGGGATCTTTTTGTATCGGTAAAGCAAATGATGTGAGAAGTGGTGGTGGAAACGCCTTTATGTGCAAATATTGATATAAAACCATCAAATCAAAGTAAACTTGGAGTCACGCGATGATATGGTGTGTGGTTCTCCCTTGGGCTGTGGCGGTTATGACATTTTGTCAGCCGGTGATTGTCAAGCAAATGACTGCCGGTCTCACGGTAATTGACCGTTAATAAACATAAGCACATTTAGCATCTCCTGCCTTCCACACACAGCCTACAAGCCACATGTGCAGACCTTTGGAACATCTATGTTTGATGGAAACACACTACGGGTGGGAAAAGTATCGTTTTTTTTGTTGTTGAATATTTACATAAATCTGTTGCCGATTGGATAAAACCTAGCCATTGTCATTGTATTTTTTGCAACTCTCAAATACCACTGATAATTTAAAAAAAATCCTGTTTCAATTACAGATGAACAAGTATAGAAAAAAGTGCTAAGTCTACTACATGAATGTTCTTAATAGATTACCAAATCTACGGTATATTCATTTGTTTTGAAGTGTTGTTGTCGTGTGTTTTCCAGGTGAACCACGAGGGAAAGTGTGACTTCATGATCATTCTCTGTCCCTCCTGTAAAGAACTCATGAGAACCAATGAGCTGGAGCGCCACAACGAACGAGAATGTCCTGAGAGGACTTTAAACTGCAAATACTGCAAAGAACCTTTCCATTTCAAGAACATCAAGGTAAATCACCATACTTGTCTGCGTTTTGTTTCATTATCGAAATCAGACGTAGAACATGTACTGTTTTGTTATTGGTTGTAGCCTATATAAAAATACATTAACAGTTTTGTTTTCTAGGCTCACGATGAGATCTGTCCAAAGTACCCTATGATTTGTGAAGGCTGCGCAAAGAAAAAGATTCCCAGAGAAAAGGCAAGGATGGACACATTGTTTACTGATTGATTAACCAATTAAAAATGTTGTTACAGTGCAATCGGAAAGTTTTCAGACCCCTTGACCTTTTCCAAATTTTGTTACGTTACAGCCATATACTAAAAAGGATTAAACAAACCATTTTCCTCGTCAATCTACACACAATACACCATAATGACAAAGAAAAAACAGGTTTTTATTTTTTTTTGAAGTACCTTATTTACATAAGTATTCAGACCCTTTGCAGTGAGACCTGAAATTGAGCTCCGGTGCATCCTGTTTTCATTGATCATCCTTGAGATGTTTCTACAAATTGATTGGAGTCCACCTGTGATAAATTCAATTAATTGGACATGATTTGGAAAGACACACACCTGTCTATATAAGGTCCCACAGTTGACAGTGCATCTCAGAGCAAAAGCCAAGCCATGAAATCGAAGGAATTGTCCGTAGAGCTCCGAGACAGGAATGTGTCGAGGCACAGATCTGGGGAAGGGTACCAAAAAATGTCTGCAGCATTGAAGGTCCCCAAGAACACAGTGGCCTCCATCATTCTTAAATGGAAGAAGTTTGGAACCACCAAGACTCTTCCTATAGCTGGCCGCCCGGCCAAACTGAGCAATAGGGGGAGAAGGGCCTTGGTCAGGGAGGTGACCAAGAACCCGATGGTCACTCTGACAGAGCTGCAGAGTTCCTCTGTGGAGATGGGAGAACCTTCCAGAAGGGCAACCATCTCTGCAGCACTCCACCAATCAGGCTTTTATGGTAGAGTTGCCAGACAGACGCCACTTCTCAGTAAAAGGCACATGACAGCCCGCTTGGAGTTAACCAGAAGGCACCTAAAGACTCTCAGACCATGAGAAACAAGATTCTCTAGTCTGAATCCAAGATTGAACCTAACAGAGCTTGAGAGGATCTGCAGAGAAGAATGGGAGAATCTCCACAAATACAGGTGTACCAAGCTTGTAGAGTCATACCCAAAAAGATTCCAGGCTGTAATTGCGACCAAAGGTGCTTCAACAAAGTACTGAGTGAAGGGTATAAATACTTGTGTAAATTTTATATTTCTGTTTTTTCAAAATTTGCTAACATTTCCAAAAACCTGTTTTTGCTTTGTCATTATGGGGTATTATGTGTAGATTGATGAGGAAATAAACTAAATAAAGCCATTTTAGAATAAGGCTGTAACGTATCAAAATGTGGAAAATGTCAAGGGGTCTGAATACTTATGAAAGGTACTGAATATTTTTGCAGTAAAAGTGCTTGGATGTTGCTTGATATAAGTTTGTTCTCTCCCTGCAGTATGTGGACCACATCAAGTTCTGCAGTAAATTTAGAGCACCTTGCAGATTTCACGTCGTTGGCTGTGATATGTCTGTAAGTGGACTTTATTTTTTCATTACTATATGGATGCCACCTGTAAGTTTACTGGGTGAAATTGGAGTGGATTTCTTAAGATTACCAGTTTTTGTGAATGTGTTGGCCTTAACCCTACTGTGTATGTGTGTGTGTTTGTATGCAACAACTTTGCCCAAGGTGGAGAAGGAGAAGACCCATGACCATGAGCGTGCATGTTCCTACGAACACTTAAATCTACTCTTGCATTTCATCATGGGCATCAAGGTGAGCCTGGAGAGCTTGCAGCCCCAGAGCCTGGAGCTCGCAGGTCACAAGATCCACGAGCTGCACCGGGCCTTGAGAGAGCTGGAGCTGAAGCTGGGACAGCTGGATGAGGGAGCCCCCGTGCAGGGAGCCTGTGCCCCTACCCTCCCTACCCTGGCCCTCCCTGCCCTGGCCACCTCCTTCACCCCCCTGCCCAGTGCGGTGGGCGCTGCCCTGGAGCTGCAGCTCCACAGTGAGAAGACCAAGGTGGCAGAGCTGAGCCGGCGGTGCCAGGAACTGGAGCTGAAAGTGGGCACCTTCGAGAACATTGTCTGCGTCCTCAACCGAGAGATGGAGCGCTCCTCCACCACCATCGAGGCCTACAACCGCCAGCATCGCCTGGACCAGGACAAGGTGGAGATCCTCAATAACAAGGTAAGGAGGAAGACATCCCCTGTCCCCACTCTGCTTCTATCGACACCAGTCAACTTGCCTCTCTTGTGGCCTGGCTGGTCTAGTGCTAATGCCACAGCCATTGGCACACATGTCTAAGGTGTCGTCTTTGGTCTGTTACTAGTCCAACGCTCTAACCACTAGTCTACCTGCCACCCCATATAAGGAGGTTTGTAATGGCTGGTTCAGAGTTCAGAATGCCACCATGGCGCAGCTATCAGAATGCAGATTAAATGAGGTGACAGAGCAGGGATCCAAATACTGTGTTTTTATTGCACATACAGACACAGGAGCACGTGGGGGAAGGGTTGCAGGATAAGGCATTGTTGTGGTTTACTAGGGAAATACAAGAGGGAGATACAAACACCTATTAAAAGGAAAACAAAACTGAAATGCATCTTACTAACAAATTGTGGATATTGGAAATTGTACTAAGAAATATGGCAGCAACATTATTATTACTATTATCAAACTAAAATTATCTTAACATTAACATTTATACATTAGTAAGGAAGACTAGAGGGCAAAACCTACTGCTTGAGTAGTCAAGGTGTGCTAATGAGCAGAGTTTGGACAGCTGAGGTGAGTGTCAAGGAAGGGGTGAGGCCTAAGGTTAGGGCTGAGGGCATGAGCCTTCAAAACAGGTACAGAATTGTTTCTAATATTATAATTATTATTATAATGATATGATTATTATAATGATATGATTTTCTCCCCAATTTCGATCTTGTCTCATCGCTGCAACTCCCCAATGGGCTCGGGAGGCGAAGGTCGAGTCATGCGTCCCCCGAAACATAACCCGCCAAACCGCGCTTCTTAACACCCGCCCACTTAACCCTGAAGCCAGCTGCACCAATGTGTCGAAGGAAACACTGTTCAGCCTGCAGGAGCCCGGCCCGCCACAAGGAGTCACTAGAGCGCGATGTGCCAAGTAAAGGCTCCCCGGCCAAACCCTCCCCTGACCCGGACACCGCTGGGCCAATTTGTGCGCCGCCGTATGAGACTCCTGATCACGGCCGGTTGTGATACAGACCGGGATCGAACTCGGGTCTGTAGTGACGCCTTAGACCGCTGCACCACTCGGGAGGCCCCAGAATATGTTTTTTAAGACCATAGCTAGGTTTTCATCCAATTGCCAACATATTCCTATGCAAATATTCTAAAATCTGCACCAGAGATGGGTTTCTATCAAATTGACTTGTTGCTGATAAAAGGCTGTGCGTGATAACGTAGTTTACATAAAAATAACTTTTGTGGTTAAATTGCCATGTACCGAAGAAAAAAATACAAGTTAAATGTGTTTCCAGCGCATTTTTCACATATACAGTGCGGGTATAGCCTACATAATGAGATTATTATGGGCAAAAGAGCAAGATTATTTTTATTTGACAAACTGCAGCCAAGCATTGATAATCATGTCACCAGAAAAAGACCCTTGAAAGGAGCATCAAGCTCATCACCTTGCACTTTGACACCCTGGGAAGTTCATCATAACTTATTTTATTGGCCTTCGTAGTGGGAAGACCATGCAACACGTCATCGCGTGTTTCCAAGTTTACTTCAAAATGTTTTTTAAATAAATATTTGCTCATAAAAACGTTCCCACTGTCATTTCTCGCCTAATTTTACTTACACAAAAAAATCCCACTTTGTCTAGTGTGTTTGGTTGACATTTGTAAAGTTCACTGACAAATTAGCTGTTTCCATCAGGCCTGTCGTGAAATGTTTCATCCGCCATGTACTTTACTCGCATAAAAAGGTCGGATGGAAACCTGGTTAATACCTGTCTTTTGTTGCTGCAGGTGCGTCAGCTGGAGAGAACTGTGGGCCTGAGAGACCTGTCCATTGTGGAGATGGAGGGGAATATTCGGGAAATGTCTGCAGCTACGTTTGATGGTATCTTTGTCTGGAAAATCTCCGATTTCACAAAGAAAAGACAGGACGCTGTTGCTGGCAGAGCCCCAGCTATGTTCTCCCCAGGTAATGTTTTTTTTTTTTTTTATCTACCACTTTTATAATTCAAACATCAAAGTAAACCACTCTATGGTACATTGTGCCTAATGTCCAATCATGCATTCTGTATTACTCTATTTTATAATTGTTCATTCATGTTTGAAAAATGGTCTGGTTCTGACAAGGCTTACTTCCTAATCATGTTTATTCATTTTGTAGCATTTTTCACCAGCAAATATGGCTACAAGATGTGCCTACGGATTTATCTGAATGGGGACGGGACGGGACGGGCCAGTCACTTGTCTCTGTTCTTCGTGGTGATGAGGGGACACAGTGACGCCCTCCTCAAGTGGCCCTTCAACCAGAAGGTAAAACTCACTCCTATAACATATGTTATATATCCTACCTGCAATATACGGTACACTGTACGTTAAACACTCATTACCCTTTTGAACAATATTTCACTCATGATATCTTGAATGTGTTGCTGCTTGTACCTTTTTTGTTTGGTGTGTGTGATACTGTGAGAAGCAGCATGTTAATGTCAGTGTTGTATCTACTGTACCTGTATCATAATGACTGGAATGACAAAGGTCATTATGTATTTCAAGGGCAGTAACATCACTAGTAGCTATCTGCCCCTATGTCTATTCTTGGTATTTGTCTTGCATGGTAAATGTAGGTAGATAAATGTTTATTTTGTACATTTTAATCAGTTCCTTGCTACTTGTGTATATTTGTAAAAACAAAATAAACAATTGTTCATCACAAAAGCATGAATGTTGTCATTGAGGCTCGATGTACAGTAGGCCTAGCCTAGATGTTGCGATCTGCCAATCCTCTTGTGTTCAGGTGACCCTGATGCTGCTGGATCAGAATAACCGAGAGCACATCATCGATGCCTTCCGTCCCGACATCTCCTCCTCCTCCTTCCAGAGGCCCGTCAGTGACATGAACATCGCCAGCGGCTGCCCACTCTTCTGCCCTCTTCCCAAACTGGACACCAAAAACTCCTACATACGAGATGATACTATATTCATCAAGGCTATTGTTGACCTCACTGGCCTCTAGGAACAAAGTGTGCCCATTGCCCAGGCTCTCTCCCTTGGTTATTTATGTAATCCACTTGTAGGGGTTTGCCATGCCATCCAGGGGCCTTGCTGTGCTGTTTTATGTCTCAAATGGCACCCTATTCCCTATGTCGTGCACTACTTTTGACCAGAGCATTATGGGCCCTTGTCCAAAGTAGTACACTACATGGGGAATCGGGTGCCATTTGGAACACGTCCGAGATCTTCGGTTAGTATGTGGTTTCTTGGCTGGTTGAAGAGTCCACCATTCACAGCAGTGTTGTGCTAGCCATCATTTAGCTTGACGCCATTGTTACCAAGCAACCAATATCACAATCACATTTTGCGATGTAGTTCTTGTTAAATTGAAAATAGAAAGTGTTGTTTGAGATTTCCCTTCAGTTAGTGGGACAGCCGTTTGCTGTTATTGTATTGATACAACTATGCTACTGCTAACGCTTGTACCATGGACCTCTGGCACTTTAGCTTTGTAGGATGAAAACAGAAACAGCGCAATGGTCATGTCATTCTGTTAGCGTTAGGCACTTGTGTAACTGCATTTGATGCTAGATATTTGGTAAACCACTCATTTCGAGCAACTTTTGCATAGACAGACGTGGAGTTCCAACAACTACAATTGATGCCCATTATCTTACCTTTTAAGTGGTCAGCTTGGCACATACTTTGCAGTGCATTTAAGAGTAGGCATTTGAAGTCATCTGACATTTGTGTCAAGCGTTGTGTGCCTCTAATCTCAAGTCCTGTGTTTGTAGTGGTGGCTATTTCTTGAATTCCATGAATTCCAGGTGCAGTATTTGGATTTTGAATCAATGTTGTCTGCACACATTTTCTTTCCTCTTTTTGAGCTGAGTTGCTATATTAGTTTGCATGTTGGATCTGTGGAAGATACACTGTAGTTTGCAACAGGGTAGTTCACTAAACCTGAATCGCAGCGACCGAGAAGTTGTCATCAGCCTGGTGTTATAGCTTGACGTGGGAAGGACTTTTATTGGGAAGAGATCAAGGATTGTTTACAAATCACTAAACAGGGTCTTAGAAATCTAATGACATTCAAGGGTAAATGTTTATTTGTATTAGTGTTTTCTTCACAGCTTTGAGCTGTTCATTGATTCCAGATAAAATCTGTGACCTAGCTTTTACGATAAGAAGTGCCTGCATCCGTCATAAGTTCATTCTGATCAATGAGCCGTTGAACTGTTGATGTGCTCTCCTGTGAAATAGATGGATCCAAAAAAGTTTCAGTTGTGTGAAAAAGAGCAGTTCTATATCCTTATAAAAACCCTTTACTGTGGTGTATTTTGGTATGTTCATATGTCCGGTGAAATAATTGTTTGATTTTACTACACCACACAGGTCTAAATATTGCACACTGATGAATTCATGTCATTTATATCTGGGATCCTTCAGTTGAATAGGGGAGTCTTAGATAACTAACAATTGGCTTTACATCTAAATGCAAATTAACCCAGGATGTTTTCAAGCCAGTCTCAACACATATTGAAACCTCTCTGTGCATGAGGTGTTTCAATAAAGATACACATAATATTAAGTATTGGTTTACTTTAAAGAACAACATTTTATTTGTAATTGTTCTTAATATATGATTGAGTGTTCTATTGCTAATTTACGTCACATACGCAAATCGGCAAATGCTGTTAAATTACAGGTTTTGCTATTGATGTATGCAGAGAGTGAAATATAGTTACATATACTCTCCTCCGTATTTATCTGGACATTGAAGAAAACATTTGTAAATCTCACCCTATACGCCAGCATTTTGGATTTGAGATCAAATGTTTCCTATGAGACGACAGTACAGAATGTCACCTTTTCATTTGAGGGTATATTCATCCATATCTGTTTTACCATTTAGGAATGAAAGAACTTTATGTATCTAGTCTCCATTCAGTTCCTATTGGGAAAAACATAATCCGAAACACAACAAAAACAAACTGTAAATGCATCCAACAAGATTGTGGAGTCACAAGCTTGATGTAGTCCTTTCGTGCTAGGAATATGGGACCAAATATAAAACTTTTGACTACTTTAATACACTATATGTGGATTTGTCCAAATACTCATGAATTAATAGGGGGACTAGATACATAAAGTGCTTTCATTTCTAAACAGTAAAACAGATATGTATAAAAATACCCCTCCAAAAAGTGACATTCTATAGTGTCGCCTCATGAGACATTTGATCTCAAATCCAAAATGCTGGGGTATAGGGCAACATTTGCACATTTTTGCTTCACTGTCCAAATAAATACGGACGGGAGTTTATCTATAGAATATATATATATATATATGAGAGATTTTATTTATTGATAACATATTATACTGTATGTTGAGATGGTTTAAAAGCATGTCTGGGCTCATTTGAATTGATGTAGGCAAATCAAGAATATAAATATCAGTGGGAACGTTTCTTGATTTCCTCAACATTTTGAGGGTAAAGACATGTTCAATTGCAGTTTACACGCCTTCAGTAATCAGTCTGAGAAATTGTCTGTGGTATTGTTTGTACATACATAAATAATATACTATTTATTTTATCTAGCCAGTAGACATGGTTGTCATCTCCCATTATGCAGACTGCATTTAGCATGTACAGTTGTGTTAATTATAACATATACATGCTGCTAGAATATATACAATTATTCTCATACTAGTCTACGCTGTAGCATATTACATCCATATCTTTGCATTTATGTGCCAACTATTGCTAATTGATATGGTATCTATTTTTGTATGTCTTGCAAAAGTAACTTTGTGTTGTAACATTAATTTGATCGTCTTAAGGCTGTGGTTAATAACGTTTTCAGTTCTCTCCCCCTCCATAGACTTTCAGCAGTGCCATCTGATGATCATACTGATCTGCACATGATCTATGAGGTAATTACCTTAGAAATAGAATCACTAGAACAGGCCTGCAGGAACCTCAGACCATGGCATGTTCACTGGTAAATTCATGGGTACACTCCAAATGGCAAACCTTGTATTCTATTTCTACAGGGACAATACTCACCACTCCTTTTTTTTTCTGTCCATCCAAATGTGTTGAATGCTCTGTTGCTTGTTTCATCTTGATCAATTTGTTGCTTTAGCAAGGTTTTGCATGAGTCCTTGCCTGTTAAGGGGAAACATCAAACGTACTGTATCGTCATAGGAAATACCCTCTATGGTTACATTGCAAGACGTTGTTCGTTAGATGCTGTTATTCTTTAGTCATATATAAAAACATGTTTCTCTACCTGGACTACTTTTTGTTATTGTCTTTTCTCCTTGTTTTTCTTTTCTTGATATTTCCAAACTACTGACTGAAGGTCAAATCAAAGATAATTAGTCCTATACACATGTTTTAAAATGTGATAAGTCAGTTGGTTTCCAGAACTCATTTCACCACATGGGGGCACACTATACTAGCGGTTGAAAAAGTAATGTATGGTAAGGAAAATAACAATTGTGTTACATCAGAGACCTGACAAGTTTTATTGAGAAGAAAACGGAAAGAAATGGGATTGGAAATTGATCATATAAAATGGCATTGCCAAATGAAAGAACATGGATCTTATAATAAACATCCTGGCTAATTTAATGGATGAAAATACAGGGGTACTAGAAAGTTTTCCTTTTATATGATCTGTTTGCCCCTTACATGACACTCTCTGCTCTACCCTCCTGCCCCCCTCTTCTCTCATGTCACACTCACACATAGTCCTTAAGGTATGACAGAAAGGACATGTAGAATGGTGCTGTAGAGAGGACACCCTCTGTGCTGATGTTTTTCCCAGAGCTCAGTCTTACCTCAGAGACCCTGTGGTTTAGGTCTGTGTGGTGTGTCTCCCCATCTTCTTGACAATACTATGTCTGTGAGAGTGTCTGATCTCTGTTGGATAGTAGAGGTTCTGTCAAAGCCTCTTTCTTTTCATGTTCCACAAACAATGGCCCCCTTGTATAGAGAGCCCATCCAAGATGGCACCAGCTTATTCTACATCTGCTGCTGTATGTACATCATTGGCTCCTTATTGCTCAGAACAGCTAACAGTGGTTCTCATTGAATGTCTCCCAACATCTGATAAAGATTTACCTTAGTAGTCCTGATAGAGGTGTATAGTCTACAATTCAAGATATGCGGCTGTAACCTGACATTTGCAGTAGCAAGAAGATATAAATGTCATTCATGTATTAAGGGGTTGTTGAAGGTTTTATACTACTGTAGCCTTTGAATGGATTGGCTAATATGTTAGCGAACAAATCAAGGAACTTGGCAGTGAATAGTTAGAGCTAGTAAGCAAAGTAAGCATCCAGGTGTGTTCTGCCAGTTGTCTTGTCATGAGTACAGCAGTATTGGTTTGATACCCATGGGAGACCAGTACGAAAAATGTGTGCACTCACTACTGCTCTGGATAAGAGTGTCTGCTAAATGACGCCTAAAATGTAATACTAGTATTAATGTTTTAGTTAAACAATTATTTGTTGTAAAACAACTTTTGAGTCCCTTGAACATGTGCATATGTAAAGCTAAGCAAATACTATAGCACTATAAAAAAAAATAAAAAAAGGCATACATACAATACATCCCAAGTGACACCCTATCCCCTACATAGTGCACTACTTTTGATCAGAGTTCTATGGGCCTAGTCGAAAGTTGTACCCTATATCAAAGGTTCAAGGTGATTTATTTTTTTATTTTTTTTGAATGCGGAGGTTCAAAGATGGTGTCCACTGAGTAAACTATGCACCGCAGGGATTAGAGGAAATGACCAATGACAAGTCCTCTGGAGGAAGGGTGAGGGTAGGTTAAGGATGCTCAAACATTACCTAACATCTTTATGAATGAGCCCATGGTTGTCCACACAAGCACATCATTGTAAACGTAGCCTGTATACCTAGCTTCTGGTTTAAATATTGAACATCAAAAGAGTTCAAAATACAAGTTGGGAAGTGCATGAAGAGGTTTTCTCCGGTTGGGAGCCATTAAAATAATCCATTTAAAGTTATGCATCAGTGGTTAGTTATGTATTATTTATATAAATAATTTTCTCTTGCTGTTGGTCCTAAACAGAGTAGCCTATTGCCGCATTCAGGTCATGTCAGAAACTCGGGATGTTAGAGAACATTCTGCTGCAAATATATGTAATTTATGGTGGGGCGGAGAGTCGATTTAGCAATTTTGTAACTCATTTCATGCAATTCTATTCATGTTGCCATGGGCAAACTTTTTTATATCAGTTTTACAGCAAGTTTCCTGCGATTTCTACACATTTTGCCATAGGTTGGACATATTGTTTCAGTTTTTTTATATGATATCTGACAGAGAGTGATTTAACAAAATCAATGTGGACCCCGGTCATAAATTGACCATGATTACTACAAGTTTGAATGTTAGTCAAGCTATCTAATCTACTTTTTTTTTTTTTACTGACATGGGTTAATTGAGTGACTGTCGGTGACTGACCTAACAAGAGAGAAACTGCTGATGCAGTTATATATTTCGAAATGACATCTTGTATATTCTTTAACTCTCAGCAGTAAGTTGAGACCCCAACGGACATTTCTGAGTTTCCGGCATGACGTGAATATATATGAGGACATTGTAATCTACTTAATATAATAATGTGCATTCTGAGTCTTTTTGGTGAGACAGATTTTTTTAGCTCGATTCACCGAAAAGAGACGTTCATTTGGCTCCCAAACGGCTCTTTTTTTGTTCAGTGGTGCTTAAAAATGTATGAGAAATCGAATATTTCTAATGTAACGCCTAAAGGGTCGCCTACCATTATGTCAGATTGTGACATGTGAGAAATTAAAAAAAATATCTGACGAAATTAAATCGTGTGCAAAAAATAAAAGACTATGAATGAGGCTTTCTCCTCACTATGTTTTTATAACCTATGTTTTTATAATTTATCTGCAGAATGTTGTTGTCTGGAGCTCAAAAACAAGCAGTAACAGTCTTCAAATCAGAGACAGCCAAATGAACGTATCTTTCACAGACGCAATTTTGTTCCCGACGTTCACCAAAAAGAGCCGTTCGTTCGGGTACGACCACTATTATATAAAGTTATCGGCAAGCAGCGAGCGATATAAATGCTAGTTAAGGTATAATTTAGGGATTAACTGAAGAAATACACTAAGGGAATTCTTCTACGTGCCTAGTGTAGCTAAACGAAAGAGTGGGGGTGGATTTGGACACAGACAGACGCTTAACTGTAAATCATGAGTCATCTGAGAGAGAAAATATTCTACGGTAACCATACTGTACTGTAGGCTTCAATATCCTTATTTTAATTTTACCTTTAAGGTCAATTGGGAATGTTATTACCTAAAGCTATAACATGAGATAGCAAGTGTATGACCATATTCAATATGGTGAATTAAGAATAAATGGGACAAATCTGCCTCTTTCGACATCTATCTAACATATTAGCCCAACACATGATACATTTCTGAAATCCGAAAGATGTTTTCTAACGCAGGTTAGATAAACTGTGACACCCTTATTATAGTCCTAGTTGTACCTCAATGACAATTCAATGTTGTGTGATTAGGAAACATCTGAGGATTTCAGAAATGTATGGGCTTATAGCGAAGAGGCGACTCCAGGATGCTGGCCTTCTAGGCAGAGTTGCAAAGAAAAAGCCACATCTCAGACTGGCCAATAAAAAGAGAAGATTAAGATGGGCAAAAGAACACAGGCACTGGACAGAGGAACTCTGCCTAGAAGGCCAACATCCCGGAGTCCCCTCTTCACTGTTGACGCTGAGACTTGTGTTTTGCGGGTACTATTTCATGAAGCTGCCAGTTGAGGACTAGTTTTTCAAACTAGACACTCTAATGCACTTCAAATCAAAGTTTATTTGTCACGTGTGCCAAATACAACAGAAATGCTTACTTACAGGCTCTAACCAAGTGCAAAAAATGTATTAGGTAAACAATAGGTAGGTAAAGAAATAAAACAACAGTAAAAAGAAAGGCTATATACAGTAGCGAGGCTACATACAGACACCGGTTAGTCAGGCTGATTGAGGTAGTATGTACATGTAGATATGGTTAAAGTGACTATGCATATATGATGAACAGAGAGTAGCAGTAGCGTTTAAAGAGGGGTTGGCGGGTGGCGGGACACAATGCAGATAGCCAATGTGCGGGAGCACTGGTTGGTCGGCCCAATTGAGGTAGTATGTACATGTATAGTTTTTTTAAAAAAATGTATTTTTACCCCCTTTTTCGTGGTATCCAATTGTTAGTAGTTAATGTCTTATCGCTGCAACTCCCGTACGGACTTGGGAGAGGCGAAGGTCGAGAGCCATGCGTCCTCCAAAACACAACCCAACCAAGCCACACTGCTTCTTAACACAGCACGCATCCAACCCGGAAGCCAGCTGCACCAATGTGTCGGAGGAAACGCCATACACCTAGCGACCTGGTCAGCGTGCCCTGCGCCCGAGTCACTAGTGCGCGATGAGACAAGGATATCCCTGCCGGCCAAACCCTCCCTAACCCGGACGACGCTGGGCCAATTGTGCACCGCCCTATGGGCCTCCCGGTCAGCTGCGACAGAGCCTGGGCTCGAACCCAGAGTCTCTGGTGACACAGCTAGCACTGCGATGCAGTGCCTTAGACCACTGCGCCACCCGGGAGGGCATGAATGTATAGTTAAAGTGACTATGCATATATGATAAACAGAGAGTAGCAGCAGCGTAAAAAGAGGGGTTTAGGGGGGCACAAAATGCAAATAGTCCGGGTAGCCATTTGATTACCTGTTCAGGAGTCTTATGGCTTGGGGGTAAAAACTGTTGAGAAGCCTTTTTGTCCTAGACTTGGCACTCCGGTACCGCTTGCCATGCGGTAGTAGAGAGATTTCTGGGGTGGCTGGGGTCTTTGACAATTTTTAGGGCCTTCCTCTGACACCACATGGTGTAGAGGTCCTGGATGGCAGGCAGCTTAGCCCCAGTGATGTACTGGGCCGTACGCACTACCCTCTGTTGTGCCTTGCGGTCAGAGGCCGAGCAATTGCTATACCAGGCAGTGATGCAATCAGTCAGGATGCTCTCGATGTTGCAGCTGTTGAACCTTTTGAGGATCTCAGGACCCATGCCACATCTTTTTAGTTTCCTGAGGGGGAATAGGCTTTGTCGTGCCCTCTTCCCGACTGTCTTGGTGTGTTTGGACCATTCTAGTTTGTTGTTGATGTGGACACCAAGGAACTCGAAGCTCTCAACCTGCTCCACTACAGCCCCGTCGATGAGAATGGGGGCGTGCTCGGTCCTCCTTTTCCTGTAGTCCACAATAATCTCCTTAGTCTTGGTTACGTTGAGGGATAGGTTGTTATTCTGGCACAACCCGACCAGGTCTCTGATTTCCTCCCTATAGGCTGTCTCGTCGTTGTCGGTGATCAGGCCTACCACTGTTGTTTCGTCTGCAAACTTAATGATGATGTTGGAGTCATGACTGGCCATGCAGTCATGGGTGAACAGGGAGTACAGGAGGGGACTGAGCACACACCCCTGGGGAGCTCCAGTGTTGAGGATCAGCGTGGCAGATGTGTTGCCTAACCTCACCACCTGGGGGCGGCCCGTCAGGAAGTCCAGGATCCAGTTGCAGAGGGAGGGGTTTAGTCCCAGGATCCTTAGCTTAGTGATGAGCTTTGAGGGTACTATGGTGTTGAACGCTGAGCTGTAGTCAATGAATAGCGTTCTCACATAAATGTTCCTTTTGTCCAGGTGGGAAAGGGCAGTGTGGAGTGCAATAGAGATTGCATCATCTGTGGATCTGTTTGGGCGGTATGCAAATTGGAGTGGGTCTAGGGTTTCTGGGATAATGGTGTTGATGTGGGCCATTATCCACCTTACAAAGCACTTCATGGCTACGGACGTGAGTGCTACGGGTCTGTAGTCATTTAGGCAGGTTGCCTTTGTGTTCTTGGGCACAGGGACTATGGTGGTCTGCTTGAAACATGTTGGTATTACAGACTCAATCAGGGACATGTTGAAAATGTCAGTGAAGACACCTGCCAGTTGGTCAGCACATACCTCTTGCTCAGTTGTGCACCAGGGCCTCCCACTCCTCTTTCTATTCTGGTTAGAGCCAGTTTGCGCTGTTCTGTGAAGGGAGTAGTACACAGCATTGGATGAGATCTTCAGTTTCATGGCAATATCTCACATAGAATAGCCTTCATTTCTCAGAACAAGAATAGACTGACGAGTTTCAGAAGAAAGTTCTTTGTTTCTGGCCATGTTGAGCCTGTAATTGAAACCCACAAATGCTGATGCTCCAGACACTCAACTAGTCTAAAGAAGGCCAGTTCTATTGCTTCTTTAATCAGGACAACAGTTTTCAGCTGTGCTAACATAATTGCAAAAGGGTTTTCTAATGATCAATTAGCCTTTTAAAATGATAAACTTGGATTAGCTAACACATCGTGCCATTGGAACACAGGAGTGATGATTGCTGATAATAGGCCTCTGTATGCCTATGTAGATATTCCATAAAAAATCTGCCGTTTCCAGCTACAATAGTCATTTACAACATTAACAATGTCTACACTGTATTTCTGGTCAGTTTGATGTTATTTTAATGGACAAAAAATATGCTTTTCTTTCGAAAACAAGGACATTTCTAAGTGACCCCAAACCTTTGAACGGTAGTGTAAGTACAGGGGGTCTCTAATGTAAACTGGATCTCTTTTCTCCTTTGGAAAAGCCTATAAGACTGTCCCACTTTAGCTACTCCATGCTGTCCTACTTTAGCTAGCTATGGTTGGTAAAGCAGGACAAATCAAAAAATGACAATGACAAAATTTAAACATAATATTGGCAACTTTTTAATGTGTTTTGATCCACCAGTATGCACATTTACATCACAATCTGGCACAGTGGATTATTTATGACGGTTTTATAACCTTAACATCAAAACAGAAAAAAAGCTATGTCACTGATCTTACCGTGTGTTTCGCAGGGTGAGCTTCCTGTTTGAAGCTTGCTCTGCCCATCTCTATGATGTCACACCAGTGAAGTGATGTGATTTGGATCATGTGGTTTCTCTGCAAGGGCTTAGTAACAATATTTTTGATTTTCTCTTGTCATACCAATAAATAAATGCATCAGGATTATGATGTCCCACTCTTTCCAAATTCACCCTACAGTGCATTCGGAAATTATTCAGACC
Organism: Salvelinus namaycush; assembly: GCF_016432855.1. NCBI lineage: Eukaryota > Metazoa > Chordata > Actinopteri > Salmoniformes > Salmonidae > Salvelinus > Salvelinus namaycush. The sequence continues at coordinate 36,141,004 of NC_052307.1, forward strand.
CCTTGACTTTTTCCACATTGTTGCATTACAGCATTATTCACACACAAACAATACCCCATAATGACAAAGCTAAAACAGATATTGAGAATTTTTGTTAGCAAGTGTATAAAATAAAAAAAGACTGAAATATCACATTTACATAAGTATTCAGACCCCTTTCTCAGTACTTTGTTGAATCACCTTTGGCAGCGATTACAGCCTCAAGTCTTCTTGGGTATGACGCTACAAGCTTGGCACACCCATTCTTCTCTGCAGATCTTCTCGAGCTCTGTCAAATTGGATGGGGAGTGTCGCTGCACAGCTATTTTCAGGTCTCTACAGAGATGTTCGATCGGGTTCAAGTCCAGGCTCTGGCTGGACCACTCAAAGACATTCAGAGACTTGTCCCAAAGCCACTCCTGCGTTGTCTTGGCTGTGTGCTTAGGGTCGTTGTCCTGTTGGAAGGTGAACATTCACCCCAGTCTGCAGTCCCGAGCGCTCTTGAGAAGGTTTTCATCAACAATCTCTCTTTATTTTGCCCCCCGAAAAACATCCCCACAGCATGATGCTGCCACCACCATGTTTCACCGTAGGGATGGTGCCAGGTTTCCTCCAGCCGTGACACTTGGCATTCAGGCCAAAGAGTTAAATCTTGGTTTCATTAGACCAGAGAATCTTGTTTTTCATGGTCTGAGAGTCCTTTAGGTGCCTTTTGGCAAACTCCAAGTGAGCTGTCATGTGCATTTTATTGAGGAGTGGCTTTCGTCTGGCCACTCTACCATAAAGGCCTGATTTGTGGAACGCTGCAGAGATGTTTGTCTTTCTGGAAGGTTCTCCCATCTCTGCCCGAATGACCATTTGGGTTCTTGGTCACCTCCCTGACCAAGGCCCTTCTCTCCATTATTGCTCAGTTCGGCCTGGCGGCCAGCTCTAGGAAGAGTCTTGGTGGTTTGAAACTTCTTCCATTTTAGAATATGGAGGCCACTGTGTTTTTGGGGACCTTCAATGCTGCAGAAATGTTTTGGTACCCTTCCCCAGGTCTGTGCCTCGACACAATCCTGTCTCGGAGCTCTACAGACAATTCCTTCAACCTCATAGCTTGGTTTTTGCTCTGACATGCACTGTCAACTGTGGGACCTTATATAGACAAGTGTGTGCCTCTGTTTTTTTTGCTATGTCATTATGGGGTATTGTGTGTAGATTGATGAAAAAAATTATTTACTAAATTTTTGAATAAGGCATAACAAAATGTTGAAAAAGGGAAGGGGTCTGAATACTTTCCGAATGCACTGTATGTTAATTAAACCAAAAATATATATTTTGTGTATGTTGAAGAACATGAGGTAAAAGTCCTTTACATACATCAGATATGAAATCTTCGGTGGCATTTCGTTTCTAGTGAAAGGTTATTTTACCAAGAGAGAACTAAATATACCCCGTCATACAGTAGTAAACTGTAGAAAAACTTTCATAATCAGCAATGAGGTTTCAGAAAATAAAATACATATTTTTGAAAGGCCAAACCCTTTAATGCTTTCAAGTCCAATCCCTCGGTATTGGCTTAGAGTAAAGTAAAGGTGAGGAAGATATCATATCTAACTATATCAATAGCAGGAACAGGGAAATAAGGAATGCAATACAGAATGGAAATACATTTGATACATTTTACTGTAGGGAAAGGGCAGTCATACGTATCTTGCAACCCTGCTTCAAACTAAGACCATAAGAAACCAGCTGTCTCGAATGGTAAGTGCTATCAGGTGTATGTCCCAAATGGCACCCTATTCCCTATATAGGTCACTGAACAGGGTGCCATTTGGGACGTAGAAAAGGGGTGTTCATCATAGCAAAGAAAGGGACTGACACCTTAGTGTTTGCCAGGGTGCATGCACTGTGAATATTGCTTTTTGTATCCTCTGTGCTTCATCGAGTAGAAGATAACTGCTTCATGTGTTTCTATAGAGGGCAGACTTATACTAATTTCACTTCCACAGTATGTACCTTGTACCTACTAGAGGATCCTTGGCTGTAAATAAGGTATTTTCATTGACAAATAATCTGTTCGTTTTTTTCTAATCCAAATGTCTCCGCCTTAGCTTTAGGTCCATAGGCCTACAGGCCGGATGAGACTTTGTCTGCATCCCAAAATGGCATCTTATTCCCTTTATAGTGCTCTTCTCTTTATGGTGCCAATTATCCTCCATCTTTGGCTGAGTACCCATCAGCGTCCCATGCATCTCCCAAAAGGATATCACTCTGACCACTTCCTCTGTGCCTATAGTTTCCATGCTGTCACAGTCAGTAGTGCTCCTGAGGGGCCTAGCACTGTTTACCTTAAATTTTATTTTATTTTATTTATAGTTTCCATGCTGCCACACTCCATTCTGGTTTCCTCCCAGTCCAAGAACAGGAGAGCTCTCAGGTCTATACTGAAAGGTACACAAACAACCTTCTCTCTGGCAAAGGTAAACAGCGCTTGGCCCCTCAGGAGCACTACTGACTTGAGTTATATTATGGACCAGAGATGTGACTTGCACTTTTCAAGTTCTCCCAGTGCAGGCCGTGCACCCAGACCTAGCCTCCAGTTCAGATGTTTATTTTGGATCACTCCGCACCTATCTATCAATCGCTGGCATTCCTTCAGCTGACGCTCAAGAAAAGGACACCGCAAGATGTGTTCCCAACTTCCCTCCCTGCATCCCTGGCTTACGGTAAATGCCTGTGTTTTATTGCTTTGGGGAAACTGTGAGTGGCACGTTGGAATGGCTGAGAAGGCCTGGCGGTGTGTACCTGCTGTGAGCTCACTAATACACCAGAGGGCCTGCTGAGAGAGGCTGGGCTACCCTCGTCACCCACCACCTTACACTTTTATATGTCTGTTCTTACCAGCTGCTTGCCTCACTTTTTTTTTAATCTGCTGAGGTGGAAAATGTGTGACTGTTCTAAAATGAGCACGGCTAGCCCCTCAGTTCTAACTTCACAGAGGGTGGTGGTCAGTTGATATCTGTAACAGACGGCAGAGCAAAGAACACCCTGGCCTCCACCATGTAGCAAAGGTTTTTTGTGATGCCAGAGAGGTGCACATTTTTTTTATAATAGCATGTAACTGACATAATGCCCGCTGATGTTCACGTGTTGACCTTCATTTGTGAATTATGTTATCGATTGGTCTACTATGAGGGTCTACAGATGCACAAACATACAGGAAAGATGAACATATTTGCTCTTGCGTTGCTGTGTACAGTCCAGTTTCACTGTAAAGCTGAACGACATTCATTAGAATAGTTTACTATTCTCTCTCACCAACCTCCTTAAACTGGGATTAAGACAGACTGGGGCATGGCTGGAAAACTCCTGGAGAGGAAAGCATGGAATGATTCCACACAAAACCCTGAGAGTGACCCTTTCATGTGGTGGTAAACAGTATCAGGCGCATTCTGCTGGCCTGAGCTCATTTCCAGACCTCCTCACGTGGCGTGTACACACTCCTAATGTCCTTCATTAGTCTGACACGCACTCACATGAAAGACTTCTTCCACACCCGTCCTGGTTACCCCAGTTAGCTACTGTGGTGGAACAAACATCACAGTGTTCGTGGGAGGTCTGATATCTTGCGCACCTCAACAGCTGCTTACTTGTATATTCTGTTGCAGGGAAAACATTACCATGACCACATGCAGCACAACATCAACACCGCTATTCTTGCCTAACTATAGCTGACTAATTATCCCAGTTTCCCTTTTAAGACCTTTTTGGTTGTTATATTGGAGTTGTAGCTACCTCTTCCTCTCACCATATGGGGAGGCTTTCCTCCGACATAGCCTTGATGAGACTATGTGAAAAGGTAATGAATGAAAACGTAATGTTTCTCATAACTCCGGCCCCGCCATAACACAGTGAAAATGAGGAGAGGAGTGGCTCACTCGCGCTCCGCTTCCTCTGACTGGGCGTCATGCCCGTCCCAGGACTGTCTGCGTCTGCATCCCAAACGACACCCTATTCCCTATATAGTGCACGACTTTTGACCGCATCCCAAACGACACCCTATTCCCTATTTATAGTGCACGACTTTTGACCGGAGCCCTGTATGGGCACCTCATCCTTATGGGCCCTGGTTAAAAGTAATGCACTATATAGGGAATAGGGTGCATCTATGCCCTGTCAGCTCAGCTCACTGCTCCCTCAATGTGGTCATGGCCCCCCCAAGTAAAGCAGATGGTGGAAGGTTAGCCTTAGGTCACTGGAAGGGTTCAATTCCTGCGTTTCGAAGTTGAGGCGAGAGAGCCGAACGTCTCTGACGGTGTCCTGGTTTCCTGGAGAACCCGGGTATCAAATAACAGTCGACCCCAGCCGAGCAGGTCTAGTTGTAACTGGGATGGGGCTGTAACACGGAGGGGAGGCCAGTGTGTTGGGGTGGTCTGAGGCTTTTCTTTTTTTTCCCTTTGTGCGCTCCTCTGATGAGACAGGTTATGGAGGGCAGTGTCATGCAGGGACGGCTGAGGACTGACATCTGGTTGTTGATCATGATTAGTTTGAAATTATAAACTGGGTGGTTCGAGCCCTGAGTACTGATTGGCTGACAGCAATGGTATATCAGACTGTATACCACAGGCATGACAACATTTATTTTTGCTGCTCTAATTACGTTGGTAGCCAGTTTATAATAGCAATAAGGCACCTCAGAGGTTTGTGGTAAATGGCCAGTATACCACGGGCTAAGGGCTGTGTCCAGGGACGTGCATAAGAACAGCTCTTAGCCGTGGTATATTGGCCATATATCACACCCCCTCTGGCCTTATTGATTAAATAAAACAAGGAGGCCGCATACTGTCACTTTGATGCAAGACATCTATTGATGAACATTTCTCAGCAGCTACAGCTGCCTTCGTCAGGGTTGTCCAACACTGTATCTCTGGGGTTAGGGATGAGAAAGCAGCTGTCTATCCAGAGCCATTGGAGAGATGCAATGGCTCGATCTCCCAACCAATGTTTAACTAGATAACAAGCCAGGCAACATCCCCTTTCCCCTGAGTCGGTTTCCCAAATGGGTCCCGCTTTTACTAGTAGCTATGTAAATGTCCTGATATATTCCTCCAAGTCAATTTCAATCATGTAAAACTAATGATCGGGATTTTTGAGGGTGTTTGAAGTGAAACTGGAGAATTCTTTGGAAGTGGTGTGGGCCTTGGGGAATGCTGCCGTGCTCCACATGAGCGTGTTGTTTTTTTTGTACAGAGTTAGGAAAGTCACTGACAGCCAATTCGGATTTGTAAATCTTACACTTTAGATCCTGCTGTGCTGAACTGTGCATTCACTTTCTATGGTTGAACCCCAACTAGGTCTTGTTGAAGCTGGTAAAGAAGATCAACGGCTTTGAGAAGAAGTGCCGACAACAGAACATGGTTGAACTTGGCATGTGTCACGGACATTAAAACTGGCATGCTAACACTAAATATTAAGTGACCCGTCCAATATCGTGGTCCTTTGGGAACAGCCATGTTCCACAGGAATACCACCGTTTGATAAATAGGTGTCGCCTCTTCTGGCTGTCCTGATCAAAAACGAGATGTCTTTGCAGGGAAGGTCATATGTTTACTACATGTAGCTGATTGTCTAGGCATGTCAATACACTTGTGGATTTGAGGAAAGATTAGAATCACTACTTAAACCCCAGGGATTCCAAAGTCTCCAACTTTCTAATACAAGCTATTCTAGAATACCTGCCGTTTTAAATAGATCATTGGCCTGGGAAGCCACAACATGAGCATACAGAGACCAACTTTGTCCTGTTCGAGTATAGATTTACACAAAGATTTATTGAAGTTAACCTGAAATGTGTGGAAGCGGAAGTGCTTGTAACTGTATATGAATGGGGTGTTTGCAAATACGTTTTCCAAGCAAGAGCCCCATAATTTATAGCCATTCAAGAGTCATGCAATTAGACCAGTCACACTAGGGAGAGGGTAGCTAGAATTTACAGTGGACTACAGCTCCATAGATCCAAAATGAAACAGTCGGTAAGGCCTCTTACATAACAGGTTTCCAATCCATCATTATTCAGTGTTTTTGATTGACATGGCTTAATAATGATGGAATGTGAAAACTATAATCACCAGAATGAAAGTCTGTTGTGTCACCTCAAGAGATAGAAGGCTTCACAGAGCCTCCATTCACCTTCCTTTAGGTTGATTTCATTGAATGTATAACAAGGAGCTGGTTGTAGTCAGTTAAAGGTAGCCTGTAGTCCCTAGTTTGTCATAACATTAGTGCTTCTTGTTAGTGATTAAAAATGTGTTTGCAAATAGATTTCAGCTTTCAGTCTGAATGTAGTAGTTACATTTGGCAATGCTTGGGCCAAGGGGGGGGGGGGGGGAAACGGAATGTACATTCTCTGCTTTGTGGTAATGATGCTCTTACTGTACAACAGTTCTATTCTTCAGTTGCTTTTATAACCTCGAAGAACATTACTCTGTTCTGAAGGTTTCTGTGTTTGCATGTGGAGAGGGCTGCGTCGCTCTCTAATCGCTCTCGGTCGCTCTCGCTCTCTCTTCTTCTCTCTCCATAGCGCTCTTTCTCTCCATCGCTCTCTCTCTCTCTCGCCTCTCGTTCTCCCTTTCTCTCTCTATACGTCTCTCTCTCTACTCTCTCCGTCTCACTCTCAGCCCCTTGGGATTGCAGGCTTTATTTTCATTCCGGGAGTAGTGTTCCTATGAAACACAAGGGTCTCTCGCCAGGGCCATGTTTTCCTTGTCAGTGGCTACTGTTTTCTTTTGAGGTCTTGTGTTCTCGCTGATGACCGTGCTGACGTGGAGCGGCATGGCGCTAAATGAAGAATTTCCCCCAAACATCTGCAGAACCGAGGCTAGAAGGGGAAAATCCTTAATTGAAAAAAACCACACAGACGAACCCCTGTATGGTTCTCATTATTACTAAACATCCATTTATGGTGTCTGGTGCATAGGCTGGGCTCTGGTCTGAGCTGATGGCTACTCAACAGATGGTGGTGATCCATTCAGGGGATTCTGGCCTGTTGACTCTGATGTAGTGGTATGTTAATCATTTTATATGGGTTTAGTCATCTGATGTAGCCTTTGCCTTCTGAATGGCTGTCCTCCAGCAGGCAATCTGTATGTTTTACAGTCTACAGATGTGTGCCTGCGTTTCGAAATGAACACGTCCTTAAAGGGGGCGTCGTTGGGGGATTTGTAATATTATTACGTAGAGTACATATTGGTAGACACTGGGGGCTACGGATACGTTTTTCACAGTTTTGCGAATTTTGGCTGATTTTCTTTGGTATGACGACATGGAAAAGGTGGGCAGATTCATGTGCTGCTCACGTGTTGGTATGTTACCCAGACAGACGCTTGGAGACAGCTAACCTGGGCTGGGATCAGTGGGGTTGGAAAACCTGGCCAGTACAAAGTTAATGATACAGTTGAGAACCACAAATCTGTGGAGGCCGGTCCAGTTTAAACACCTTGACTCTAAATCACTGTCACTATGTTAATAGCCTTGTTGAAGACACCTAGAGGACCAGGGCTTTGTTGAGCATGTGTTAATACTGAATGGTCAGTCATTAAAGTTGTAGTTTACAGTACACGGGTAACTGTGTACTTTTAGGGGGGGGTCATAAGTTACATGTGTATTAATACAGTTGTTCAAATAATGGATCTTGTTTGACCCTGTGTGACAAATTGACATGTTTGTTGAGTTCCACTCCAGGCTTTGATCATGCACGTACAGCCAAATAGTTTCAGAAGTCTTTAGAACGTGGAGCACCTGGATTTGCTTTGCTTCTGTTTACAAGGTGAGACTTTGGCAGGCTAGTTATTTTTGTCATGAATCTTGTTCTAGAGGCAGCATTGCAGAGTAGGTCACAATCTGGCACAGCCACAAAGTCATACAATCTCCTTAGCCACACTGCTAACCCTATTGCTTAACTTTAAGTTACGACCAAGAAAGCACCTTTTATTTTCCTGAATTTTTACAATATAGCCAATTTTGACTTTGCAGCTGGACTATCTACGGGGAAATCGTTTAGTTCTACCTCCAGGACGACTCGTGACAATAAACGTCAACCTGCTAGACTTTTGTGTGTCTGAACTGATATAGATTTTTTTTTTAAGTCCACTGCTGTTTGAAGGTAGGTGTTAAAATGGAATGGGCACATCTCAACATTGCCATTAGGTTACATATTGCATGGATGCAGAACAGAGCAATAGCAGTGCCGTGTCAGACTCTGGAGACCAGTGAAGGCTCAAGGAGAGGTGGGAAAAGGATGCAGAACGTGATAAATGAACGAGAGGCCCGCACACAGAATGATGCTGCTCCCGAGTGATTTATTGTTGTACACAAATGTACAGTGTTTTTACTTCACAGACGCCTTCGTCAGGTGAATCTGTGAGAAGTGGTAGAAAGTGGACCCTTTCTCTCGTACTTTTTCAGGGTATCCCGACAGTGTTGTGCAATGTTTGGACAAAGATTTAAGAGACGGATGGCTATGGAAACACAGAAACAACACAACAAAAAATCACTTCACTATCAGCAGTTTAGCTTCAAGCCCTGAGGAATATGCTTCGATGGCAATGCCAAAACCCTTTAGCTAGTGATTAAATGGTAAAACCGTACTATTCTTTGGCAGAGCTGTGGCTTTTGCAGTTTTCTCTTCCTCAGTTTTTTGTTGTTGTTATCCTATCTTCCTTATTTTCAGAAGGTTTGATACATTTGAAGTGCTGTTAGATGACTTACTGGCAGGGGTTCCGGGAGAGGATGTGGTTTGTTCAATATGTATTATATAACTACTTAAAGGTGATCTACAAACATATTATTTGTCCCTATTCTCCTATATAAATGCCTTTTTTCTTTATGAATGTAACATAAATGTATTTTAGGATGTATTTGGCCTTGTAAAACTAAAAGGGTCTTGCAGTTATGAACATATTATGTCTAGACGTCAGAGACTCACGGGTTGTGTCTCAAATGGCACCTGATTCCCAATAACATACACTACTTTTGACCAGAGTCCTATGGGCCCTGGTGAAAACAGTGCACTATATAGGGAATAGGGTACCATTTGAGATGTTGGCCAGCACATAGTTAATACTAGTGATTTCCGCCAGCCTTGCGGCAGACCACAGGGGTCAGAGGGTCAAGACTGTGGCGTGCACACAAAGACTGGCTTGTTCCAGAGGATCCTTAGGATTCACTCTGGTTACAGCCAATGAATGACCTGTTTATAGGCTCTACTCTGACAGCTGAGGGACCCTCCAGCTACTTTTGGAGAGTATGATGGGCCGTCTCAAGTGGCATCCTATTCAATGCACAGTGCACTACTTTTGACAAGAGCCCCATTAAAAGCAGTGGACTGTGTAGGGAATAGGGTACCATTTGGGACAGTCGAGGGTGTCTCACCTCTGCATGCCATGCAGTGTTCTGCACATGCACACAAGCCCATCAGCTGGGAACGGGGGAACTTTTGTGAGGTCAGTAAAGTCATGCTCCTTCTGCCCATAACCATATAACTGTCACTGATCCCTGGTAATGTATCAGCACCCTAAAACAATGGCTCCATTGAGCTCTGAGGGGCAAAGTCCAAGGCCAATGTCCACAAAATAAGTCCAGAGAAGTAGATGGGGTTTAATTGGGCAACTGATCACATGGTCCCACAGCTCATTGGGGGAGCATGAAAGTTCAGGTCATAAAGAAAAGGTGGTTATAGATGTTGTTAAATGCAGTTATTTTGTGAGTGTAGTCTTGATTTTGGCTTTTGCTATTGCAACTAAAGAAGAGACTCTTGTTCTTTTGAGGCCAGTGGTCAAGACAAGAGAGAGGGAAGTGAGAAGTATTTAGTTGATTGTTTTGTGGACAGTAATGACATTTTACAGTCTACACTTCAGTCATGGGCAGGGTCCAAGAGACATCTTCAGGATGCATTTCATTATGTGAACACACAGCAGTTATCCGCTTGTGTTATCACTTAACCTAATTGGGGCTGCACACCATCCCTTTTCCAACTGGGCCTATACTTACTCTCTCATAATGTTTTTAGGAGGGGAATCCATGTTTGCGTCCCAAATGGCACCAGACACCCTACTACCTATATAGTGCACTACTATCGACCAGGGCCCATTGCACTAAATAGGAAATAGGGTGTTATTTGGCACCTGTCCATTACAGGAGAAGCCATGGTCTTCTCTCTGTCGTCCTCCTGAATTCTCTATTGGTGCCAGGTGAAGTGACCCCTAGCAACAGCAGCGTCTGTTTAGGTTGGAGATGAGACGACATGGAGCAGAAGCATAAACACAGTTCGACGTGATTGATTCATCCCGCTGTCAACATTTTTGTCATTGCCTTGAAAGCCCAAGAGATTTAGAGAGAGTAACATAATAGTTTCTCAGAGAAGATGGATATATGTCCCCTCCGTCCTCTGATATTTTCTCTGGTTTGTAAATCAGAAACTAAGTGAGTTATTGACTATGGTGTCTGATGGAGTTAACATGGGGTAGTATGATGCAAACACTTGCAATGAAATACCGTTACAGCTTATTCAAGCTTGTCTCCATTCCAAACGTACAGATAATCAAGTTGAACTAATGACTGTATGACGTGTGATGGTAATTTTGAATGCTTCCAAGTGTGACATATTATGACAGAGGTTTCTATAAAAGCTATGCCAAGTTTCTTCTTAGTATTTAAATACCAGGGCCTTTTTTTTAATCAATGGTAGACCTGCTTAATTCTTTTACCATCACATTACATTTTCAATATTTTTTTCACAACCGTAACAGCTAGTGCTCAGGAAGTTTCGAATGATGAATAATTGAATAGAATCGATGTATATTTGTTCATGTACATTCTAGAGTTGACTACTGCTAATGAAGTCCCTTGCAGGCTAGTCTGTGTTGACATCAAGGTGCCATATTAGTAACGTACCCCTTGGCTATGCTCATTGTGCTATTTTGATGGTGTTGAGCCAAACGGTGGAGTAATAGTACTAAAGCTCCTATTTGAATGTCTGGCCCTTAAAGTAATTTATACTCTATGAATTACCAACTGTCAGAACCTGGGGCCGCTTCCGCTATGCTCTGAAGCTGAACCCTAGGCCGATGTATTCATTACGTCTTCAGCGTTCTTAGTCTGTTTAATTGCAGCCATTTATCAAACTTCTATGGGTGACTGGCCAGTGGCTGGCTGGGGGAGTTCCCTGAAAGTGTCCCAAATGGCACCCAATTCCCTTTTAGAGTGCACTTCTTTTGACCAGGGCCTATAGGGATTAGGGTACCATTTGGGACATAACCCCCTGTCATTCAGCACTGTTCAGTTCCACTGTAACATCCCCTAGTCTGTTGATACAGTGGGTGCCAGGTTGTGGCTCTCCGTCTTAGGTAATGTACCTGTCTGTATTGTTCCCTTTGGACAACATTATTTGAACCCGCTAATGACCAGATAAGGGTTTTAATGAGGTTCTTCTGGAACCCCAATTAAGGATGATGTCATGTGTTTTCCCTGACTCCAGAGGTCAACCCTGTTGGGGTGTGGTGGTCTGAATGTCTTGTCTGCGTCTCTGGATGGAACCTGATCTGCCTTCCTGCATTCTCATTCAAGTGCAATTGTATTTTGGGCTCTTGTAAATTGGAGATATGACTTTACAGTCTGCTAAGTCTAGGATAGCAAGGGTGTGGGTTTTGTGTTCAAATCTACTGGGATAATAGAAAACTCTTGAAAACGAATAATACAGACGGGGGATTGAAATCCAGGGTTATTTTCCGAAGTGCATGCTCTGTTGAAGCTAAACTTTTAAAGCAAGAAGGCAGAATCAGGAGGTGTTTCTGAGATTTGTTTCTAACGTTATGGTGATGTTGTCATAACATGCAGATCTTTGTTAAAGTTAATCCTAAGAAAGCATAATGTTCAATCAACACTCCACCAGAAACAGAGATACGGTATGCTAAACCAGTGATTGAATGGCTGTCTACAGTATGTCTAGCAACCCATCTCTCTTTCTCTTTTGTAATATGATTTTCCTGGAGTATAATTCACTTTTTCTGTGGATCAAAATTGCTCAATCGACTGGGTCTCAATTCAGAGATGATGCTATTGGTTCTCTAATCTCCCATATCTGCCATGCACACCTGAGCCCAATTAGTCAGGGAGGTCTTGTGAAAATGTTGTCCAGTTTTCCCAGAACGATTGATATTTAAACAGAATCATTACCAGATGCGTGCCGTGCTGCTCTTTAAATATTTAGCCTACATCCCCTGAGCTACCCCGTGCAGCAGAGGAGTCCAATATTAAGATGCACATTTCACAAATCCAACAGGAAAACAATGGTTGTGTCTCAAATGGCACTCTATTCTCTATATAGTACACTACTTTTGACCAGGGGCCCATAGGGAAGAGGGTGCCATTTGGAACACACAAATGGCTTTACATTCAAGGACTCTCCTGCACGGTTTTCCAAGAACTTGTTGTCATATGGGATTCGTTATAACTCAGTCAGTCAATGGAGACAGTCAGTAAGTCATTTAAATGCAGAGAGCTACAGTGTAGTCTACTACTCTATATAAAATATGATTTCTGGTCAATACAAGAATAAGGGAAAAGAGAACTTGACTGAATCAACTTTAGGTGAAGTGGGTTAGAAGGTCCCAGGGGACATCATTGGACCAGCTGCTGGCTGTACTACACCTCCCTGTGAGCAGAAACTTCAGCTTAATTGATTAACATTCACCTTTCTCTCCCTTCTTCTCTCTCTCCTCACCACTGCAACCTAATTGGGGCTGTTCACCATCCCTTTTCCAACTGGTCCTGTATGTACAGTTGAAGTCGGAAGTACCTTAGCCAAATACATTTAAACTCAGTTTTTCACAATTCCTAACATTTAATCCAGGTAAAAATTCCCTTTCTTTGGTCAGTTAGGATCACCACTTTACTTTAAGAATGTTAAGAATCTCTAATAGTAGAGAGAATTATTTGTTTCAGCTTTTATTTATTTCATCACATTCCCAGTTGGCCAGAAGTTTACATACACTCAATTAGTATTTGGTAGCATTGCCTTTAAATTGTTTAACTTGGATCAAACGTTTTGGGGTAACCTTCCACAAGCACCCCACAATAAGTTGGGTGAATTTTGGCCCATTCCTTCTGACAGAGCTGGTGTAACTGAGTCGTTTTTTTTAGGCCTCCTTGCTCGCACACGCTTTTTCAGTTCTGCCCACAAATGTTCTATAGGATTGAGGTCAGGGCTTTGTGATGGCCACTCCAATACCTTGACTTTGTTGTCCTTAAGCCATTTTGCCACAACTTTGGAAGTATGCTTGGGTCATTGTACATTTGGAAGACCCATTTGCGACCAAGCTTTAACTTCCTGACTGATGTCTTGAGATGTTGCTTCAATATATCCACAATTTTCCTACCTCATGATGCCATCTATTTTGTGAAGTGCACCAGTCCCTCCTGCAGCAAAGCACTCTCACAACATGATGCTGCCACCCCGTGCTTCACGGTTGGGATGGTGTTCTTTGGCTTGCACCCTTTTTCCTCCAAACATAACGATGGTCATTATGGCCAAACAGTTCTGTTTTTGTTTTATCAGACCAGAGGACATTTCTCCAAAAAAGTATGATCTTTGTCCCCATGTGCAGTTGCAAATCATAGTCTGGCTTTTTTTATGGCGGTTTTGGAGCAGTGGCTCCTTCCTTGCTGAGCGGCCTTTCAGGTTATGTTGATATAGGACTCGTTTTACTGTGGATATAGATACTTTTGTATCTGTTTCCTCCAGCATCTTCACAAGGTCCTTTGCTGTTGTTCTGGGATTGATTTGCAATTTTCGCACCAAAGTACGTTCATCTCTAGGAGACAGAGCGCGTCTCCTTCCTGAGCGGTATGACGGCTGCGTGGTCCCATGGTGTTTATACTTGCATACTATTGTTTGTACAGATGAACATGGTACCTTCAGGCGTTTGGAAATTGCTCCCAAAGATGAACCAGACTTGTGGAGGTCTACAATTTCTTTTCTGAGGTCTTGGCTGATTTCTTTTGATTTTCCCATGATGTCAAGCAAAGAGGCACTGAGTATGAAGGTAGGCCTTGAAATACATCCACAGGTACACCTCCAATTGACTCAAATGATGTCAATTAGCCTATCAGAAGCTTCTATAGCCATGACATAATTTTCTGGAATTTTCCAAGCTGTTTAAAGACACAGTCAACTTAGTGTATGTAAACTTCTGACCCACTGGAATTGTGATACAGTGAATTAAGTGAAATAATCTGTCTGTAAACAATTGTTGGAAAAATTACTTGTGTCATGCACAAAGTAGATGTCCTAACTGACTTGCCAAAACTATAGTTTGTTAACAAGAAATGTGTGGAGTGGTTGAAAAACTAGTTTTAATGACTCCAGCCTAAGTGTATGTAAACTTCCGACTTCAACTGTACTTACTCTCCCATAATGCATTTAGGAAGGGAGTACATGTGTGTGTCCCAAATGGCACCCTATTCCCTATATAGTTTTGACCAGAGCCCTATGGGTCCTGGTCAAAAGTAGTGAACTATATAGGGAATGGGGTACCATTTGAGATGTAACCTGTATTTTGGAAGGGAGTCCATAGCTCCAGGCAAGCTTTTTTTTACAAGCTCTCAAATCTGGAGCAAGGAAGCCTCCAGCTGGGTCACTCAATTGTAGTGGTTAAAACTAGCAGAGATCCCACTCTAGAACTTTGATATGACCGTGGAGTACATTATGTTCAACAATATATTGAAAACGTAGCCAAATCCAAAATTATATTTTTTCAATATTCAAGTTTATACATTTCAATATTCTTAAATGTATGTCAGAAAATGGTTACAGAGCAAACGGTAAAGCTTCATATGACACCAACTTTTGCTTTGTAGCACCTACAGATGAAACAATATGGAGTCTTAAAGGAGGCAGGGGTAAGGCCAAAATGTCACTAATGTTCCAACTTCAATTCATTATTTCTCAATTATGCTTTAAGATACAAATGTCAAATATATGTCAACAATCCTTCCTCCAAAGGACCCTTCTATGGATGAAATATAGTGAAACCCCCCCCAAATCTTTGTTCTAGTTTTGTGAGGAATCATCCACAAGCTGTTCACTGACTCATCCCTGGCTAAAGTGTCATACAACATTTCACCTTTTTTTGTATGAGGAAAATATGTTTTACTGACAGAAAGCCATTCTGGATAAGCTAAATAACCGAAATGTATTTTTCATTCCAATTTGCAGTTATGCAGAAGGACGTACTGTACTCTGTATGGAGTGATTACAAAACCAGGGATATAGTATGTTGGGTTGTCAAAATGTTACTGCAACTGACTTTTGGTGATATCAGCATATGAACAGGATAATGATTTTGCATGCTTATTGTAACTATGTCCTGTATGATGACTCAAATGGTTTTAAAAGCAACATGTCCATGTAAGGGGTGTTAGTGGTACGATGCAGGAGGCTTGCTAGGCTATATTATGGACAAATCTTCATTACTTTGATCTTCACTACTTTGGTAAATGGTATACTGTTCCAAGATGGACCTAAACTACCGTCCAACACAAATTACACAGAGGTAGTAAAAATATGAAAACGTATCTACTCACTATTGTAAATTGCTCTGGATTAGTGTCTGCTAAAATGTAAATGTGGTAAAATCACATGCATGCAGCACTCCACTCCAGTCGACTCCAATCCACTCCAGTGAAGTCCAGGTTTATAAATATATTCTGCTTTCCAAATAATAATAATAATAATAACATTTTTTGATATAGTGCCTTTCATGCAAAATCTCAAAGTTGCTTTAAAATATATAAAAAATTCAGGGAGCTGGCAGTTCATGGGAGATGGTCTTCACAGATAAATGATGCATTTCAGTAAAGGAGTAGCTTGAGTGGACGTGGCGTCGATGGGAGCAACAACAGTCAGTCAGGCAGGCCTAAAGCTATTCATCAGGCTGTCTCTGAAGTTCACAGCTACTCCTCTGTAGGTAGCCTGGAACATCCACCCCTGAATGTGTAGCACCCACCTAGGTGACGCTTTGGCAGCTAAAAGCACCTGAGACACCACCACACCTCAGCAGTAATCAGCAACAGTCTCCTACGAGGCGAACCTCTGTCATCCCCTGTCACCCCACAGTCCACATCTTTCCAGAAACCGGAGCAGGTGGAATAAAAAGATGGTGCTGTGTTGATCAGGTGTTGATGCATCATTCAAATTAGATTAGCCAGCCAACTAGCTATGACTAGCCAAGCCAAGGAAACAGACTTGCCGTCGTCAGTCCTTCAACTCCATGAGTCACCACCAGATATTTTAGCTCAACCCTCAAAAGGTTATCAACCCCCCCAAAAAATATTTTTAAAATATGCAACTAAGATACACTTAAAAATAACACACGTATAATATTTACAGAGCTCTTTGCCTAGGCTTCCTCGCGGCGCCATGGCACCCTATTCCCTATATAGTGCACTACTTTGGCACAAAGTATTACAAATGCCACCCTATTCCCTATATAGTGCACTACTTTTCACTAGAGCCGTAGGGCCCATAGGGCTCTGGTCGAAAGTAGTGCACTAGGGAATAGCTGGGTACCATTTGGGATGCAGGCGCCTCCATGGTTTTGCAGGCCCTTTGTCTTCTCAATCAGCTGTATGATGATGTCACTGGGCTAGGGAAGCCCTGGCCTGGCTAGCAGGGTATAAGCCTGTGGAACAAAGCGTGTTCTGGGGAGCCCAGCTGTCTGGAACAGCGAGTCTCATTGTCCCAGTTCCTCTATTTCGAGACCTCATTTAACTCCTATAGGCTGAGTCTCAAAGGGCACCCTATTCCCTACGCAGCCACATAGGGCTTTGGTCAAAAGTAGTGCACTAAATAGGGAATTGGGTGGCTTTTGGGACGCAACCCATAACCCAGCATGACAGGATTACTGCACTCTGTTTTAATCTAGCCTCTCATTGCAACGCTTCTGGCCACAATCTCAATAACCTCAGCCGCTCAAAGTCGTGACCCGACCTCGTCAGGCCTGGTCAGACAAACATCCATCCTCTCATCCTGCTGGAGTGAAAGGAGCAGTGGAAGGGGTAAGAGGAAGAGGGAGGGTTGGTCCGTTTCCTTTTGCATGGACAATGAAATGTTTGATTTGCATGTGAGTTGTCAGGGACCAATAGGCATGGAATTAGAGGCAAATTCAGTAGCAGTTTACATTCTAGCATGGGACCTTGGGATTATATGAGAAGTCAAATCCTCTCCTAGATCATCTTGATACTACGTTAAGTATCCTGTAAAATGGCGAGGAAAGACGCATTGCAAGCTTGGAAGGGCTGGTCAATGGGAACTACCAAAAGGATGTCCCACTGATGTCCCTACACGCACGGGTACACACACAAGCACACTCACACAAACGTACACACTCAGACCCAAAGGTTCCCCTTGGTAACTATACTGTCCAAGCCTGTGGGAGGTGCTTGGCCCGTGGCCCGCTGGAGGTCTGCTCCAGCGTTTAGAACCAGCACCGAGCCCAGAGCTGTGTAAATCATCTCCCACACAAGGCCTCAGTCTCAACCCTCACCTCTCTCTCGCTTCAGCTACGGTATACTGTAGGTACTGTACAACGTGTATGGAGCGTTTCAAGCTGGGGTATTCATCTAGGGTGCCCACTTTATGAGAGAGGAACTCAAACCCACTCAATTAAGTTAGCCTGTTTATGTAGAGCAATATTGTGAAATTCTCTCCCTTGTCCATGTGGAATATCTATCAACCTGATACATATAGCTTGGCTGCTGCTGTTTGGGAAGTGTACAGTACAGTCAAGGACAAGTGTGTGCTTAGGCAATCAAACAAGGTAGTTTGAGAGATCAACAACTTTAAGTGTATGATCGGTCTTTGCTTTCCTCTAAAGAACAATAACTCGTAAAGGTGCAAAGGGACATTGGATGAAATGGATTTAATTTGATATAATATCATTTGAATGTAGGCCTACTGTGTATTGTATTTCCTCTACCCACCACATCTGTTGTCAGCTTGTCACTGTATTATTGTATAGTACTGTGTCTCTAATGGAAGTGTAATAGAAGTCGTTTAATATTCCCGAGCATTATTCCATAGCAGATTTTTGATGGGGGCTTGTCAATGTCATAGCAGAGCACGTTTCAATAGCAGTTTTCGATGGGGACTTGTCATGATTCAGGTATGCTCGTTATGTTCGCCTGTGCACCCCGGATTTGTCTTTTTAGCAGCACATTCATTCACCACCCTGTCCAACGGCAAACTTAGACAGTAGGCTTGCGAGATGCCGGACATTGTCATTTTTTTAAACGTCCCTCAACAGACATCCCCTCAACATAAAAAACAGAGTCTCTGAGAATGAGTGTACAACTGGCAAATAGTCGCATGATTCACTACATGGCCAAAAGTATGTGGATACCTCCTCGTCTAACAATCATGGGCATTAATATAGAGTTTGTACCCCCCAGTGCTTAAATCCTGCTGGAATAGGATCCGACACCTCTCAGTTTTGGACTGTTTCGTTACGTAACCTATTTGCCAGGATCCGGTACCTCTCGGGGCATGAAATGTAATTTTCACTGTTTGCAATGTAAAAAAAATGGAATTAAAGCGATCAGAGAATTCGAATTGCCTCCTCTGTAATTCTCCTGCCCCCTAAAAAAAACGTAGCCTAATGTCAAAACGTGCATTTTCAGCCCGCGCCTGATATTCTAAGAATTGATTCGGCTTGGGCCAGCCCGGGTTTATGATTTGCACAACATTGTAGCCTAGAGACCAACTCGTGGCAGTTTCTGTGGCGTGAGAGAGAAGCATGCCTGTATCTCTCACAAAACCAGAATGAGATTCACTTTCTATAATCTCTTTTCCCCTCTCTGCTCTGATAGACAGGAGCCTGCAACTACCATCTCTCCAGCGTTGTAATTCATCATTTATTTCCTTATAGTATCATAGCCATGGGAAGGGTACTGCAGCACCCTGATGCATTTAAATAAATTCTCCAAAGTTATAGAAGGACTGCCATCGGTTCAGAAATAAATGAAACAATTCAGAATACTGCACCAGGAGTAGGCCTATAATTTAGCCACAGAGGATCAATAGCTTAAAAAAAAAATGTATAGCCTAGCTGTGTATTGTGTGTAGCCTAATCACAAGGCATGCCTACAGTTGGGAACACCTGGCAAATCTGTCAGTGAACAACATGTAGCCAAAACAGACCTTTCCCAATATATCTGTCACGTCCTGACCACAGTGCTTATGTGTTTTGCTTGTTTTAGTGTTGGTCAGGACGTGAGCTGGGTGGGCATTCTATGTTGTGTGTCTAGTTTGTCTGTTTCTGTGTTCAGCCTAATATGGTTCTCAATCAGAGGCAGCTGTCAATCGTTGTCCCTGATTGAGAATCATATATAGGTGGCTTGTTTTGTGTTGGGATTTTGTGGGTGGTTGTCTCCTGTGTCAGTGTTTGTGCCACACGGGACTGTGACGGTTAGTACGTTTGTTGTTTTATATTCTTGTCTAGTTTTCATGTCATTAAATTATGGAAACTTACCACGCTGCACATTGGTCCTCCGATCCTTCTCGCCTCTCCTCGTCTGAGGAGGAGGAAGAGCTAGACTGCCGATACAGAACCACCCACCAAACAAGGATCAAGCAGCGTGGAAACGGGCAGCAGCGACAGCAGCAGCGGTACAAGGAGGAATGGACATGGGAGGAAATCCTAGACGGTAAAGGACCCTGGGCAGAGCCAGAGGAGTGTCGCCGCCCCAAAGCGGAGCTGGAGGCAGCGAAAGCGGAGAGGCGGCATTATGAGGCGCTAGCAAGGCAGAGCGGCTGGAAGCCCGAGAGGCTCACCCAAAAATGTCTTGGGGGAGCCTAAAGGGGAGTGTGGCAAAGTCAGGTAGGAGACCTGCGCCAACTTCCCGGGCTTACCGTGGAGTGAGAGGGCGTCGTACTGGTCAGACACCGTGTTATGCTGTGGAGCGCACGGTGTCCCCAGTATGCGTGCTTAGCCCAGTGCGGGCTATTCCACCTCGCCGCACTGGCCGGGCTAGAGTGGGCATCGAGCCAGGTGCCATGAAGCCGGCTCAACACATCTGGCCTCCAGTACGTCTCCTCGGGCCGGTGTACATGGCACCAGCCTTACGTAGGGTGTCCCCGGTTCGCCAGCATAGCCCAGTGCGGGCTATTCCACCTCGCCGCACTGGCAGGGCTACGGGGAACACTCAACCTGGTAAGGTTGGGCAGGCTCGGTGTTCACGAGCTCGTGTACTCCTTCACGGTCCGGTATATCCGGCGCCACCTTCCCGCCCCAGCCCAGTACCACCAGTGCCTACACCACGCACCAGGCTTCCAGTGCGTCTCCAGAGCCCTGGTCCTGCTCCCCGCACTAGCCTTGAGGTGCGGGTCTCCAGTCCGGTACCACCAGTTCCGGCACCACGCACCAGGCCTACTGTGCGCCTCTGCAGGTCAGTGTTGGCCGTCTGCCCAACGCCGCCTGCACTGCTCGTCTGCTCAACGCCGCCTGCACTGCTCGTCTGCCCAGCGCCGCCTGGTCAGGAGCCGCCAGCCAGTCAGGAGCCGCCAGCCAGTCAGGAGCCGCCAGCCAGTCAGGAGCCGCCAGCCAGTCAGGAGCCGCCAGCCAGTCAGGAGCCGCCAGCCAGTCAGGAGCCGCCAGCCAGTCAGGAGCCGCCAGCCAGTCAGGAGCCGCCAGCCAGTCAGGAGCCGCCAGAGCCGCCAGCCAGTCAGGAGCCGCCAGAGCCGCCAGCCAGTCAGGAGCCGCCAGAGCCGCCAGCCAGTCAGGAGCCGCCAGAGCCGCCAGCCAGTCAGGAGCCGCCAGAGCCGCCAGCCAGTCAGGAGCCGCCAGAGCCGCCAGCCAGTCAGGAGCCGCCAGAGCCGCCAGCCAGTCAGGAGCCGCCAGAGCCGCCAGCCAGTCAGGAGCCGCCAGAGCCGCCAGCCAGTCAGGAGCCGCCAGAGCCGCCAGCCAGTCAGGAGCCGCCAGAGCCGCCCTCCAGTCATGAGCCGCCCTCCAGTCATGAGCCGCCCTCCAGTCATGAGCCGCCCTCCAGTCATGAGCCGCCCTCCAGTCATGAGCTGCCCTCCAGTCATGAGCTGCCCTCCAGTCATGAGCTGCCCTCCAGTCATGAGCTGCCCTCCAGTCATGAGCTGCCACTCAGTCATGAGCTGCCACTCAGTCATGAGCTGCCACTCAGTCCGGAGCTGCCCTCCAGTCATGAGCTTCCTCTCTGTCCGGAGCTGCCCTTCAGTCCGGAGTTGCCCCTCTGTCCTGAGCTACCCCTCTGTCCTGAGCTACCCCTCTGTCCTGAGCTACCCCTCTGTCCTGAGCTACCTCTCTGTCCTGAGCTACCTCTCTGTCCTGAGCTACCTCTCTGTCCTGAGCTACCTCTCTGTCCTGAGCTACCTCTCTGTCCTGAGCTGTCTCCTAAATCTAGGGGGGACCTTTGTGAAGGTTCCTAGACCAGGGTCGGGGGCGAGGGTCGCCACTCAAAGGACGCTAAGCAGGGGGACAAAGACAATGGTGGAGTGGTGTCCTCGTCCTGCGCCGGAGCCGCCACCTCGGACAGATGCCCACCCAGACCCTCCCCTTGAGTTTTAGGGGTGCGTTCGGAGTCCGCACCTCAGGAGGGGGGTACTGTCACGTCCTGACCACAGTGCTTATGTGTTTTGCTTGTTTTAGTGTTGGTCAGGACGTGAGCTGGGTGGGCATTCTATGTTGTGTGTCTAGTTTGTCTGTTTCTGTGTTCAGCCTAATATGGTTCTCAATCAGAGGCAGCTGTCAATCGTTGTCCCTGATTGAGAATCATATATAGGTGGCTTGTTTTGTGTTGGGATTTTGTGGGTGGTTGTCTCCTGTGTCAGTGTTTGTGCCACACGGGACTGTGACGGTTAGTACGTTTGTTGTTTTGTATTCTTGTCTAGTTTTCATGTCATTAAATTATGGAAACTTACCACGCTGCACATTGGTCCTCCGATCCTTCTCGCCTCTCCTCGTCCGATGAGGAGGACGACTTAGACTGCCGTTACAATATCAAATACAATCGTGGGATAGCACAGGCTGGAAAGCAAATGGCTCCTACTGAAACAAAAATACTTATCTGTCTGTAGGCTACGAAAATATGTTATCAACTTCCAAATAGGCCTATTGAGCGAACAGCATTGTTTTTACAAACTAAAACGAGAGAGATAGGCTTTTGTCACGAGCGCATCGGCCATCGCGGTGAGTGAGCTGCTCATCATTGGGTGAGTCATTGAAACGGGAAAGCTTTTTCAGGACTATCATTTCCTCCTCATATTGTACAATATGCATGTCTCCTCCATACACCTAGGCCTAGGCTACTTTGTCAATGTCAAAGTAGCCTGACATTTCAATCACTGTGCGGTATTAAATAAGATTCTACTAAAGTTTCCAGTCATGTAAAATTACATAGAATTGCATAAATGTGTTTATAAATGGCCCAATATTTCCTGGACCCTAGGCTACTCTACTGCTTTAGTCTAGACCACTATGCAAATGCGAATGATATGCATGCAATGCTTTATTATAAAAGTGATTTTTCGGTACCTCAGAGCTCCCCAGGTCACCCTCTTATCGCGCTCACTTTTTGTTCCGGCACCTCCCGATTCACAAACTAAGCACTGGTCCCCCCTTTGCTGCTATAACAGTCTCCATTCTTCTGGGAAGGATTTCCACTAGATGTCTGAACGTTACTGCTGGGACTTAATTCCATTCAGCCATGAGCATTAGTGAGGTCAGGCAGTGATGTTGGGTGGTGTTCCAATTCATCCCAAAGGTGTTCAATGGGGTTGAGGTTAGTGCTCTGTGCAGGCCAGTCAAGTTCTTCCACACCGATCTCGACATACCATTTCTGTATGGACCTTGCTTGTGCACAGGGGCATTGTCATGCTGAAATAGGAAAGGGCCTTCCCCAAACTGTTACCATGAAGTTGGAAGCACAGAATTGTCTAGAATGTCAATATACGCTGTAGCGTTAAGATTTCCCTTCACTGTAACTAAGGGGCCTAGCCCGAACCATGAAAAACAGCCTCAGACCATTATTCCTCCTCCACCAAACTTCTCCCGGCATTCGCCAAACCCAGATTCGTTCGTCAGACTGCCAGATGGTGAAGCGTGACTATCACTCCAGAGAACGTGTTTCCACTGATCCGGAGTCCAATGGTGGCGAGCTTTGCACCACTCCAGCCGACACTTGGCATTGCGTATAGTGATCTTGAGCTTTTGTGCGTCTGCTCGGCCATGGAAACCCATTTAATGAAGCTCCCGACAAACAGTTATTGCGCTGATGTTGCTTCCAGAGGAAGCTTGGAACTCGGTAGTGAGTGTTGCAACCGAGGACAGATGATTTTAACAAGCTACTCGCTTCAACACTCGGTGGTCTCATTCTGTGACCTTGTGTGGCCTACCGCTTTAACGCTGAGCCATTGTTCCTCCTTATTGAGATGTTTCCACTTCACAATAACAACACTTACAGTGGACTGGGGCAGCTCTAGCAGGGCAGAAATTTGACGAACTGACTTGTTGGAAAGGTGGCATCCTATGACAGTGCCACGTTGAAAGTCACTGAGCTCTTCAGTAAGGCCATTCTCCTGCCAATGTTTGTCTACGGAGATTGTAGTTGACTGAAATTAAACTATCTGTATAATCTCATAACAAATGTTAGGCTACTATAACAAAACAACTTTGCTTTACAGAGAGTCGTGAGACAGACAGTGGCGAAGCAGGCTGCAATGCCAGAGGCAGAGGACACACACAGAGTGAGGAAGCAAGCAGAGTGGTTTGTACAGTGGTTCCCAAACTTGGGGTCAGGGACCCATGTTGGTTTAAAGATCCAGCAAACTGTCCCGAGCCCTTTTATGAACATCATGGTGAGACTTGCATCAAACAGTTGGCACAGCAGTTTACATTTGACACAAGGCCTGTGCTTGAGGGGTTCAGGGGTTATAAGGAAAACACCAGAGCCATACCAGAGGAATTGGCCCCACTAACCAATATCCTCAACCTAATACCTGTGAGCAGTGGCGAATGTAAACGAGGATTCAGTTGAATGAATATTATCATCAACGCTCTGCGGAGTAACCTTCTGCTGCAGAATGTTTCGTAACTAATGTTTGTCAACCTCCATTGAAAAACTGGAAGCCAAATGAGTATGTCAGGTCTTGGTTGGTAAAACATAGAGGAGCGTCTGACGTACGGTCACGCCTCTGTAAGCCAGCACTTCAGCAAGTGGACAAAAAAGGTGAACTGGGCACTGCTGTGTTAACAGTTTGACATACACCTTGACAGCTGACCTAGACATTATCTTGGACGGGTCTGCACTACAGGCTCCTTAAAGTCCGCCCGGTATTAGAAGAAAACACCTAAGAACGAGTTTCATTGAGCACAGACAGAAGTTATTGTTGCCTACTGGCTTCATATACTTTAAATTCTTTGTATTTTTAAATGAATTTAACAAACCAATGTGATACTGTTGTAATATGATGAAAATAAAATGCAAATATTTATTATTGATGGTTTCATGTGTGAATATTACTTATGCTTATGAATGGTTTATTATCACATACTGGTGTGCCATACTGGTGCACTTTAGCAGTTTACAATACAGAATACAAAATTGCAGTGCAGATAATAAGAACATGAACGTGATAAAAATATTGCTTAACACATTTCAATATAAAAATGTCCACATTCTATATTTCTGGACTTTTCTCGTGTCCAGTTCAAATGAACTATTTTGAAAGGGATGACCTGATGTGCCTTTTGTGTCATTTAAGTACAGACAATTACATTAGGCCTTCCCTATAGACCTGCATGAAAATGCAATCAAACGATACAGTTCAAGAAATGTCATACGTTATGGTTTATACCGGTGGTTGTTCGTCTTATCCCAATTGCCCACTGGAGTTTTATAGTTTACCCACTTCTTTATACACCACTACATCACTGATCCCCATCACACATCATAGCAATAACCTGACCCTTCTGACTGTGATTCACAGACCCGTAGATAATGGGTTTTGAACTATCACAGGATTATGATTATCTGGCCTCCTTTTCTAATAAGCCTTTCCATCCAACACACATCCTCTTTTATCAATTGATGCACACCTTGTATAATCGTCATTATACTGCCCCCCGGATGGCCTGAGTGTGGAACATGGTTGCGTCTCAAATGCTGCCCAGTCTTCAAAAGTAGTGCACTATGTAGTGCCATTTGGGGCACAGACATCATTAGTTGATTTATGTCTTCGGTGTGGAGAAATAGGCCACTTAAGGTGCTAAGGAGTATTTTTTTTAAAAGATGCTGTCTATAACGCTACGAATATTACTTTTCAGCATGCTAAGAATATTAATTCTCAACATGCGTCAGAGGTTCACAGGATTGTCATCCCTTACACTTTCTGTGCGATGAAAGCAGATTAACCGTTGAATAGGAAATAGGTACTGTAGCTTGATAGGATGAAAGATGGCCAATCTGGAAACTGGCCCATTTATTTTTCTTGATTACTTTTGTGGCATAAATGATTAAGCATTTCAACATAAACATTTAATTTGATTGAAAAAGCACGATGTAGCTATTTGAACAAAGACCCAGAGTGGCTTCAAATATGGAAATTATGCTCACTTTTGAGTCACGACAGTTCTGCAGGCTACTCCACATTGTCAGTGGTGGGTTGTGTCCCAAATCGCACCCTTTTTCCTACATAGTGCTCTACGGGCTTCACTGCAGTGCACTGTATAGGTAATATGGTTCCATTTTGGATGCAGACATGGACTTCACTGCAGGCCGATATTATGACCCCTCTCTGAGAAGCATTTATTGAAATCAGTGCTCACTCAACCACGCAACGTCCTTTTCTTCGACTGTAACCAGGTCATGCCTCTCTTGCCCCGTTGGACACTAACACCTCCCTGACACCCAAGCTGGCCACTATGCTGATGAAGCCAAGCGTGAGGCGTGAGCGTGTTACTCTCACGTGATGCTCCTCTCCTCACGCTGGCTTTATATGTCCATGGCCCTCTGTGACAGCCACACGCCTGTCCACTTCAGTCCATACATACATCTAATCTTAAGCAGGGCTTTTGTGGGCTGTTGAATGCAGTGGTGAGAAAAAGCAGCAGTAGTGGCCAGCAGTGGATGAAGACACAGCTAGCGCCTCACTGGGAACTACAATTAAATTAGGTCATTCCCTGGGGCCAGTTCAATAAATGATTATAAAAGAAATGCCACAATCTGGCCCCTGTCCCCCTGCTGCTACCGCTGCTCCCTGCACGCTCATGAGTCAGGCTGCATCCCAAATGGTACCCTATTCCTTATATATATTGTACTTTTGACCAAAAGTAGTGCACTATAAAGGGAATAGGGTGCCATTCAGCATGCAAAGTCAGTCACGCCTCTAATGAAAATTCTCCAGAGGTGCCCAGCTGAGAGCGCTCAGAGACAATGGCTCCCCTGCATACCTTGCCCAATTACTCTCCATTTCACTCTGTTAAAAGGGATCTCTTCGCATGCTACTGAACAATTCTTTGCCACTTATCTTGGCCCTGGCTGAGCCCAGAAGGAAATTACACTCTTTTTCATTATATATCAAAATTTGTTACATTTTTATGATTTCCTTTTTATTTCATTCATTTAGATTCAGACAGAACTTCTATTCCTTAAAAAATCAAAACAGCCATTATACTGACAGTTGTTGTCATAGTAACAGTGGCTCTCGGTCTCATTCAGTATGGTAGTGGTTCTATGAAATGTACTGTGTCCTTCTCACGATAAGCCGTCTGAGAGAACGGTTGGTAGAATATCGACCATCTCTCTCTCAGTAGACAAACCGTGTGGCTTAATGAGCAGCTCCTTGTTCGTGCTCTGGTGCTAGATGAGAAGGTGTCTCCATTCATATTGCACTGGCCCCACTAATTGAACATGGAGAGACATTGCCAATTGATTCCCCTCCTGTATCCATGTTGAACAGCATCTGGTTTGTATATCTTTTGAACCTGGTCTTGAGTGTGTTAGAAGCTGGCAGGACTAAGTAGGAAAGCATACCCAGCACATCCTCCTGTACTACTGGATCATCATAAGGATTCAATGCAAAACCATTTTAACACATATTGACCCTGTCCCTCCACAATGTTGTCCTTGGAAACGACATTAAATAAAACACGTTAGGCACACATTCCGGCTGATATTGACAACCACATGTACTTGCTAACTTGTGCTATAGCAATAATATTACTGGTTATTTCTAGGCCTATATGTAAAATATGGCTGCCTGAAGTAATACTGTGGATAGAACATAGCATAGTTTCCCATGCTGCTCTTGAGGTACAGAACTAATGAAAACATGGCCATTGAAAGTCGACAAGTAATAAAAACTTATTTCAGGGAACCTTTTTTTTTACAGATGTAGGACAATTTAGTAATCGGGTTAAGTTAATCCATCCCTTCAACAGTATATTTGAATGCTAAACGAAGGCTTAGTTCAGCGCTGAGGCTTTGAAATTCTCAAATCTACCGGATTAGAAGACTTTCAAGAATCGATGACAAAAAGACATTTTGAGAGCAGCACAAACGTATCCTTAACGTGGAGTTGATTGTTGAAATTAAAAACTGATAAAAACACTGAAACCCTGAGAAAAATGACTGAAAACCCCTAGAGCCATAAGCACACTGTCATTGGCAGGCTGATTTCTCCGGCAGCACATAAATACCCTCTACGTGGGGTAGCAATGTGTGGATTGTCTTTCATGTCTTGCAGTCAGTCCGAAGGTGGCCAGAGCTTTCGAATGTTGGAGATAGGATCTATGGAGAGAGAAGTGTGTGAAGTTTACCATGCTCCCTGGAGAGTTAGAGAGTGGAAACTAGAATTGCTGCTATCCCATGGGATCTCCTATGCTTTGCCCATATGTATCTAGAATGCAGCTTGGAGAACAGGATGTCCATTGAACTGAGCTATTATGACTCACTCGGTACAGCAGTAAGTACCACTGTGGCTAGTCCTCACTCATAGGGACAGACCGCATGAATTCAGAGACTTGAATGGATGCAAGCCTGCAATGCTAAAAATACTCTTATTAAGAGCAATGACTTTCTAAAGTCTTTCTTAACCACCCAATAACCAGACACTTACAGTATCTATATAAGCCAGCATTTATAATGCCACAGAACTCTATGGCTTTGTAAGCATCTCTTACGTCCAGATGCACACAAAGGATGGCATTTTAAGGCGGTTTGAGCTACATTTGATGAGGTTTAATCAGACATCTAAACAACGTTGTTTTAGCTCGCTTGGGGGGGATGGATCCGTGAAGAACAGGAGAGGAGAAGTTTCCACAGATCCGGTTTGTTATCCCAAAGGCAGATGTTTTACACAGATCCTGTCATTTATCGCAGCCCAGAGTATCACCACCAAAGACCTCCATCACAAGTGTCTCCTCATCATACCTATTGAACACTATTTGAGCTGAAAACGGTCCGAATTGGTTACACTGCCATATGTTAGATGAATAAGAGGGCATTTGAGGCACAAGCCCTTTAAATCTCTGTCTCCTGGGAGACAGGGGATCAGGATTACCGGGCTTTGAATGTTCAGTGAATGAATGGAAACCCGTTTTTACATTTTCTCCAGACAACCGCCGAGTAACATGCGGTTGTCTACTCTACTCTGAGAGAGAGAGAGAGAGAGAGAGAGCGAGAGAGAGAGGGTGTACTGGATAAATGATAGTCAGATTAGAAGAAAAAAACCACAGACCAAACGGTGGATCAGCAACATTTTGACTGCATATGTAGTGTATCCTGAGCGAGCATGGACTTGAATGTATGCTAGGTAGGCTGTGTCCTAAATGGCGCCCTATTCCCTATATAGTGCATTTCTTTTGACCAGGGCTCTGGTCAAAACTAGTGCAAGATATAAGGCATAGGGTGCCATTTGAGATGCCAGCCCAGGCTATTCTGAGCATGTGGGATCCTCCTCTAAGAGCCACTCCTGCTGTCTTTAATCAGGCTCCTGGTCCAGAGTTATGTTCATGTCGGGTCCCTGAGAGGAAATGTGAGGATGAAGGCCTCCCCTGAGCCGCTCTTGCACTTCCTCCAGGACCTTTCCTTGGAGTTTGACGGGTGAAGTCTTTTTTGTTTTCCCGCTCTAGCAGGTGGGAAGTTAATGAGAAAACCATCTGAGGAACCAACAGAGACAAAGAAAGAGGGGACAGAGAGAGTGGAAGGGAGAGAGAGGGGGAGGGCAAAGGTGAAAGAGAAAGACTATGTGGTCTTGAAATATTGTCAAGAGGCAGTGACAGAAGAAAGGTTTTTGGTCATAGGGCATCTCCAATAACTCAAAAGAGATTGACTTTAGTCAAAAAATAGGAAACAATCACGTCTTACCACTTCGTGCCTTCGTTTATGTGTTGGGCAGTTGGAACCAGGTCAGAGAGCCATGAAAATCAAGATCGAAAGTGCAGCTCCCAAACAGTTATACCAGATTTTATGGAGGTACATCAGAAGCAGATGTACCCTGTTGTTGAGCGAGAAGGCACACATTCATGGCGCTATTTGGGCCATATGCAGGTGCCATTTTTGACAGGTAATCTAGACACTGATAGGTTTGTTGCACAGAATTGGGTGCTCTTGTCTAAAACGTTACGTTTCATTTATCTGCTTCCGGAGATCCATTTCAGAGTTAATTCGCTGTAGCTTCCGTTGACTTTACTATTCTCCCTAATTATCAGGCTACTAAACTCAACTCATCAGTTCTGTAACCAATTAACATACTGTAGCATGAATGATCTTTTTGACATGTTTAGATCACTAATGATATCATCTATGCTGGTCTTTGTTCGCTGTCATAATGCGTTATTTGTTTTATGTTAATTAATTCAAACAAATGACCTCTCATTCAATGGATGTTTATTTCCCATACATAGGCAGTCACCTAGGGGTGTTTCAACTTATTGTTGAGCATTAGTAGTGACGTACAGTCAGGGTAGGCAGGGTTGGCCAGTGCTTACGTTGTGATAATCAAATTTTTAAAAAGCTGTTATAAAAAAATGTAATTACATTTTTCTTTCATTCTTAATGGCCTCCCGAGTGGCGCAGCGGTCTAAGGCACTGCATCGCAGTGCTAGAGGAGTCACTACAGACCCGGGTTCGATCCAGGGCTGTATCACAACCGGCCGTGATCGGGAGTCCCATAGGACGGCGCACAATTGGGTTGGGGAGGGTTTGGCCAAGGGGGGGCTTTACATGGCTCATCGCGCTCTAGTGACTCCTTGTGGCGGGCCAGGCACCTGCAAGCTGACAGCGGTCGTCAGGTGAATGGTGTTTCCTCTGACACATTGGTGTGGCTGGCTTCTGGGTTAAGCGGGCGGGTGTTAAGAATTCCATTTTGGCGGGTCATGTTTCGGGGGACGCATGACTTGACCTTTGCCTCCCGAGCCCATTGGGGAGTTGCAGAGACGAGAAAAAGGCGGTCAAATACATTTTTTTTTTTAAAAACATCTAATTTTTATGCTCAAAATCGAAGAATGTGCTAAAACTGCATCAAGACCTAAGGAAAAGCGCCAAGTATGCATGCCTTCCTCCCCAATGTCCCCATCCATTCTAGTTGTTGACGCGCGCTCCGTTCCTGACTCCATTTACTGTTAATGGACAGGGTCAGCATAGTCCTTGCTGCTTTTCCTAGCTGACATTTGTTTCATTTAGCGGATTTCCTATTTTGCGCATGAATATTGCCAAACATGTTGTGTGGGTTAGCGCTGCACATTTGGCGCATGCATCCCGTAAACTGAATGAAGCCAGCTAGCAAAAACAACATGACAAAATGGCCACTTCAAGTACTTGGTATAATTCAGCGAGGGAGACCAACACCTGTGCTTCCTGACCTTCATCAGAGGAATGGACAGAAAATTATTTGATAGTTTAAACAGAAGTGGTATGAATGAAAAAGAATGGCTGACTAGCTGGCTACCAGTAGTTGCCTGTACTGTTTTCTCCTGCCTGCTCTTCTCAACCGGGGACAACATTTGGGTAGAAGGCGGCTACTGCAACCTCAACAACCTGACCAATGCCATCAACAAACACAAAAAGTTGGCATTGCACATCCAACACCAGATTAACCTCACAACTTTTGGTAACAAATGGATCGATCTGGCATTAAATCAGCAGCAAAAATAAGTGACCAACCACTGGGCACACACGGTGAATCAACGTTCAACGTCATTTTTCAGTGCATTGTGACGTCGAATCAACGTGGAAAATACATTGGATTTGAAAAAAGTGATCAACCAGTATAATTTCGACCAGCTTTGTAAACATTTAAGTTAGGGTAAAAGTTGATTTTACCTGATTAACAAGTTGTTGCATCGATCTAATTTCAAAACAATCAGAACTATGTATACATTGAAATTGCGTTGAAAATTCCACATATAAAAGTAAGAACTATTTTTCATCCTAAATGCATCATGCAACAATTTCAAAGATTTGACTGAGTTACAGTTCAAATAAGGAAATCAGTCAATTGAAATATATTCATTAGGCACTAATCTATAGATTTCGCATGACTGGGAATACAGATACCTTAAAAGGTAGGGGCGTGAATCAGAAAAAACTCTATGCTTCTTCGCATAGAGTTGATCAGGCTGTTGATTGTGGCCTGTGGAATGGTGTTCCACTCCTCTTCAATGGCTGTGTGAAGTTGCTAGATATTGGTGGAAACTGGAACACGCTGTCGTACACGTCGATCCAGAGCATCCCAAACATGTTCAATGGGTGACATGTCTGGGTGAGTATGCAGGCCATGGAAGAACTGCGTCCGTGCATTATCATGCTGAAACATGAGGTGATGGAGGCGGATGAATGGCATGATCTCGTCACGGTATCTGTGCATTCAAATGGCCATTGATTAAAAGCAAAATTATTAAATGATTGTTGTTTGTAGCTCATGCCTGCCCATACAATAACCACCATAACATACCACCGCCAACATGGGGCACTCTGTTCACAACGCTGACATCAGCAAACCGCTCGCCCACACAACGCCATGCACGCTGCCATCTGCTAGGTACAGTTGAAACCGGGATTCTTCCGTGAAGAGCACACTTCTCCAGCGTGCCAGTGGCCATCTAAGTTGAGTTTATGCCCACTGAAGTTGGTTACGATGTCGAACTGCAATCAGGTCAAGATCCTGGTGAGGATGACGAGCACGCAGATGAGCTTCTCTGAGACGGTTTCTTACAGTTTGTGTAGAAATTCTTCAATTGTGCAAACCCACAGCAGGTGAAGAAGCCAGATGTGTGAGGTTGGTTGAACGTACTGCGAAATTCTCTTAAACGACATTTGGAGGCGGCTTATTGTAGAGAAATGAACATTACATTTTCTGGCAACAGCTTTGGTGGGCATTCCTGCAGTCAGCATGCCAATTACACACTCCCTCAACACTTGAGACATCTGTGGCATTGTGTTGTGTAACAAAACTGCACATTTTAGAGTGGCCTTTCATTGTCCACAGCACAAGGTGCAACTGTATAATGATCATTCTGTTTAATCAGCTTCTTGATATGCCACATCAGTCAGGTGAATGGATTATCTTGGCAAATGAGAAATGCTCACTAACACTAACAGGGATGTATTTTTTATTCCTTTTTCATGGT
Organism: Salvelinus namaycush; assembly: GCF_016432855.1. Lineage (NCBI taxonomy): Eukaryota > Metazoa > Chordata > Actinopteri > Salmoniformes > Salmonidae > Salvelinus > Salvelinus namaycush. The sequence goes on from NC_052307.1 coordinate 36,173,676, forward strand.
ATCCAATTGGTAGTTACAGTCTTGTCCCATCGCTGCAACTCCCGTATGGACTCGGGAGAGGCGAAGGTCGAGAGCCGTGTGTCCTCCAAAACACGACCCTGCACTGCCTCTTTGACGCAATGCTCACTTAAACCAGAAGCACCAATGTGTCGGAGGAAACGCTCATCACAATAGTCGCTAGAACACGATGGGACAAGGACATCCCGGCCAGCCAAACTCTCCCCTAACCCTGACAAAGCTGGGCCAATTGTGCACCGCCTCATGGGTCTCCCGGTCACAGCCAGCTGCAACACAGCCTGGAATCAAACCAGGATATGTAGTGACACAGCTAGCACTGCAATGCAGTGCCTTAGACCGCTGCGCCACTCGGGATGCCCACCAACAGGGATGTAAACAAATTTGTGCACAAAATTTTAGAGAAATAAGCTTTTTGTTCGTATGGAACATTTCTGGGATTTTTTATTTCAGCTCATGAAACATGGGACCAACACTTTACATGTTGTGTTTATATTTGTGTTCAGTGTATATTGGGTGGTTGAAGTATTGTGTATTTTTTTATTTGATTAAATATATTGTATTTGACCTTTTTTCAATTTTGATAGTAAAATGGTATGTTTGAGTCAATGTAATTGTTTCAATGTCATGCCATCAACCTAAATAAAGAGGTATATTGAAATAGAATGTGAAGCCACTGTCCAACTGGTATATAAGGGGTAAGGCATTTCAGTGAGACAGGTCTACCATCCACATACCTACCTCTAAATTTCCTGCTTAGCTATGGAAATAAGCTGTGTTCGATTCAGCTGAGCTATCACGTCAACACGTTTAGACATTGATCAGCTTCCATACTCATTTGCGTAGACTACCTAAAAAACATTGAATAGTTCAAAGTAACTAACTTTTCTTACACAAGCTGTATGTGAAAGTAAATTCGGAGTGAGGTTGAATTTATGTAGGCTATATTGACATCTGATTTGCACAAAGGACACCATATTTTAAACATGGAGCTAGGTATACTATCATTCATCCATGGTTGATTGGATCTTTGGAAGTTTAGAAGTAATTACCATTAGTCCTATAAATAGGATGCCAAATTCATGATATTAATAATAAACTTTGACCTTTGGATATTGTATTGTATTAGTTGTATGTACAGGATACACATGGTATACATCATCCAACGAAATGCTTATTTGAAGGTTCTTTCTCGACACGTCGAGTACTGAGTAGTACTGAGCTATGCATAGGCATAGCTCAGTACTACACTAGTACACTTGTGGTGGAATATAATGCAGGACTTAACAGCCAACTCACAAATACCAAAAAGGGATTTACTTTCCCTCAACAGGCAGCCAGTCTCGGAAGGGGTACTTGAAGAGTGAGAAGGCAAAGTCCAGGTACAGCTGCTCTCTTTGCTCTTGAAGTGTTTGCAGTACTTGTGTATGTAGTGCATCTGTCTATCTCACTGCACCATGGATGATATGGCAAGCACAGTTTCTCAGCCGGATTAGATTGAACTATGACAATAACAGTAGCTGTAGATAATGTAATGTAAAGTGCGATCTTGGAGGGTGGGTGGTCATTGAGGACATCAGGTGGATCAAGTTCTGGGGAAAGGATGCGGTAGGCATTTCAGAGCATGGCAGAACCCCTACATCCTGGTGAACAGGATCAGAGTGGAAGAGGAGGAGACAGAGGCATAGAAGTATGCAGAAAGAAAACACACAGGTCACAGGTAGATTAGGGGCGCATTCAGCAGGACCCAACGTTTTGTAACGTTCAGATAGAAATATGTTATGTAGAACAAACATGCCTCTCTGACATGTAGAAAATCCTAGTCCTTAGGCATTAGCACACTCACATACTCTGGGCAACAGTAGCTCCCTCTTACCCTCTGATAGGCCAGGTAAAATTGTCACCATATTGCTTACACCTATCCAACCCACTCAGGTCTACAAGTGCATAGGGTGTAAGGTCTAGGGGTTGATTCGGGAGTCAGGGATAGGCTCTTTCTCAATTTGTCTTTCTTTGATTCCTCACCTCATCTCTCTTCACTTCCTTCTCAAAACAGATTGGAGGAGAATATCTGGAGGAGAGTTTGCAAGGAAGAAAAAGAGCCACATAATCACATAATTACTAACGTCTGTCACACAACTATCATGCTGCAGGAGAATAGAGGAAAAACTCCTGTGCACATATGCAGATGCTTACCAGTATCTGTATGGCTGCTGACAAGTGCAGCCATTTGCTTTGCTCTCACTTTGCAACATCTCACACTACTGCTTGAGGTCACGCCATATCACTGAGTCTCTGTTTAAGTTTATTCATTCCTGATATGCCACACCTGTCGGATGGATGGATTATCTTGACTAAGGAGAAATGCTCACTAACAGGGATATAAACAACATTTGAGAGAAATAAGCTTTTTGTGCATATGGAACATTTCTGGGATATTTTATTTAAGGTCAGTGTATTTTTAAATGCCTTTATTGTTATGGCATGTGAACATGCCATAACAATAAAGGCATTTTAAACTAAATATACAGTATGAAGAGTGCCTTGGTCTTCTTTGCTTTTTGATGAGTAAATCTGTGTTGAGTTTAAACTGGTTATTCGCTCGCCTCTTCCTTGCAAACTTTGCTCAGGCTGGTCGCCGTTGCCTTGTCTGTACTTGACATTTCATCTTGATATACACTCACCGACCAGTTTATTAGGTTTACCCATCAGCTACTAGGTCAGACCCCCCTTTGCCTTCAGAACAGCCTGAACTCTTCAGGGCATTTTTACAAGGTATTGGAAATGTTCCACAGGAATGTTGGTCCATACTGCTGCGATGGCATCACGCAGTTCTTGCAGATTGGACGGCGGTACATTCATGCTGCGAACAGCACGTTCTATCTTGTCCCAAAGATGCTCTATTGGGTTGAGGTTTGGGGACTGCGCAGGACGGTCAAGTAAACTGAACTCACTGTCATGTTCCAAGCAATGTTTTTCCACTCCTCAATTGTGCAGTGTTGGTGATTGCGTGCCGACTGGAGCCACTTCTTCTTGTTTTTAGCTGTTAGGAGTAGAACCCGGTGTGATCTTCTGCTGCAATAGCACCTCCTGTGGTCTTCTGCTGCAATAGCCCATCCGTGACAAGGATCGAGGAATTGTGCATTCTGAGATGCCGTTATGCACACCACTGTTGGAAGCCAATCCAGGCTGAATCACATCGTGATTGGGAGTTCCATAGGGCGGTGCACAATTGGCCCAGCTTTGTCCGGGTTTGGCCGAGGTAGGCCGTCATTGTAAATAAGAATTTGTTCTTAACTGACTTGCCTAGTTAAATAAAGGTTCAATAAAAAAAAACTTTAAAAAAACTGTTGTACTCTACCGTTATTTGTCTCTTTGTGGCCTGCCTGTTAGCTTGCACGATTCTTGCCATTCTCCTTCGACCTCTCTCATCAACCAACAAGCTTTTATTTTCGCCCGCAGGGCTGCCGCTGACTGGATGTTTTTTGTTTGTTGCACCATTCTCTGTAAACCCTAGACACTGTCATGCATAAAAAGCCCAAGAGAGAGAGAGTTACTGAATCTGGCGTGCCTGGCACTGACGATCATACCACGCTCAAAGTCGCTTAGGTCACTCATTTTATTGTTCAATCGAACAGCAACTGAAAGCCTCGATGCCTGTCTGCCTGCTTTATATAGCAAGCCACGGCCACGTGAGTCACTGTCTGTAGGAGCGACCCATGTTGATGGTAAGCTCAGTAGTATTCTAACCCTGCTCTAGACCGAGATTTTGTATTTAACTTTATAACACTAACCCTTATGATGGAAAATGTTATGTTTGTGCTTATTTCATAACCAATTTCTGTGTTATAAGTTCGTGCTTTTCTAATAACCAATTTCTGTGTTCATGCAAGTCACTGATTGAACGTGCCTGGGAGGAATCATCACTATCAGTAGAGCAATTTCGCAGTATGGCCAAAACTTTGTTTTGAGAACAAAAGGGATATTTCAGTTTCAAGGTCTCAGCTTGGAGAGAAGAAGCCTCGTGAGGTATTGGTCGGTCACATGAATGAACCAAACATTAAGGATGAATAAATTATGAATGATGAATAAGCTAAATAATGCAAATATAACTTGTCTGTGTAAGCAGTATATAAGAGAAGTAACGGGACTGCCCCGGTTTAGCTCACTTCAGACCGGTTCTTTATGCATCTAGATTGCATTCGGAAAGTATTCACACCCCTTGACTTTTCTACATTTTGTTACGTTACAGCCTTATTCTAAAATTGATTGAATAAATAAAACATCATCGATCTACACACAATACCCCATAAAAAACAGAAACACCTTATTTACATAAGTATTCAGACCCTTTGCTACGAGACTCGAAATTGAGCTCAGGTGCATCCTAATTCAATTGATCATCCTTGAGATGTTTCTGCAACTTGATTGGAGTTCATCTGTGGTAAATTCAATTTATTGGACAATATTTGGAAAGGCACACACATGTCTATATAAGGTCCCACAGTTGACAGTGCATGTCAGAGCAAAAACCAAGCCATGAGGTCGAAGGAATTGTCTGTAGAGCTCCGACACAGAATTGTGTCAAGGCACAGATCTGGGGAAGGGTACCAAAAATGTCTGCAACATTGAAGGTCCCCAAGAACACAGTGACCTCCATCATTCTTAAATGGTATACGTTTGGAACCACCCAGACTCTTCTTAGAGCTGGCCACCCGGCCAAACTGAGAACATTTGGGGAGAAGGGCCTTTGTTCAGGGAGGTGACCAAGAACCCATTGGTCACTCTGACAGAGCTCCAGAGTTCCTCTGTGGAGATGGGAGAAGTTTCCATAAGGACAACCATCTCTGCAGCACTCCACCAATCAGGCCTTTATGGTAGAGTGGCCAGATGGAAGCCACTCCTCAGTAAAAGGCACATGACAGCCCACTTGGAGTGAATGCCAAGCGTCATGTGTGGAGGAAACCTGGCACCATCCCTACGGTAAAGCATGGTGGTGGCAGCATCATGCTGTGGGGATGTTTTTCAGCGGCAGGGACTGGGAGACTAGTCAGGATTGAGAAAAAGGACTGGAACCTGATCAAACATCTCTAGAGAGATCTGAAAATAGTTGTGTAGAATGGCTCCTCTTCCAACCTGACAGAGCTTGAGAGGATCTGCAGAGAAGAATGAATAAAGGTGTGCCAAGCTTGTAGAGTCATACCCAACAGAAAGTAGTGAGTAAAGTAGTGAGTAAAGGGTTTGAATACTTATGTAGGTTTTTATTTTTAATACATTTGCAAATAATAATACAAAAATAGTTTTTTGCTTTGTCATTATTGGGTATTGTGTGTAGATTGAAAAAAAACAACAACGATTTAATCCATTTTAGAATAAGGTTGTAACTGTCACACCCTGATCAGTTTCACCTGTCCTCGTTATTGTCTCCACCCCCTCCAGGTGTTGCTTGTTTTCCCCAGTGTATTTATCCCTGTGTTTCCTGTATCTCTGTGCCTGTTCGTCTTGTATGTTCCAAGTCAACCAGCAGTTTTCCCCGTACTCCTGCCTTTGCTATTCTCTTTTTTCTAGTCCTCCCAGTTTTGACCCTTGCCTGTTCTGGACTCTGTACCCGCCTGCCTGACCATTCTGCCTGCCTTGACCACGAACCTTTCTGTCACTCTGTACCTCCTTGACCTTTTGCCTGTCCACGACCATTCTCTTGCCTACTCCTTTTGGATTATTAAACATTGTAAGACTCCAACCATCTGCCTCCTGTCTGCATCTGGGTCTCGCCTTGTGTCATGATAGTAACGTAACAAAATGTGGGGAAAAGGGGTCTGAATACTTTCCGAATGCACTGTACGTTTGACTGTGAACTCTCCAGCTTGCTGTTAATAAACAATGATTCATTTAAGATTGACTTCGAGTGTCCCATGTGTAGAATGTCCACGACACCCTGTAGTGGAGGGCTAAAGGACTAAGTTATTCTAAGTTTGTCGGGTTTGGTTTGGGTGTGTTCGCCTCCAGGCACGAGTCAGAATACAATGGTGGCAAGACACAGTGACCGGTTGACTTGTAGTTTACTTGGAGGAATAACAGTATATAACAGGGATAGTATGTACAGGGTAAGGGCTTGATCACTAGGAAGGCTACTGCTTGTACTGTAAATATGGATAGAAAAGAAAGAAAGGATACCTGTCTGAGAAGTGTTCGTTTTGTAGCTTCATACCCAAGAAGACTCGAGGCTGTAATCGCTTCCGAAGGTGCTTCAACAAAGTACTTAGTAAAGGGTCTGAATACTTATGTCAATGTAAATGTTTTCATTTATAATTCAGCAAAAATGTATAGAAACCTGTTTTTGCTTCTTCATTATGGGGTATTGTGTGTAGATTGATGAGGGGGAAAAACGATTTATTACATTTTAGAATAAGGCTGTAACGTAACAAAATGTGAAAAAAGTCAAGGGGTCTGAATACTTTCCAAATGCACTGTACCTTGGTTTGTAGAGACGTCATGAAGACCTGAGTGGTTGAAACGTTGTCACCACTAAATCACATGATGGGAGCATACAGTAGATCGCAATGTGCTGAGTCTCTTTTCACCATTTATGTGGGCTGTGTCCTAAATGGCACTCTTTTCCCTGGGTCATTCCTTTTGCGTCCCCTTGCTGTTTTAAGTAGGGATTGTGCACGGTTATTGAATTTTAAAAGCCTATTATATTAAATGAAGTGCCCTTTAATATAGACCAGATCACCTTTGACAGCTATCACAGCTGTGAGTCTTTCTGGGTAAGTCTCTAACAGCTTTGCAAACCTGGGGCCAGATTCACAAAACCTTCTTAAGAAGAAATTTCTTCTTAACTGCCATTTTTTCCTTAACTATAGACTTAAGAAGAAAGTTAAGCAAAGTTGCTATTCTTCATAAAGGTTATTGGAAATTATCTTGTGCTATTTCTTATGTTTCTCCTTAAGCAAATAGTTAAGAAAAAATTTGATTCTTGAAAATTAAGTTATTGGAAATGTTTCTAAATTCCAAGATAGCTAAACCTTTGTCTTAAACTCAGGGCAGTGAGAGAAAAAGCTCATGAAAGTAAATTAACATGTTTAATTCACTATCAAACTTCATCTGAAAGTTTCAGTATTTATTATTTTAAACCCAAGATCATGTTTTAGAACAGCAATCTCAGTTGGAAATGTGCTAACATGATTGCCATTGCTAGCTAGATAGCTAGCTAAATCGGTTGCCTAGCAACAAATATCTTAAAACTTCTTAAGGATCCAAATCTAACTGCCTGTAGCTCAGGACCTGAAGCAAGGATATGCATATTCTTGATACCATTTGAAAGGAAACACTTTGAAGTTTGTGGAAATGTGAAATGAATGTAGGAGAATAACACATTTAGAGCTGGTAAAAGATAACAAAAAAAAAAAAACATGCGTTTTTTTGTATTTTTTTTTGTACCATCATCCTTGAAATGTAAAAGAAAGGTCATAATGTATTATTCCAGCCCAGGCGCAATTTTGATTTTGGCCACTAGATGACAGCTTTGTATGTAACCTTTTAGACTGATCCAATGAACCATTGCATTTATGTTCAACATTTTGTATCAAGACTGCCCAAATGTGCCTAATTGGTTTATTAAGAAGATACAAACTCCTCAAATAACTTTTTACGTAAGAAAATCATTCAATCTTAATTAATTGTTGAAGAATTTCACTTACGAATTATCTTATGAACTTATTTTTTTTTTCTTAAGCAGCTTCTTAAGTTTTTGCATAAGAACTGTTTTATAAATCGGGGTCCTGGATTGTACAATATTTATCCATTATTCTTTTAAACTCTTTAAGCTCTGTCAAATTGATTGTTGATCGTTGCTAGACAACCATTTCCAAGTCTTGCCATAGACTGTCAAGTAGATTTAAGTCAAAACTGGAACTCGGCCACTCAGGAACATTCACTGTCTTCTTGATAAGCAACTCCAGTGTAGATTTGGCCTTGTGTTTTAGGTTATTGTCCTGCTGAAAGTTGAATTAATCTCTCAGTGTCTGGTAGAAAGCAGACTGAACCAGGTTTTCCTCTAGGATTTTGCCTGTGCTTAGCTACATTGCATTTATTTTTCATCCTGAAAAACTCCCCAGTCCTTAACGATTACAAACATACCCATAACATGATGTAGTCACTACTATGCTTGAAAATATGGAGACTGGTACTCAGTAATGTGTTGTCTTGGATTTGCCCCAAACGTAATACTTTGTATTTAGGACAAAAAGTGAATTGCTTTGCCACATTCTTTGCAGTATTACTTTAGTGCCTTGTTGCAAACAGGATGTATGTTTTGAAATATTTTTATTCTGTACAGACTTCCTCTTTTTCACTCTGTCAATTAGGTTAGTTTTGTGGAGTAACTACAATGTTGTCTATCCATCTATCCATTAAACTTTGTAACTTTTTTAAGATCACCATTACCTCATGGTGAAATCCCTGAAACGTTTTTGTAGTGACTGGGTGTATTGATACACCATCAAAAGTGTAATTAATAACTTCACCATGCTTTTTTTTATCCATCTACCAATAGGTGCCCTTCTTTGCAAAGCATTTGAAAACCTCCCTGATCTTTGTGGTTGAATCTGTGTTTGAAATTCACTGCTCGACTGAGGGACCTTACAGATAATTGTATGTGTGGGGTACAGAGATGAGATGTTAAAATAATGTTAAACACTATTATTCAACAGAGTCTATGCAACTTATGTGATTTGTTAAACACAGTTTTACTCCTGAACATATTTAGGGGTTGAATACTTATTGACTCAAGACATTTCTGATAACATTTTTTTAAATTAATTTCTAAAACTTTTGAAAAACATAATTCCACTTTGACATTATGTGGTTTTGTGTGTAGGCCAGTGACAACTAATGACAATGTAATCCATTTTAAATTCAGGCTGTAACACAGCAAAATGTGAAAAAAGTCAAGGGGTGTGAATACTTTCTGAAGGCACTGTATATACTGTATTAGGTACCAGGGCCTAAATTTGTGCACTATATAAAGAATAGTATGAGGGTTGAAATACAACAGAGCCCCTCAACTGTTGAATGGCTTTTATTTTGTTACCGTCCCACACAGACAAGCCTGGAAACCTGTGTATTACTGTGTTACCTATTGAGAGATGTGCGTAACTTAGGAAGTGTTGTCCAGCTGGATTAGTCATTACATTTTTCTTTTCCTGCACCAGTGACTTCATTGATTTAGTTGTGTTTACCCAAACTTTCATTTGAGTTTGACTTATGTTTCCCATTAGAAACCATAATATATCCAACGTTTATTACTTTATTGAAATACAAAAGCACATAAATGGGTCCAGTTGTCTGTTGTTGCTTCCTTCATTGGAGTTCAATATGTTGTTATTACGGCATAGTACACCATCTATACTGATTTACTCCATGTTCTGGCATTCATAAATCTACTGGAAGGGCTTAGACATAAAATACAAAATAACATACACCCCCGTAGATCGAAGATATATGGGCGAATCAACACAAGACTAAGTGAAATATTACCTCACTGGAGTACGTGATTAAAAAGTAAATGACAGAGACTAGAAATTCCTTATAAAACCATAAACGTGGTCTATTGGAGGAGGGAATAATTAGGTCGTGTGTTAGGGTCTGCGAGATTTAGTCATAATTGGAATGATTGAGTGCAGACATAAATAATAGAAAACCACCATCAGAGGACATCTGGTGTAAAACTGGTATTGAGATCTAAAAGAGGAAGTAGACAATGAGTGTTCACCGTTCACACTCAATATAAATCTCAATCTGTATTGTCATAGACTTGACTGCCCTCTGAAACACTCAGAATAAAGGAAGACATATCAATGTCTCTCTGTGGAACGGGATTGAATCACCCTCCTTTCATTTCATTCCAGAACAGCAAAGGGGGTTAATATCTGTGAATGAAAATGAAATTCCTGGTGGCAATAAAGTTAGCATTGCAGTGTCTATCATGGGCCGCAAATGGCAATATTTCATTTCAACTCCCCATTCTTCTCACACATTCAATAAATGTTGTTCTCCCATTGTCTACAGGTAAACACGTTTGACCCAATCTAGTGGTCCTCATTCATTTGAATGAGTTTGAGAATCATGTCACTGCTGATTTCTCCATTCTAAATTGTTACCTCGTCCAACAATCAACAATGTATGTAAATGTTTTCTTTTCAAGACAATTCTACCCCATCTGAAATGCAGTTCGTCTCTGTCACATGCATTGCAAGTGCACTTATTGCCACAGTATTGCTTTTGATAGAACTTTTGATAGTTCTATTACATCTGACACTATATTCTGTGTTCGTTCTGAGTCACTGGGACGCTTCCAATGCATATCCTGCAACCTCCCAACCTCAAGAGCATGCAGTGGCTGTTGTGTTTCCCTAGCAACCAAATATTGAATCTGGTGATGGATATGAAAGCATAAACTTCCCATTTGAGGGATGCTTTATGAGTTTTGGATGGACACATTTGAACAAAGACAGAGACCTTGCTCTGAGCCGGTGGGGAAAAATGGAACCCTTGGCGGTAATACAAGCTGGGCCTCTTCAGATAACAACCTTCCCATGGGGCTCACCGATAGTGCTTTATTACAATACAGGGGGGCTATTTTGAAGAAAATGCTGATGATATTCATCAAATAAACAGATACAAACAGACGGGATTGCGGGACAGATTGCGGCAATTTGAAAACAAATACGTATTTATGAGCAAATATAAACATGGTGTAATTGTTGTTAATTCGTAAAGAGGGGAAGGTGCATCCGATATTGCATTGGAAAAATAAACAGTTGCTTAGCATGCAAACAAACAGTTTCTTTGTAGGATTGTGTATAGTTTTGTTTCGTAATATCGACTTTGGAAATCAGGGTCTGAAAGATGACATGGTTTCTGTGATTTTTCAATAGAGATAAATGATGGTGTACCCTATAGGCCCTGGTCAAAAGTAGTGCACTACATATGGAATAGGGTGCCATTTTGGACACATTGATTGACTGATTTATTTATGGTGGGATTAGAGCTGTGCACAACATAAGCTAGCTGTGTTCTTTACCCACTAGTTCAATCATTCAACTTCTTTCTTCTCTGAGTGGGTTGGCAAACTGCTCAAACGTTATTTTGCTAGGATTTAATGACTTGTAAAGGGCATGTAAGCTAACCAAGAAGTCATATAAAAGTATTTGTAACATAAACCTTGTAAGCTACTCTAGTCTACAGGGTGTTTTGAGCTAGTTTAGAGGAGATAAGCAGTGTCCTGCATCCCAACTGGCAACCCTATATAGAGCACTAATTTTAACCAGAGCTCTATGGGCACTGGTCAAAAGTAGTGCACTGGAAATATGGTGTCATTTGAGACACAGCCAATGAGTGGGTGAATTTGAGGATGCGGGACGGGTCAATCTTCACGCTCTGCAAACTCTGATGAACATTTCAGGAACCATAAAAGAGAGGCCTTATAATTAAATCATTATTTAACTGCCACATAAATTACATAGCACTTTGACAGGGGCACTTTCTCATGCTTATACCCCTCCAGAAACCACGAGGTAGCCTAAAGCCTGGTGGTAGCCTGGTGGTTTACACTGTATATTTCAACAAATGACCCTCGGCTGTGGTAGATAGTAAGATTATACTAACATGAGATAACTAGCATGCAGTGCTATTGTGCCAAGACAACTCCTGTAGAGACAAAGACATTTCCAATATAGATTACCCTCCCTGATATTCAGAACTATACAATACTACTGTATGTAGATCTACAGTGCATTCGGAAAGTATTCAGAGCCCTTGATTTTTCCCACATTTTGTTACGTTACAGCCTTATTCTAAAATGGACAAAAAAATGATACATTCTTATCAATCTACACACAATACCCCATAATGATAAAGCAAGTACAGGTTTATATAAATGTTTGCAAATGTATTTCAAATAAAAAACTGAAATACCTTATTTATATGTATTCAGACCCTTTGCTATGAGATTCAAAATTGAGATCAGGTGCATCCTGTTTCCATTGATCATCCTTGAGATGATTCTACAACTTGATTGGAGCCCACCTGTGGTAAATTTAATTGATTGGACATGATTTGGAAAGGCACACACCTGTCTATATAAGGTCCCACAGTTGACAGTTCATGTCAGAGCAAAAACCAAGCCATGAGGTCGAAGGAATTGTCTGTAGAGCTCCGACACAGGATTGTGTCGAGGCACAGATCTGGGGAAGGGTACCAAAAAATGCAGCATTGAAGGTCCCCAAGAAAACAATGGCCATTCTTAAATGGAAGAAGTTTGGAACCATCAAGACTCTTCTTAGAGCTGGCCGCCCGGCCAAACTGAGCCATCGGGGGTGAAGGGCCTTGGTCAGGGAGGTGACCAAGAACACAATGGTCATTCTGGTAGAGCTCCAGAGTTCCTCTGTGGAGATGGGAGAACCTTCCAGAAGGACAGCCACCTTTGCAGCACTCCACCAATCAGGCCTTTATGGTAGAGTGGCCAGACGGAAGCCACTCCTCCATAAAAGGCACATGACAGCCCGCTTGGAGTTTGCCAAAAGGCACATTAAGACTCTCAAACCGTGAGAAACAAGATTCTCTGGTCTGATGAAACCAAAATTGAACTCTTTGGCATGAATTCCATGCTTCACGTCTGGAGCAAACCTGGCACCATCCCTACTGTGAAGCATGGTGGTGGCAATATCATGCTGTGGGTATGTTTTTCAGCGGCAGGGACTGAGAGACATGAACGGAGGATCGAGGGAAACATGAACGGAGCAAAGTACAGAGAGATCCTTGATGAAAACCTGCTCCAGAGCGCTCAGGACCTGAGACTGGGGTGAAGGTTCACCTTCCAACAGGACAATGACCCTAAGCACACAGGCAAGACAACGCAGGAGTGTCTTCGGGACAAGTCTCTGAATGTCCTTCACTAGCCCAGCCAGAGCCCAGACTTGAACCCGATCTCTGGAGAGACCTTAAAATAGCTGTGCAGCGACGCTCCCCATCCAACCTGACAGAGCTTGAGAGGAACTGCAGAGAAGAATGGGAGTAGCTCCGCAAATCCAGGTCTACCAAGCTTGTAGCGTCATACCTAAGAAGACTCAAGGCTGTAATCGCTGCCAAAGGTGCTTCAACAAAGTACTCAGTAAAGGTTCTGAATACTTATGTAAATGTTATATTTAAGTTCTATTTTTTTATGAATGTACAAAAATGTCTAAAAAACAGTTTTTGCTTTGTTTTTATGGTGTATCAATGCCCTCAATCTCACACAAATTATCAAGGAACCTACCAGGTACAACCCTAAATCCGTAAACACGGGCACCCTCATAGGTATCATCCTGACCAACTTGCCCTCTAAATACACATCTGCTGTCTTCATACAGGATCTCAGCAATCACTGCCTCAGTGCCTGCTTCCGTAATGGGTCCGCGGTCAAACGACCACCCCTCATCAATGTCAAACGCTCCCTAAAACACTTCAGCGAGCAGGCCTTTCTAAACGACCTGCCCCGCGTATCCTGGAAGGATATTGACCTCATTCCGTCAGTAGAGGATGCTTGGTTATTCTTTAAAAGTGCTTTCCTCACCATCTTAAATATCTTAATCTTAAAATCTTGACCAGCACAAAAACATTCGGTGGCGTACTGCATTAGCATCGAATAGCCCCAGCGATATGCAACTTTTCAGGGAAGTTAGGAACCAATATACACAGGCAGTTAGGAAAGCAAAGGCTAGCTTTTTCAAACAGAAATTTGCATCCTGTAGTACAAACTCCAAAAAGTTCTGGGACACTGTAAAGTCCATGGAGAATAAGAGCACCTCCTCCCAGCTGCCCACTGCACCGAGGCTAGGAAACACCCTCACCACCGATAAATCCAGATAGCTGATGTTCTGAAAGAGCTGCAAAATCTGGACCCCTACAAATCACCTGGGCTAGACAATCTGTACCCTCTCTTTCTAAAATTATCCGCCGCAATTGTTGCAATCCCTATTACTAACCTGTTCAACCTCTCTTTCGTATTGTTTGAGATCCCCAGAGATTGGAAAGCTGCCGTGGTCATACCCCTCTTCAAAGGGGGAGACACTCTAGACCCAAACTGTTACAGACCTATATCTATCCTATCCTGCCTTTCTAAAGTCTTTGAAAGCCAAGTTAACAAACAGATCACCAACCATTTAGAATCCCACCGTACCTTCTCCGCTATGCAATATGGTTTCCGAGCTGGTCATGGGTGCACCTCAGCCACGCCCAAAGGTCCTAAACGATATCATAACCGCCATCGATAAAAGACAATACCGTGCAGCCGTCTTCATCGACCTGGCCAAGGCTTTCGACTCTGTCAATCACCGCATTCTTATCGGCAGACTCAACAGCCTTTGTTTCTCAAATGAGAAATAGAGTTCAGTGTGTAAAATTGGAGGGTGTGTTGTCCGGACCTCTGGCAGTCTGTATGGGGGTACCACATGGTTCAATTGTCGGGCTGACTTTTTTTTCTGTATACATCAATGATGTCGCTCTTGCTGCTGGTGATTCTCTGATCCACCTCTATGCAGACGACACCATTCTGTATACTTCTGGTCCTTCTTTGGACACTGTGTTAACTAACCTCCAGACGAGCTTCAATGCCATACAACAATGACTGGAACGAATTGCAAAAATCACTGAAGCTGGAGACTCATATCTCCTCACTAGCTTTAAGCATCAGCTGTCAGAGCAGCTTTTTTTTTTTTCCTTTGCACCCCAGTATCTCTACTTGCACATTCATCTTCTGTACATCTATCACTCCAGTGTTTAATTGCTAAATTGTAATTATTTCACCACTATGGCCTATTTATTGCCTTACCTCCCTAATCTTACTACATTTGCACACACTGTATATAGATTTTTCTATTGTGTTATTGACTGTACGTTTGTTTATCCCATGTGTAACTCTGTGTTGTTTGTGTCGCACTGCTTTGCTTTATCTTGGCCAGGTCGCAGTTGTAAATGAGAACTTGTTCTCAACTGGCCTACCTGGTTAAACAAAGGTGAAATAAAAATAAATAAAAGTATCGTGTGTAGATTTATGAGGGGGAAAAAACAATTTAATCCATTTTAGAATCAGGTTGTAACGTAACAAAAAAATAATAATCAAGGGGTCTGAAAACTTTCCGAATGCACTGTATGTATGTAGATCTATGGTGGTCCTGGACAGCTCAAAAATGATTTGAGTACGATAAGTTTTGAAGGAGGATTTTAGAGGATTGCAAGGTTCAGAGTGCGTACCTTCTTTTTTTCTACTGCTTATGATTTTAGGAGAATGCACCAACTAATCTACTGAGGACAAATGCTGTGAGTGTTTTATCTTTGCTTAAATCATTGACATGAACATGCTGCGTTTGGATAATATTATGGATATGTATATCCGGTATATCTCTGTGTAGCTGCAGTGTGGATGGCTTTACGAGAGAGATTTACAGTGACAGACCGTACTGGACTGGGGGCAGTTCCAAACAGAGGTGTGTGCAGGGCACTGCTGAAACCTAACCTTGTTTAAATGGTCTAATACTCTACCACAGGTGTGTTGTAGAACTATGATGTGGAACACCGATCTGGAATACTTCACCATTAAATGCCGACCCCATTACTTCCCAAGAGAATTCTCACCAGTTATTGTCATGGCCGTTTATTGCATATCCCGGGGCCACATTTGTTGGAGCTAGGGACTTTAACAAATTAAATCTGAGGAAAATTCTGCCAAAATTCCACCAACACATTTTCTGTGTTACACACGGAGAGAAGACGCTTGACCATTGTTATTCTCCCTTCTGGGATGGCTACAAGGCCCCGAAAATAAAACTTGTTTGAAAATAATAAAAAATTGACAAATTGAAACATATCCTATAGATAATTAGCAGGCAGTATGTGTTAAAAGTCCTGTTGCGTAACAATCACATTTTGGGACAGTGAGTGCAATCTGACATCACGTGCATAAAACTCACGCTGGGGCGACCTATTGAGATATTTGGAACTCGCATGTGAAAAGGTTAACATGTGACATTGTTACATACAAGGATATACCATGACATTATTATTACATTGAATTATTAATTTAATAAAACGACAAACATTTCAACATAGTTTCTATGACATGCATCCCATAAAAATACTGGTAGCCTTCATGTGTGTAGATTTTGTTTATGTTGGCCAATCAAAATGGCAAAGAGGCTCAACGTGTAGCAAGTGGAGTGTGAGTTCATTAATGCAATGCAAGATGGAATAAAATTCCGGAATTAAAAGTTAGCGAAATGAGAAGGAGTAGGCTACAACAAGCAACCAACAGGTAGGCTGTTGTTTTATCTGAATGGGGCTGGGGAGAAAGTGCAGCATGTAGGCTCAATTAGCCAAGCTAGCTATAGCTGGCTAGCTTAGCTTGTTTGCTAGCTAGGTTCTCTAGGCTACTCCAGTCAAGACAGATACTGTTATATAGGATGATAAATAACTTTGTGTCTGCTACAACTTAGCTAGTGTAAAGGGTTGCGTCAATCAAATCTGGTATCAGGATAACATGTGATTCAGAGTCACCGAATATACTTTAAGTATTTTTATTTAACACAAGCGATAAATGGTAAATGCAATCTTCGTATATACGGGTTCACTGTATCACCACGCAGGGTAAAGCAGAGAACTGACTGAAATAGTACAGACATCTTCTTTTATACTGTGACAGAGGTAGTTCCAACTTTAGAGTTGGCCTGTCACAGTAGAGGCTTAGCGTGGTTTAAACTTGCTAGCCTATCGGTGGTGCCCAGGCTGGTCCCAGCCTCACAGCACACAGGATCCAGATATCCAGAAGTGTTTGTTATGAAGATTGAGCTGAGTTGTCGGTTGCTACATTGCTCCGTTCCTGTTTTCTTGTTATTCAGCATTTTTCCATCTTGTCTCAACCTTCTGGTTTGCACAGTCGACACCCTAGATTAGCAACAGCTTTACTGCATTCCCGCTATGTTTTGTGATTAACATGTCCTATTTCTATAAGGCATATATTTTTGTTAAAAAGAGAACAAAACCATCCTTCACACTAGTCTTGGTTGTAGCCGAGTTGCCTTGGCTACTGCGTGACTGCTTCTCTCTCTCTCCCGTGCAGCTGCAGCAATAGAGCGCTAGCCTCTCTCTCTCTTGTGCAGCAGTCCTCAGGTTAAAAACACAACTTTAAAAAACATGTATTTTGAATATCCAGATATCCGAGAAAAAAAATGATGATACTTTTTGATTATTATTATTATTATTAAATTATTTCAAACCCCCATCCCTACTTCAGATAATCACAGATTACAAAGGGAAAACCAGCCACATCGTGGACACCAATGCCTTACTTCCAGACAAGCTTAACACGTTCTTCGCCCGCTGCTCACGAGGACTGCGGGCTCCAGATCTCTGTAGCCGACGTGATTAGAACTTTCAAGAGTGTTAACCCTCCTAAGGCTGCCGGGCTGGAAGGCATAACAAGCCGATTCCTCATTGCATGCGCCCACCAGCTGGCTGGAGTATTTACGGACATATTCAACCTCTCCTTATCCCAGTTGGTTGTCCCCACTTGCTTCAAGATGTCTGCCATTGTTTCTGTACCCAAGCAAGTTAACGTTACTGAACTAAATGACAATCACTCCGTAGCACTCACCTCTGTCATCATGAAGTTCTTTAAGAGGATAGACAAGGACCATATAACCTCCACCTTGCCCTGACACTTAGACCCACTACAATTTGCATACCACTCCAACAGTTCCACGGACGACACAATCACCATTGCACTGCACACTGCCCTATTCCACCTGGACAAAAGGAATAACTACATGAGAATGCTATTCATCGACTACAGCTCTGCTTTCAACTCAATAGTGCCCTCCAAGTTTGTCACTAAGCTCAGGGCCCTGGGTATGAACTCCTCCCTCTGCAACTGGGTCCTGCACTTCCTGATGGGCCGAATCCAGGTGGTGAGGGTAGGCAATAACACCTCCATCATGCTGATCCTCAACACGGGGGCCCCACAGAGGTGTGTGCTCAGCCTCCTCCTGTGCTCCCTGTTCACCCATGACTGCGTGGCTACGCACGACTCCAAATCAATCATCAAGTTTGCTGATGACACGGCAGTGGTAAGCCTGATTACCAACAACGACAAGACAGTCTACAAGGAGGAGGTGAAAGCCCTGGCAGAGTGTTGCCAGGAAAATAAGGTGAGAGACTGATAAACAACTTCTCTCACCAGGCCATCAGACTGTTGAACAGCCATCACTAGCCGGCTACCTGCTCGGTACTCAGCCCTGCACCTTGAGACTAATGCCTCATGAATATAGAGTCATTGAACGCTGGTCACCTCATATTCTGTTTAGATACTGTTGTTTACTTAGTGTGTATGCATATACTGTATTCTTGACATAGCTTATCCTCTAACGAGCCTCAACCCCGGATCCGGGATCACCCCCCACCCCCCCCCCACACTGATTAGCATCGCTTGCATAGCGTCACAATTAAATAGTAGCATCTAAATATCATTAAATCACAAGTCCAAGACACCTAATGAAAGATACAGATCTTGTGAATAAAGCCACCATTTCAGATTTTTAAAATGTTTTACAGGGAAGACACAATATGTAAATCTATTAGCTAAACACGTTAGCAAAAGACACCATTTTTCTTTGTCCACCATTTTTTCTCTCCACCAGTAGCTATCACCAATTCGGCTAAACTAAGATATTGATAGCCACTAACCAAGAAAAAACCTCATCAGATGACAGTCTGATAACATATTTATGGTATAGGATAGGTTTTGTTAGAAAAATGTGCATATTTCAGGTATAAATCATAGTTTGCCATTGCAGCCACCATCACAAATCTCACCAAAGCGACTAGAATTACTACAGAGAGCAACTTGTATTACCAATTTACTCATCATAAAACATTTCTTAAAAATACACAGCACATAGCAATGGAAAGACACAGATCTTGTGAATTCAGACAACATTTCAGATTTTCTAAGTGTTTTACGGCGAAAACACAATAAATCGTTATATTAGCATACCACATATGCAAACGTTACCCGAGCACTGATTCTAGCCAAAGAGAGCGATATCGTATCATCGCCAAAATATATTAATTTTTTCACTAACCTTCTCAGAATTCTTCAGATGACACTCCTGTAACATCATATTACAACATACATATAGAGTTTGTTCGAAAATGTGCATATTTAGCCATAAAAAACCGTGGTTATACAATGAAAATAGTAGCAAAACAAGCCTGGAAATGTCGGTCGCCATCTTTGAGTGATCTAGTTTAATCAATAGCTAATCATATACTTGACTAAAAAATACAGGGTTGACAGGAATCGAAAGACAAATTAGTTCTTAATGCAATCGCTGATTTACATTTTTTAAATTATCCTTACTTTTCAATACAGGTTGCGCCAAGCGAAGCTATACAAAACAAAATGGCGGCGTAAGCGTTTAACATTTTTCGACAGAAACACGATTTATCATCATAAATTGTTCTTACTGTGAGCTGTTCTTCCATCAGAATCTTGGGCAAAGAATCCTTTCTTGGGTCTAATCTTCTTTTGGTCGAAAGATGTCCACTTGTCCGTCGAAATGCCCACTAACGTACGACCGGGACCCCGAAACGTGCCCAGCGCTTCAAAGTGCACAACAAAGCAATGCCTCAAAATCGCACTAAAAGGATATAAATTGCTATACAACGGTTCAAATTAACTACCTTATGATGCTGTTAACACCTATAACGGGTAAAAACATGACCGGAGAAATATTACTGGCTAAACTAACGCTTGGAAGGAGGCGAGTCCGATGTCCTTCGCGCGCAAGGCGCAGGCAGCAAAGGGAAGCTACTTCCGGTATTTGCTGTTTTATACAGCCCCTGATTGCGCAATCGACTCCATTCAAAGCGTCATCACGCACTGACATCCAGGGGAAGACGTAAGAAGTGTCTGTTTCTTCATAGCATTTACACGGACCTTTAAACTGACTCCAGATCAGTGGCCAAAATGTTTGAAATCTGACTCCCTATCATGAAAAGTGCTGTAGATTGAGTTCTGTTTCACTCAGAGACAAAATTCCAACGGCTATAGAAACTAGAGAGTGTTTTCTATCCAATAATAATAATAATATGCATATTGTACGAGCAAGAATTGAGTAGGAAGCCGTTTAATCTGTAGTGCAAATTATGCTAATGCGAAACAGCACCCCCTATATTCGCAAGAAGTTATCCTAATATACTTACTAATGTACATTAAACATTTTTTTAATCCAAATTAAATACTGTCTATAGACACCACGTATTTATATTCTGAATTGTCACACATACACCATGTATTTATATTCTGAATTCTCACACATGTTCACTCTAATCTAGCTACTTTAGATAGTTAGTTCTTGTTCTTTGTATTTGCGAGACATTCTAATGCACTGTTGCAGCTAGTAATATAAGCATTTCACTGCACCTGCCATATAACACCTGCAAAACTGTGTACGCAACCAATAAACTTTGATTTGATCTGAACATGAGGTATGCTATCCTCTTACTAATACAGCCATTGTGTTATGCACACATATTTTGATGTCAAAGGCTACAGACTCAATTAAAGAGTTCAATCATTTGTCAATTACACTGAGTGTGCAAAACATTAAGAATGCCTTCCCTTCCTAAGAATGCCCCCCCCCCCCCCCCCCCCCCCCCTTTGCCCTCAGAACAGCCTCAATTCATCGGGGCATGGACTCTACAAGTTGTCAAAAGTGTTCCACAGAGATGCTGGCCCGTGTTGACTCCAATTCTTCCCACAGTTGTGTCAAGTTGGCTGGATGTCCTTTAGGTGGTGGACCATTCTTGATACAGACGGAAACTGTTGAGCGTGAAAAACCCAGCAGTGTTCCAGTTCTTGACACAAACCTGTGTGACTGGCACCTACTACCATACCCCGTTCAAATTCAGTTAAATATTTTGTCTTGCCCATTCACCCTCTGAATGGCACACATACACAGTCCATGTCTCAATTGTCTCAAGGATGAAAAATTATGTTTAAATCCGTCTCCTCCCCTTCATCTACAGTGATTGAAGTGGATTCAACAAGTGACATCAATAACGGATCGTAGCGTTCACCTGGATTCACCTGGTCAGTCTATGTCATGGAAAGAGCAGGTGTTCTTAATGTTGTGTACACTCAGTGTATAGCTACTGCACTTCAGAGAACCCTAACAGCCTGTTAAAAGGTATGATTCACCAAAAAGTGAGTCAAAAAAATTGCAAAAAAAGGTCAATGGAACACGTCTTTGAACACATTTTACTTACAGTATATCGCCCCCCAAAAAACTGGTCAGGTTCAGTTTCAGATTAAGATTTCCCGCTGGATAACTGGATAGATTGATATACTACAGTGCGACTGAGGACAGCAAATTTGGTTGTAAATCTGGAGAACCAAAACATTTTAATCATCTACTACACAGTAGTAAAGACACCAGCAGGACATCTGTCATTCAGCTGAAGAGTAATGTAGGTCAGGCAGCTTGTTTATTTTTTCTCTCACAAACACACAGGCATTATTAAATACTGCAGCTTCCTGCAGTATAAGTCCAGTCATACTTACTAAGGACAACTCACCATGCCCTTCCCTGGGTAGGTGCGATGCTGCTCCCAAGGTGGTGATAACGATGATGATTTTTGGCACACCAGGAAGTCTGTCCCGTGCCATACAGTAGGAACAGCGGAGATTGGATTAGCCGACTGTCAGTCAATCATGTGGGTGTTGATGTGAGCCCACCATGAAACATCCAAACAGATGGCTTGCCATTAAGGCTTTCAGAATGCACCCCCACCCAGACCAGCCTGGCTGTGGACATGCACACTGGTTAAGATACAGTAAGCTCCTTAGTTTATGTCCATGCCTTTCAATAATTTGGTTCTCTTTATCAACACATTACTATGATTGTTTTGTATTGATTCACCAAAAGCATAGTGAAGGCCCCCTTTAATGGGCCATGTCAATGCTATGATCTATACAATAGGTAAAACAGCTGATTTTGTTTGTAGATCATGTTGAAAATGATTTAATGTGACTTAATGAGTTTCCTACCCATAAATCCCAGCTAGCTGAGCGATGGGTCTATTTTGGGGCAGGGCAAGCAACGACCCCCCCTACACCAAAACAAGCAGCAGAGTAGAGGAGGAGACTAGAGTCCAAGCAGAGCAGGTGTCTCTTGTGACATCTGCCTCAGTTCACTGGGGAACCACAAGCACCCGCAGCAACATTCAGCCCTGACAATGCCACTGAAGTGCCCTGCTCTATCTTCATATAAATAAGGTATTTGTTTCTATGTTTCTATGTGCTGGGATCCATTCAGATGCGTCACAATATATTTTTCATATTTTTGTGTAGCGATGGTTCATGATTTTCAGAGTGGAGTTATTTATTTTGTTTTAGACATTTTTAGGAAATGATGGATTTGCATCATGACCATGTAGTTTTATGAATCACTGTATTCTCTCAGTATATAATTTCATTGTATGAACTGAAGCAGCTACAATTCAGAATGCAGCTACAATTCAGAATGCAGAGATTTTTTCTAAACAAAAAAACCCTCAAAAGATAGATTCAATCTCATGTAATATTGATGCGTTCATATTTGTTAATCAACCCAATTTCCTTTTGTATTTAATCAGGCTGACAAGACAAACCCACAAGATTGTTTACCCAGACAAACTATTGATCCGTCCAGGTCCGTGTTAAATTGACCCAGGAGCATCTTATAAAGAGACAGTCATCATTGAGCATTTGCCTTGAATCTGTGTACCTCTCCTTTACCAAGACCTGGCTTATCAGATTATCAGAAAGCCTGTTAGTTACAGTTTGTAGGGTTTTACAGGGATATATATATATATATATCATATTTTGTGTATTTGTTGTAATCGCTCATTGATCTGATGAGGATAGAGTGGCAATATGCTTATGGACATGGATTAAAATAATGGCAGTGACAGAGAGGGCGGGGATAGAGAGTGGTGGAATGGCAACTTGAGTGAGATTGACGAGGAATTTAGGGCGAATAAGGGCCACAGGAAGGAGCACAGAAGTTCAAGGCATGCTCACGACGAGTGATATTGAATCCCAGTCCAAGCGTGTCCTCCTGTAAATAAATATCTAGGTTTGTGTCACAGATGGCACCATCTTCCCTGTATAGTGCACTATATAGGAAATGGGTGCCAATTGATTCAAAATCTATGCCAACAAAGAGACCAGTTGCTTTATCAGTTTAATCTGGGCCATTATTTCAGAGGCCCAGTGAGGGAATGGTGAGAGAGGTAGAGCAGCTCAAGGTAAAATCGCTTTAGTATTCCATGTAAACACTCACTCTGTCTAAGAAGGGCAGCCATTTGTTTTTTTTATTGAAAATTGTTTTCTAAAAGGTCACTGAGATGAGTTCTTCCAATCGTATTTTAAGTTCTGGTATATTTTAATGAGTACAATGCACACTGTAGACATAATAATGACTCATGGCCAGGTCTTATTAGTCCTCCCTCTCATGCATAGGTTGCGCTTTTCAAATCAAATCAAATCAAATTGTATCACTGTCTTTCTGACAGGTTTCCAAGCAATTTCATTCAGCTCCCAATCTTGGTATTTTTAAACTGACAAAGCATAATTGCTTATCTTTCAGCTGGGCAAATGAGAGACTTTAAAACCCAAATGTCAGGATATGAAATTGATCTTTGGCCATGGCCGGGTAACAGGCCTTGTGTATTAAGCAGCATTGGGTGTCTCCCAGGTCTTGAATTATCTCTGTGTCTGGTAGCATGTGGTAGCTTGGAGAACATGGAGAGCATGTGACCTCTGTGCTGGGTGAAGGAGGGTCCCAGCTTATTTTAGGGCAGGGGGACTTGAGACTGAAGCCGTTGCTTCAGACTGATCTGGCATCAGTCTGTCTGGGGAACGGATTAAGGGTGAGTGTAGAGGTGAAGGTCTTTAGACAGATCAGCAGCCCGTGGACTGCCCTAGTATGATCTTCACATGCAAACATGGATTATCCAGTCCTCAGATCCAAACAAGGGTGGTTTCTTGACACAGTTCATTTTCATGTGTCCGACATGGTTATTGTGTTGTGTCGTTGAGTTTATACAACAATCTTTTAGAATGTAGAGGTGTTACATTTTGGGATATAGGCCAGTAAATGACCTTGTGTGGGTAACTGACATTGAGCCGTGAATGGATTAGAGCCATCCATGGCGTGTGCAGCAAACCATGTCATCTTCTTATCCATTTTTGTTTCAAAAGGTTCACACATGCCTAAGCCATTTATAGCAGTGCTTCAGACAAGATGCTCCACAAAACAGTGTTTCCTTTAAGCTTGTCCCCAGGGAGCGCAACCTTGGAAGTCAGTAGGTTTTAGTTACTGCAGTCTTTGGCTTGTTCAGTCTCAAGTTAAATATGGTTTTAATAATGAGCACTTGGACTTCTCTACACACTTCACCATGTTAACTTGTGTGTATACTTTATTGTGTCGAGCATGACCTGCATGCTTATACGATCATTTAAAACGATGCAAATATGATCAAATGTGATAGGATAAAAATCCTTTGAACAGTCAAGTAAGGCGAGCTATGAAAAGTATTGGCTAAATGGGGGATGAGTAAAGCTGTAATGGAAGCGTGTTCAAGGATGGGGGATGGGGCACACTCACACAAAACACACACAGCCCTCGAGCAACCAGATATGTTGGAGATTTTGTTCTCTTTTGAATAGTTAATGAGCTTAGCATGAATGTGCGGGATGAGACGAACGGTACAGTGGTTAGGATGGAGGGAGGAAGCACTGAGAATGCCGTACGGCTTATGGCCTGCCAAAGATAACAGGAAGAACTATGTCTGGGGGGAAGAGAGAGAGAGAGGGATAGAGAGAGAGGAATTCTCAGTGGGAGAAGCTCTTAGAGGTATTTGATAGCAGAATTACCCCCACTTTACCTTGGCATGCCTGTAGGTCACACTCCACACATGGGGGAAGTTGGGCTGTGTGCTTGGCGACGAGAAGGCATTATTATGGCATCCCGTTTAGAGAGCTTTGAGGGCGAACAAGCACAGGAGGATAGCAGTTTACTTGACAAATGCTGCTTTCCTGTAGCCTTTCATATGTCTACCGTTAATGTTACCACGGTCAAGAAAGTGAGATATTTGAGATTTGGCCACCTGGTTCTATGTTCAGTAACTCACACGGTATCAATGAGAGTGCAACAGACGGTCACGTAATGCTCACTCACTTTGACATAACATAATGCAGAGAAAAAAAGTTGGGAAAGATTTCTGCTACGGTACATGTTTGCACATCACCCCAAAACAAAAAGGAGAAGGACTCCACTTTTCTGGTCACCAACATACATCATTCATTGTAACAATTGACATTCTGTGTTTCGGCACAGGGTAAAAATAGATTCCTTTCTCATACAATGAAATGTAATCATGCATTAGTGAGACATTTCCAAAGTTCCCATGGAAATCAGTGAATGAAGCCATGTATTAGTAGGCTGCAGTGCACAAGAGCAGAGAGATGTCGACTGAACAAAGCTTATAGGCCAGTAATGAACATCCATTAAGTAGTTGAAGCTGTGGAGGGTTCACGTTAATGTACGCCGCCGCTTGGTCCTTTCATTGCCATCAGATTTGAACGTTTAATGGCTCAGATTTTCACTCTCTATTTTTATCCCCCAGTAATCATCACACAGTACACTACTTTTGACCCGGGCCCATATGGCGCACACCAAATTATCATCATACTGTACAGTTTAGGACGCAGTATAGAACTCATTCTTCATCTCTCTATTCACTTTTAAAGCACAATTATCTAAGCAAGCAAGTGAATGTGTTTATGTTCTTCATAATCACAGTCATAACAAGTAGCTGATTTTGGTTCTGAGTGTCGAGATTATGTTCTTAGTTGAAGTGTTGCAAAAACGTTGAAACATTGTGTTACTCCATAGCAAGGTTAGTGTGGAGGTTGTCTTATACAAGTATATTTAAACGTGAATACTTCAACAGTCTAATGTGGTCTCTTGATTGACAGTGGGACTAGTGCGTTGGCTCCAGTCTCCAAAGTCAAGGTTCCGCTTCCCAAATGATACCATATTCCCTACAAAGTGCACTTTTGACCAGAGCCCTGCAATTCCTTTAGTTTTATGACTTTTTGCAAATCCAATCAGTTTTCCACGTTGATTCAACTAGTTTTTGCCCAGTGGGTCGATACTGCGATTTTATTGCGATTTAATGTTCCAAACTTATTGCTCACTATAATATAATATGTCACCATATTATGTCTGCTGCAGAGGGACAAGAGATAGCATGAGGAAATGAGTTTTGATCAGTCATGGGAATAAAAGTGATGAAAACATGTTGGCTCACTATTTAAAAAGAAGATGGACAACAAGTTATAGGATGAAAAATACCAGAGTTTTGGCGCAGTTACTTCTAGCGCTAGCTAATACTACAGTGCCTTCAGAAAGTATTCACACCTCTTGACTTTTTCCACATTTTGTTGTGTTACAGCCTGAATTTAAAATAGATTAAATTGACGTTTGGTGTCACTGGCCTACACATAATACCCCATAATGTCAAAGTGGAATGATGTTTTTAGACATTTTTACAAATGAATTAAAAATGAATAAGTCAATAAGTATTAAGCCCTTTGTTATGGGAAGCCTAAATAAGTTCAGGAGTAAATTTGTGCTGAACAAGTCACACAATAAGTTGCATGGACTCACTCTGTGTGCAATAATAGTGTTTAACAGGATTTTGAATGACTACCTCATCTCTGTACCACACACATATAATTATCTGTAAGGTCACCCAGTTGAGCAGTGAATTTCAAACACAGATTCAACCACAAAGACCAGGGAGGTTTTCCAATGCCTCGCAAAGAAGGGCACCTATTGGTTGATGGGTAACGTTTAAAAAAGCAGACATTGAATATCCCTTTGAGCATGGTGAAGTCATTAAGTACATTTTGGATTTGTAACAATACACCCAGTCACTACAAAGATACAGGCGTCCTTCCCAACTCAGTTGCCGGAGAAGAAGGAAACCGCTTAGGGATTTCACCATGAGGCCAATGGTGAATTTAAAACAGTTACAGAGTTTAATGGCTGTGATAGGAGAAAACTTGGGATGGATCAACAACATTGTAGTTACTCCACAATACTAACCTAAATGACAGAATGAAAAGAAGGAAGCCTGTACAGAATACAAATATTCCAAAACATGCATCCAGCACTGAAGTAAAACTGCAAAAAAAAAGGATATTTGTGGCATAGAATCATCACAGCTCTGCAGATTTTGTTGGGTAGATACAGAATCAATAGACTTGTTCTGGTATTGCCCTCCGGTAGCCTGTTTCTGGTCTCAGGTTCAGGAATGGCTGAAAAAGCACAACATTAATCTAAAACTGACCCTAGAAATAGCATTGTTGGGAGATCTGGAGAGACCTGGTCAGTCAGTATAAACTGTATGTAAATTAAATATTTCATTTTCAATAATAATATTTCATTTTCAATAAATTTGCAAACATTTCTAAAAACATGTTTTCACTTTGTCATTATGGGGTACTGTGTGTAAATTATTTATCTTCAACTCGCAATCTGTGGATTCTCTTCGATTAGATAGATTCAAATTGTATGTTGAACATCTCAGCATAGTTTAAAGATGTATGGCGTGTAGAAATCTGATGAGGGAGGCCAGCAGAAATAGGTGGGATGGGCTGGGGGAAACTGAGGGTTGGGATGTGGAACTAGAGACAAGTGGGAGTGAAGAGTGTGGATGGGGGATAGAATGACGGTCTAAGATAAAAGTAAAAAATGAAGTCAAAATAAACCCAAAATAAAGTACGTTTGAATGACATGGAGGGTTTGATTCATATTGTTGGTTGTTGGCGAATTGGGGAACGGTGGCTTCGGGGGGGTGTCTTGGATGGTTGAGGGGCAGCTCTCTGGGAACTGAACTGTGGGGGATTTGTAATCGCTGCCAAAGGTGATTCTAACATGTATTGACTCAGGGGTGTGAATACTTACTGTATGTAAATTAAATATTTAATTTTCAATAAATTTGCAAACATTTCTAAAAACATGTTTTCACTTTGTCATTATGGGGTATTGTGTGTAAATGGCTGAGAAAAACAATAAATGTAATACATTTTGAATTCAGGCTGTAACACAAGAAAAGGTAGAATAAGTCAAGGGATATGACAACTTTCTGAAGGCACTGTACCTAGCAAAAAATGTAAATATATGTTTCTGACAAAAGAATGACTGTCAGCAGGTATTGTTCCACTGACTTCCATTTAAGTCATTTTGCAGACTCTCTTATCCAGAGCAATTAGGTTTAAGTGCCTTGCTCAAGGGCACATCGACATAATTTATACCTAGTCGGCTCAGGGATTTAAACCAGCAATCTTTCAGTTACTAGGCAGCTGTGAAGAATGAGAGGTTAGGTGAAAATGTTGAATACCCTATTATTAAGCAACACATGAATAAACAGAGTAGATCATTAACTCCCCAAATATTCCCAAATCAAATCTGTTCCTCCTTCAGAATATGAAAAATATTTGTGAATTTTATGTCTGGCAACTCGTTGCGAGGTCAATGCAATTCAATTCAAATAACTTTATTTGTCCCCTTAGTGGCAACTCTATTAGGGCTATAGTGGTGCTTCAGAAATGACAAACAGGCACATAAATAAGCCTGCATCCGTTTGAGTCTAGAGATAAAGTAGATGTTACTGTTGTCTTTTCTCAATGCTATGCTGTTGCCTTGAATAACATACACACGCTACAGTCGTTTAGAAGAAATAGATTAGCAATGTTCTCATCAGTGACATGAGACTAACAGCAGCAATTATGTCCTTTATAAGTCCGTTACCTTTGTCAATCAATTGAAAAAGAGAGAGAGAAGCAGACTGAGACAGTGAAAGAGGGAGAGAGAGAGAGAGAGAGAAAGAGAGATATATAAAGAAAGGGAGAGAAACAGACAGACAGAGGTAGAGAAAGAGAGAAAGTAGTTAGCTCGGCCTTGTCTGACACATAACTATCTAATCACGCCAAATCCAAATGGCCCAGCTCCATGGCTGCTTGGCACCGTGAGCTGGCACAGCCTGAACTCACCTGGCCCCCAGTTCCTCTGGATTGAGCTAAATACACACTGAGAGGGGGCTTCAACTCACTACAGTCAAGTGCTTTTGGCAATCAAGGAAAGAAGGAGAGAAAAAACACCTTGAAAAAATACGCTTTTCTGTCTCTGGTTTCCATGGGCACAGGCAGTGGGTTGTGTTGTGTGTGTCACTGTGGACCAGGTATTGCTGTAGCTGTAAGGACAAGTTCCTCAAGCTCAATTAAATCTTTGTGTTTTACATCAGCTGGTAACTTTGTATGACCTGTTGTCGACCACCTCCATTAATAAGTGTGTTTTTTTCTCCTCTCTTACTCCTGGTCAGTTTGATTATATGATATGAAACCAGTGCTTATTCCAATCCAGGGCCGTATTCAAAAAGCATGTCAGAGTAGGATTGCTGATCTAGGATCAGATCCTCCCTGTTCATATAACCTTATTAATGATGATCTAAAAGGAAAACGGATCCTGGAACAGTACTCCTACTCTGAGACGCTTCATGAATACAGGCCTAGACCTCTTTTTTTCCTTTTTCTGAGCGAGTGTGGCACGGATCATCTGCCAGTTGAAGTGCCAAGAGTGCCAGCTTCATTAGTGTGTGTGTCTGTGCGCCAGCTCCTTTTCATCCTGCAGAACAAACGGCTGCATTATTCAACCTGCCATCTCATCTTTCACTACAGTGGGCTACAGAGCCCAGATATCACCGTGCCAGCAGGCTTGCCCCGGCCACCGTCTCACAGTTTACCTGAGTCCCAAATGCCACCCTGTTCCGTATATAGTGCACCACTTCTGACCAGAGCCCTATTGGACATGATCAAAAGTAATGCACTACATAGAGAATAGGGTACCATTTGGGAAACACCCATTCTGTTCACTACAAGGCAATAGGATATGTGTGAATCACCAATGTCCAGTATTGATGCCACTGCTTCACACCCAACAACATTAGTTCAAGCCAGGCCAAAAATAATAATACACATTTCAGAACTGTCAAATCTAGTCAACACAGCAGTTTTACTGTTTTGTGTTTTGCAGATTTATGTGTTGGTAACCTCATCCCCAGGCTCTGCTAACGCATATAGGGTTCGACAGAGAGAGAGACGGCTGGTGGACCAGATTAATGTGACGGTAATAACCACTGTTCAGTAAGGACTGTTGACTTGTGCTGTGTTGAAGTGGTGCTATGTATGCTGATAAGCCAGGCACTGAGGAACCAGCCCAGACTGTCAGGCCAGTTGATCCCTCCCAGCAGCAGCAGCCCATCCCATTCCTCACCAGAGGATGAATGAATGTGTTTACATGGCATACTTGGCCACATAGACACAGTGCACTTTGCTTTAAGTAGCTTTTAAAGCCTTAGCTCCATTCTGTTCTGCTTGTGTTAATGGCCAAGTGATGATGTTAGGAGGTCAGGCGAGGTGGCAAGGCGGTATGGCTGCAGTGCCAGTATCTCAGCATGGTAATGGAGTCTGCATAGCTAGCGCGTAGTGTTATTACATCCACAGTTGAATCCCATCATGCCGTAGTGTTGTGTAGTGGAGGTAATGGCTGGGAAGTGTCCAGACCTGGGTTCAAATACTGTTTGACATTTTTCAAATTCTTTTAGCATTTTTCAAACTCTAGCCTGCCAGGTGGACGGGGCATCTTGCAGTTTTGGGACGAGTCCATTAAGCCAGGCAAGCTCAATGAAGCACAGATAAAAAATGACAAATTATTTCAAATAGTAGTTTAACCCAGGTCTGGTAAGTGCGCCCATTTGTCTGTCTGCTGCGGACTGGAGGCCAGATAGGATTTGGTCAAACCCTATTGCTGTAGAAATAAATAGTCTCAACCTCTCTGCTTCTGTCCTGGCAGAACTCAGTTGATGAGGTTATTATCCGTATTCATAAAGCATCTCATAGTATGAATGCTGATCTAGGATCAGGTACCCTCTGTCCATATAAAATACTGTTCATTATGAAGTAAAATGCAATGCTGGTCCTAGATCAGTACTTCTACTCTGATACACACGGCTCCAGATTTCCTGTTTTTAGTGAAGTGACCCTTAGCCACTTGGCTCAGCATGATTGTTTGTTACTTGTGGGGAGATTCAGTCACAGTTTCACTGTCGTACACAGAATCAGAATCATTGGAATTAGAACAATTTACCCCACACAGAATAAGATTTGTGAAAAAGTGTGATCGTTATACAAACTTTTACGCCGATTTTGTTATACAGTATATGGCAGGGTTCCTCAACTGGCAGCCCGGCCCACTGGTGGTTTTGTTTGGCCCCCAAATTTTTCTGGAAAAAAATTGTATTTAATTTTTTTGAATTTATAGAATTTTCATTGTTGGACATAAAAGACTGTACACCAGGAAATCAGCTCTAAAGTTATTTTAATTTAGAAAATCTGTTCCCAAGTTTTCACACGCATAAAAGAGAGACATGATCTTATACAAATGTAAGCAAAGTTTTGAAATTATTATCTTTGTCAAATATTATATCCTTTTGGGCTTCTTGCGGTCAATTTGACATCTTATTGGAAGACGCTGTATCAGACACTGCTCCAGAATCTCCCATAAGTGTTCAATTGGGATGAGAGCGTCAGGTCGCCTAGTGGTTAGAGCGTTGGACTAGTAACCGAAAGGTTGTAAGATCGAATCCCCGAGCTGACAAGGTAAAAATCTGCCCCTGAACAAAGCAGTTAACCCACTGTTCCTAGGCCGTCATTGAAAATAAGAACTTGTTCTTAACTGACTTGCCTAGTTAAATAAAGGTAAAAGGAAGAAAAAAACATGGCACCCGATTCCCTTTATGGTGCACTACGTTTGACCAGGGTGCCATAGGGCTCTGGTCAAAGGTAGTGCTCCATATAGGAAATAGGGTGCCATTTAGGATCTCAGTTCCTCTCAGATGGATCTTTCACACTTAATGCAGGGGACAGTGATGAATCTAAATGTGTCTGACTGTCTGTGATCCATATAGTAGTCTGTATGTCAGGTCATTGTGGTAATTGGAATTGACTCTACAGGCCACTGGAGAGCTTCAACAGTCCTCCAGGCCAGTGTGTTTGTGGAAGCGATTGGCAGCAAGTGTCCTATTTAATGATTTGCCTAAAGGAACATAACTAACTGGTAGTATGTCTCCATTGGGTGTTAGCTAGGTATCAATGTCAAAGACAGTTATGAGGCACTGCTAATTTGAAATAGGCTATCATGTTACTTTTATTTCCATTATTAATGTTTAAGATGATGAGCAATTATAAGGGAAGACAAAAGAACAAATTAATGTGGCCCTATTTGAATGTGTCTAAGACTGAGAATTGGTTGTATCTTCCAGACCTGGGTTAAAATACTATTTTAAATATCTCAATTGCTTTCACATGTATTTCGAAGTAAGCAGTCAGATATAAAAAAAAAGACAAGTAGTTAAATATTGCGTTTGAAAATACTCAGATACACTGACTCCCATGCACTTAACACAGATATTTGAAAAAAGTATTTGAAATAAGAATTAGAAAATACTTTAAAATAGTAGGCTATTTATAGGAAATTATTTGATAATACTTTCAAATACTTCCAATAGAAGTAATTGATTAAGACCGCATTATTTGAAAATGCTCAAATACACAGAAAATAAGTATTTAAATAACATAATCAAACACACACATAACTGCCAAAATAAAGGAAACACCAACATAAAGTGTCTTAATAGGGCGTAGAGCCACCACGAGCCAGACAGCTTCAATGCACCTTGGCATAGATGTCTGGAACTCTATTGGAGGGATGCGACACCATTCTTCCGCAAGAAATTCCATAATTTTGTGTTTTGTTGATGGTGTTGGAAAACGCTGTCTCAGACACTGCTCCAGAATCTCCTATAAGTGTTCAATTGGGATGAGATCTGGTGACTGAGACGGTCATGGCATATGGTTTACATAGTTTCCATGTTCATCAAACCATTCAGTGACCACTTGTGCTCTTTGGATGGGAGAATTGTCATCCAATGGGGGCGTAGCCATGGTAGCCAAACTATTGGCCCAGCATTTTTATACATGACCCTAAGCATGATGGGATGTTAATTGCTTAATAAACTCAGGAAACACACTTGCGTGGAAGCACCTGCTTTTAATATAAACTGAGTGTACAAAACATCAGGAACACCTTCCTAATATTGAGAGGCACCCCCTTTTGCTCTCAGAACAGCCTCAATTGTCAGGGCATGGACTTTTGATTTCACACAAGGTGTGAAAAGCGTTCCACAGGAATGCTGGCCTATGTTGACTCCGAAGCTTCCCACAATTTTTTCAAGTTGGCTGGATGGCCTTGAGCGTGAACAATCCCAGCGTTGCAGCTCTTGACACACTCATACCGGTGCACCTGGGATCTACTACCATACACCGTTCAAAGGCAATTCAATATTTTGTCTTGCCCATTCACCCTCTGAATGGCACATGAACACAAGACTTAAAAATCCTTCTTTAACCTGTCTCCTCCCCTTAATCTACACTGATTGATGGAACACTGGTCACTTTAATAATGTTTACATACTGTTTTACCCATTTCATATGTATATACTGTATTATAGTAAAGGCCATCCTATTCAACTATTGCTGTACATATACTATTCTATCCATGTATTCTTCAGCTGTACTATATATTCTATCCACATACTGTGCTTAATATCTATACATCCCATCACACACATACATATATAAATATAAATATACAGTACTGTGAAAAAGTTTTAGGCAGGTGTGAAAAAACGCTGTAAAGTAAGAATGCTTTCAAAAATAGACATGTTAGACATGTTAGATATATATTATATTGATCAATTAACTAAATGCAAAGTGAGTGAACAGAAGAAAAATCTAAATCAAATCCATATTTGTTGTGACCACCCTTTGCCTTCCAAACAGCATCAATTCTTGTAGCTACACTTGCACAAAGTCAGGGATTTTGTAGGCATATAGTCAGGTGTATGATTAAACAATTATACCAAACAGGTGCTAATGATCATCAATTCAATATGTAGGTTGAAACACAATCATTAACTGAAACAGAAACTGTGTTAGGAGGAATAAAACTAGGTGAGGAACAACCAAACTTAGCTAACAAGGTGAGGTTGCTGAAGACAGTTTACGGTCAAAAGTCATACACCATGGCAAGACTGAGCACAGCAACGAGACGCAAGTTATACTGCATCAGCAAGGTCTCTCCCAGGCAGACATTTCAAGACAGGCAGCTGTTTCCAAATGCGCTGTCCAAGCTCTTTTGAAGAAGCACAAAGAAACGGGCAACGTTGAGGACCGTAGGCCCAGTGGTTGGCCAAGAAAACTTACTGAAAGACATATCATGCTTACTTCCCTTCGCAATCGGAAGATGTCCAGCAGTGCCATCAGCTCAGAATTGGCAGAAAATAGTGGGACCCTGGTACACCCATCTATTGTCCGGAGTCTGGTCAGAAGTAGCCTTCATGGAAGACTTGCGGCCAAAAAGCCATACCTCCGACGTGAAAACAAGGCCAAGTGACTCAACTATGCACGAAAACACAGGAACTGGGGTGCAGAAAAATGGCAGCAGGTGCTCTGGACTGATGAGTCAAAATGTGAAATATTTGGCTGTAGCAGAAGGCAGTTTGCTCGCTGAAGGGCTGGAGAGCAGTACACAAATGAGTGTCTGCCAGCAACGGTGAAGCATGGTGGAGGTTCCTTGCACGTTTGGGTCTGCATTTCTGCAAATGGAGTACGGCGCTTGGTCAGAATTAATGGTCTCCTCAATGCTGAGAAGTACAGGCAGATACTTATCCATCATGCAATACCATCAGGGAGGCATCTGATTGGCCCAAATGTATTCTGCAGCATGACAATGACCCCAAACATACAGTGAAAGTCATTAAGAACTATCTTCAGTGTAAAAAAGAACAAGGAGTCCTGGAAGTGATGGTATGGCCCTGATCTCAACATCATCAAGTCTGTCGGGGATTACATGAAAAGAGAGAATCACCTGAGGCTGCCTACATCCACAGAAGAACTATGGTTAGTTCTCCAAGATATTTGGCCCAATCTACCTGCCAAGATCCTTCAGAAACTGTGTGCAAGTGTACCTAGAAGAATTGATGCTGTTTTGAAGGGTGGTCACACCAAATATTGATTTAATGTAGATTTTTCTTCTGTTCACTCACTTTGAATTTTGTTAATTAATAAATATAATCTATTAACATGTCTATTTTTTAAATAATTCTTACTTTCCAGCATTTTTTCACACCTGCCTAAAACTTTTGCACAGTAACGTACACATATATATATATACAGTTAAAGTTGGAGGTTTACATACACCTTAGCCAAATACATTTAAACTCAGTTTTTCACAATTCCTGACATTTAATCCTAGTAAAAATTCCCTGTCTTAGGTCAGTTAGGATCACCACTTTATTTTAAGAAAATTTAAGAATCTCTATCAGTAGAGAGAATGATTTGTTTCAGCTTTTATTTATTTCATCACATTCCCAGTGGGTCAGAAATTTACATACACTCAATTAGTATTTGGTAGCATTGCCTTTAAATTGTTTAACTTGGGTCAAACATTTCGGGTAGCTTTCCACAAGCTTCCCACAATATGTTGGGTGAATTTTGACCCATTCCTCCTGACAGAGCTGGTGTAACTGAGTGAGGTTTGTAGGCCTCCTTGCCAGCACACCCCTTTTCAGTTTTGCCCACAAATGTTCTATAGGATTGAGGTCAGGGCTATGTGATGGCCACTCCAATACCTTGACTTTGTTGTCCTTAAGCCATTTTGCCACAACTTTGGAAGTATGCTTGGGGTCATTGTCCATTTAGAAGACCCATTTGCGACCAAGCTTTAACTTCCTGACTGATGTCTTGAGATGTTTGCTTCAATATTTCCACCAAATTTTCCTACCTCATGATGGCATCTATTTTGTGAAGTGCACCAGTCCCTCCTGCAGCAAAGCACCCCCACA
This sequence comes from Salvelinus namaycush, assembly GCF_016432855.1. Taxonomy (NCBI): domain Eukaryota; kingdom Metazoa; phylum Chordata; class Actinopteri; order Salmoniformes; family Salmonidae; genus Salvelinus; species Salvelinus namaycush. The sequence goes on from NC_052307.1 coordinate 36,209,859, forward strand.
ACATGATGCTGCCACCCCCGTGCTTCACGGTTGGGATGGTGTTCTTCGGCTTGCAAGCCTCCCCCTTTTTCCTCCAACCATAACGATGGTCATTATGGCCAAACAGCTCCATTTTTGTTTCATCAGACCAAAGAATATTTCTCCAAAAAGTGGGATCTTTGTCCCCATGTGCAGTTGCAAACCGTAGTCTGGCTTTTTTATGGCGGTTTTGGAGCAGTGGCTTCTTCCATGCTGAGCGGCCTTTCAGGTTATGTCGATATAGGACTCGTTTTACTGTGGATATAGATACTTTTGTACCTGTTTCCTCCAGCATCTTCACAAGGTCCTTTGCTGTTGTTCTGGGATTGATTTGCACTTTCGTACCAAAGTACGTTCATCTCTAGGAGACAGAACGCGTCTCCTTCCTGAGCGTCTCCTTTCAATTGACTCAAATGATGTCAATTAGCCTACCAGAAGCTTCTAGAGCCATGACATAATTTTCTGGAATTTTCCAAGCTGTTTAAAGGAGCAGTCAACTTAGTGTATGTAAACTTCTGGCCCACTGGAATTGTGATACCGTGAATTATAAGTGAAATAATCTATCTGTAAACAATTGTTGGAAAAATTACTTGTGTCATGCACAAAGTAGATGTCCTAACCGACTTGCCAAAACTATAGTTTGTTAACAAGAAAATTGTGGAGTGGTTGAAAAATGAGTTTTAATGACTCCAACCTAAGTGTATGTAAACTTCCAACTTCAACTGTATATATACAGTACCAGTCAAAAGTTTGGACACACCAAGTGTTTTTCTTTATTTTTACTATTTTCTACATTGTAGAATAATAGTGAAGACATCAACACTATGAAATAACACATGGAATCATGTAGTAACCAAAATGATGTTAAACAAATCAAAATATATTTTATATTTGAGAATCTTCAAAGTAGCCACCCTTTGCCTTGATGACAGCTTTGCACACTCTTGGCATTCTCTCAACCAGCTTCACCTGGAATGCTTTTCCAACAGTCTTGAAGGAGTTCCCACATATCCTGAGCACTTGTTGGCTGCTTTTCCTTCACTCCGCGGTCCAACTCATCCAAAACCATCTCAATTGGGTTGAGGTCGGGTGCACACACACACACACACACACACACACACACACACACACACACACACACACACACACACACACACACACACACACACACACACACACACACACACACACACACACACACACACACACACACACACACAGCCAGCCAGCCAGCCAGCCAACCAGCCACCTGTACACTGTTTATTCGATTTTTGTTGGATAAATGGTTACTGCAGTGCTGATACAATAATGGCTTTAGGTAGCCAATAACTTTGTGTCCACAGACGCACACATCACGGACAGGTAGTATATTACAGCCATATGTGGGTCTAGCGGGGATCTCTCAGTATAAATGTGTCTACGAGCTGCTGGGATAGAGGTGGATAGAGGTGGGTATAGGTGGGTAGAGGTAGTAGATAGAGGTGGAAAGGCCAGTGCTCCATCAATTCTCCCTTTGAATCGCTCTACAGTAAATCAGTGTTTCTGAATTTGGCCTGCCCTAGGAAATCAACTCCAAGTTATTTTAATTCAAGAAATCTTTTCCCAAGTATTCCCACCAATAATAGAGAGACGTGATTGTATATAAATGTAAGCAAGGCCTGAAATTATCATGTTTTAGTCAAACGTATCTGTTTGGGCATTATATCTTGCGGTCAATTTGCAGTCTACCATCCGCTCAACAAAAAAATTGGCCTGCAACCGCATCAAGGTGATGATCCCTGCTCTATATGATGAGGGATAAGATGAGTGGGCGTGGAGGGATAAAGGGAAGGAGTGAGTCTGTCGGCGACAGAACAAAGGGTAATAATTCAGGATCTGTGCTCAAGTGCAGATTACTAACTCTTATAAATGCTTTCACGATGCATGTGATTGTTTGGGATGGGGAGGGGGGGGGGGGGGGGGTCGTGAATAAACCACCCTGTCACCCAGGTTATTTGACACAGGATGCGGAGGAGACAGTGGGTGATCCATCTGGTATGTACGACGTGTCATCTTGGAGGATAAGACCCAGCAGAGGACCCTCTCTCTCCTCTCTCCCCAGTCCAAGAGCTCCTCAATCAGACCATGCCTCAGTACTCACAAGGCAGCATTCTGATTGGAGCCCCCAGTACCAGGCTCTGTAGATTGAAACCTGTGGTTCGGGGCCCTACGTGTGACTGATTGTAGGCATGGCAGCTAGAAACCTTCCCTTCTTTCTTTACCTTTCCTTATTAATAATAGCACATTGTGACCAGGAAAGTGTGTGTCTGTGTAATAAAAATACAAATTTGGTAGGTGCTTATATTTGTCCTATCTCACATGCACAAGTGTGTATTAATACACGTGTGAATTGGAAATGTTTTTTTTTGCATATGCCACCCCCTGAGAGTGGGGTCACTGTCATGGCTCTGGGATTCAAACTCGGGGATGGCAACCTTTCCCTTACTGGCCCAATGCTCTAATCACTAGGCTATGTGTGTGGGTGTGGGTGTTCGTGTGCGTATGTGTGTGTGTATTTCAGTGCACGTACGCTCATGGAGCACGTTAGTTCCTCTCTTTCACACCTATAGAGTTAGACACTGATCTCTTTGTATGGATCCTGCCAGATGGCACACAGTGGAAGTGAAGGACAGAAATCAAAACAAGTAGACCACCATCCTCATTCACTCAGCCCCGATACTTTCCCAGCATGTCAATGTGGAGCCTTTTTTAATGGACTTTGCAGGCGTCCCCAGTGGGATTAAGGAGCTGCGATGCTTGTCTGTCACACACCAGTGACTGCTATGATACTAAAACCCTGTTGGTTTGTTTAATGCTTAAGGATGGAATACCATGAATGTGGAATTTGGAAATATTCTTCACATTCTTCAGAATGAAATGAATATGTGCAGACATATACATGAGTCTACAGGGTATGCACATACTGTAAAAGGGATGGATATTAAGCAAATGTTTTCTTTGCACACAAAGATTTGATGCAGAGTTGATCCTGTTGGGGGTCAGCGGAGCACCGAGATTGACGGCAAAATATATACGCTATAATAATGGTTTAATGTGTCGATGCAGGAAAGTTCACCGAAGTTTATTCTTCCAAGCGTTAACGTAGCAGCTCCGCAGGGTGAGATCATGCTGCAAAGCCCATTACAGGTACAGTTTGCCAAACAAAACCCCCTGAGATGTTGTTGATTATGTTTACCGAACGGTGCCCTATTCCCTTTATAGTGCACAATATGCTCTGGTCAAAAGTAGTGCACTATGTAGGGAATAGGGTACCATTTGAGACATTACTGTTCTGATTCAACACCCCCCCCCCCCCCCCCGTGTGTTACAAAATATACTGTGTTCTTCAGTATCCTGGCTTTCAAGCCTTGTCCAGCATCTCTCCTTAGGACTTGTTGATTGACAGGCCAGGTGCTCAGACAGACTGACCTGCTGGACAGAGGATGGAGAATAATAATGCTGGTGCTGCAGCCAAATGATCAGGGCTGTGTCCCAAATGGCACCCTATTCCCTTTATAGTGCACTACCTTTGACCAGGGCCTTAGGGACTAGTAGTGCACTATAAAAGGGAATAGGGTGCTATTTGGGGGACACACAGACAGGACGGCTGCTGAAAAGCTGAGATGAGTCGTGTGCTGCCGTGTTGTGCATTCACAACAGTCTGACTGCCTATCTGCCTCCTCTCTCTTTCTCTCTCTCTGTCAATCTCTCTCCTAAATCCCTCATACTAGAGCTGAGGCGGCCCCCCTTCATCCCATAAGGCTTTGGTCAAAACCCTGGGTCTGTGTTTCAGTTCTGGCCATCATATTAAAGAACAATTTACTGTTGTTGAATGTACCAGCGATAGATCCCAATGTATATACAGCTTTGTGCTTTGCTTGTAAAATATGAGTGGGTCAGAATGTAAGTATCAAGTTCTCTGTCTCCGGCAGCTCAAAATGGTGCTTCATCTCACACTGATCCCAAATACAAGCCTTGAAACTGAAGAAAAATAGATCTACCAAAGTTTGCTTTATTCTTCAAACATATCCAACCTACAATCTGAAGGACACATTTTTTCTAAATTTTGTGTGTTTTATAATAAAACATTTACTGTATATGAACCCAAACATGCACACACACACACACGCAACGCACGGACGCACACGCACACACACACAAACAGTGATGACCTACAGTATATACAGGTAACTCTACATAATTATGTTTTGTGACACAAATGTGACAGATGTACCGAAATCATGCTGTTTGAATTGGTGCTTCATGTTGGTGGTTCATGAAAACTCCATTCTATACAGGGATGTTTGAATTGCACAGCTTTGTGCGATGCTATATGTACTCTTCCAACATGTCAACCCTCTCATGCTGGGTTTAGACTTATAGCTGTACTGTATTTTATGTCTCAAAGCAAAACTGTGAGTGAGCAGCAATGTGGTATGGTTGTGGAGGTGCATGATATTTCTGTATGTAAATCATCATAGCATTTCAACTGTAAGTAATTCAGCCAAATTGATTTGAGGATCAATCTGCAGAATACTGGCAAAAGACCAAAAGTTTCTAATCTTTTCTTATTGACTTGATATCAAGTGATCTAGGGATTGATTTTAGGAAATGAATAACAAATTAACGTTGGAGCAAAAAAGCTTACATTTAATCTGGAGAGTTCTTGGTTGAAATTGAAATGGAGAACTTATTCAGTGAAGCAATTGCATGCACATTCTGAGAAATATCAGTGTGTCAGTAGTCTGGGCAGCAGTCTGTTTAGCTGTCATTCCACTCCTTGCCAATCCTTGTCATGCTAATCTTTGGCATATGACACAGAGTACAAGGAGTGGAATGTTAGTTCAACAGACTGTTACCCAGCCTGGTGTGTCAGTGCTTGAACCATTAGCCTTAGCACTTGATTGATATGAAATAGCTAATGTAAAACAAACAACTAGCAGGGGGGTGGAGTTGGAGATAGCTCCACTGTCTTCTAAAAGCAAGCTAGCCTTAGTTGATTCACCTTTTGATCATAGAAGAATCCACACGAAGCCATCCCCATCCACCAAGTGAGATGGTGTAAAGATCGTGTAAAGGCAAAGTCGTTTTACAGCTGGAGTGTGCAATGTTCCTTTGGTGAGTCCCACAAGAACACATCAGATCTTACAGTGTTCCAATGCAATGGGGACGCTCTATATCATTTGATAAGATGACATCATAGTCTATAAAATCTTCAGATCGGAAACATATTGCAGATTTCTCTCTTGTTGTTTTATGGACAGTCTTTGCTTCTCCACATTTGGCAGAATGATCTCCGGGTGACTGGAGGTGACAATAGATTTTCTGTGTGTGTGTGTGTGTGTGTGTGTGTGTGTGTGTGTGTGTGTGTGTGTGCGTGCGTGTGTGTGTGTGATTGTGTGTTTGCAGCAGGCTTGTGTTGCAGTAATTTGTTGGGTCCCTCAGACAAGGCTGTGACGTGCTGCCAGCTGCTCTGGTCCACTGGGGCCTCTCAGGCTCCTATTCCTAAGGGTCATGTGTGCGTGCGTGTGCATGCCTGCCTGTGCGTGTGGCGCCCAGCATCTTCCTCTGTGATTCACCATCCAGGGGGCTTTGAAGACCAGAGATCACTGCTGGGTTTTATTTGTGTTCTTGGACAGCACCTCACTGATGCTCCATAACTTTCTTTCAGTTTTTTCGCCCTTTTAAATCCATTACGTCAGCCATATATTCTAAAGCCAGCCATGTATTCATTGGGTGCTAGCAACATCTCACTCACTCTTCCAGATGCAGAGATTGAAGAAACCGGATTCAGCCAGTTCTTACTGCATGTACTGTAGATACTGTATACCGACTTGGATTTGTATGCTATCTTCAGAATAGCTTTTTTGATATAGGCTTGGGGGTCATTTCTTTACTCCTTTGTTTCCTTTTATGTACTGTAATCATCAGAGGGAGGGAGTTTCCTCTTATGTACTGTAATCATCAGAGAGAGGGAGTTTCCTCTTATGTACTGTAATCTTCAGAGGGAGGGAGTTCTTGGAATTCATTTTTTGGCCAGCTCATTTTGTGGAATGGCTTGAGTTGATATATTTAAATAAGTGCTGGAAAGTAAGGGAGCCATACTTCCTCTAGTGCTCTTAGACAAAATTACCCAGTAGGGTCTCTGCTCTACTCTGCTCTCACACAGAAGCTGCCTCCATTAATTACAGGCTGCTGCTCTGCGCCAGTGCTTTCTCTCACCATCAGAGCAGGCTTGTGTAAACACACACACACACACACACACACACACGAACCTTGGTGCAGACACCAGATTGTAAGAGGAAATGTATATGTGTTGTCTACAGAAGTGGTGTAAATTGGGGGTCGGAAAACAATCTAATTTGTATCCTATTTCTCCCAAGCTTTCAGGAAACATTTTTCCAATATACTGTATGTCAGGTAAAAATACAGTACCAGTCAAAAGTTTGGACACACCTACTCATTCAAGGGTTTTTCTTTATTTTTACTATTCTCTACTGTCAGGACCCGGTGCGAGAAACAGTCACTAATAATCGTCAGAACCCAGAAGATGAGGCAGACACAGCAGTACTAGAGATGGTGGTTTAATTAAAGAACAAAATCTTCAGGCAAAGAAACTAAATCCACAATGTCCAAAAATAAAGCCAAGAGGCACAAAATGGAAATCCTCCAAAATACAAAAGAAACTCCACAAAGTGGTAAAAAACAGCAGGGAAAAACAAACCTCAAAAGACTACTCAAATAATACACAAGAACTAAACCAGAGAACCTCTGGAAAATCCAACAAGAGAAATATCTGTATAAAACAAGGCTGGGGCTGGGTGCTAACTTACAAACACTGAGCAAGGAACTGAGGAACACACAGGGTTTAAATACTAACAAGGGAATGACCTACAGGTGCAAACAATAATTAGAGCAAGAAAAACAAAAGGTACAAAAAAGGTGCAATGGGGACATCTAGTGACCAAAACCCGAACAGTCTTGGCCAAAACCTGACACTCTACATTGTATAATAATAGTGAAGACATCAAAACTATGAAATAACACATATGGAATCATGTAGAAACCAAAAAAGTGTTTAACAAATCAAAATATATTTTATATTTGAGATTCTTCAAAATAGGCCCCCTTTGATGACCGCTTTGCACACTCTTGGCATTCTCTCAACCAGCTTCATGAGGTAGTCACCTGGAATGCATTTCAATTCACTGGTGTGCCTTGTTAAAAGTACATTTGTGGAATTTATTTCCTTCTTAATGCGTTTGAGCCCATCATTTGGGTTGTGACAAGATAGGGGTGGCATTAAGAAGATAGCCCTATTTGGTAAAAGACCAAGTCCATATTATGGCAAAAACAGCTCAAATAAGCAAAGAGAAATGACAGTCCATCATTGCTTTAAGACATGAAGGTCAGTCAATGCAGAACATTTCAATAACTTTGAAAGTTTCTTCAAGAGCAGTAGCAAAAACCATCAAGCACTATGACGAAACTGGCTCTCATGAGGACCGTCACAGGAAAGGAAGACCCAGAGTTACCTCTGCTGCAGAGGATAAGTTCAGTGGAGTTAACTGCACCTCAGATTGCAGCCCAAATAAATGCTTCACAGAGTTCAAGTAACAGACACATCTCAACATAAACTGTTCTGAGGAGACTGTGTGAATCAGGCCTTCATGGTCGAATTGCTGCAAAGAAATCACTACTAAAGGACACCAATAAGAAGAAGAGACTTGCTTGGGCCAAGAAACAAGAGCAATGGACATTAGACTGGTGTTAATCTGTCCTTTGGTCTGATGAGTCCAATTTTGAGATTTTTGGTTCCAACCGCTGTGTCTTTGTGAGACGCAGAGTAGGTGAACGGATGATCTCCGCATGTGTGGTTCCCACCATGAAGCATGGAGGAGGAGGTGTGATGGTGTGGGGGTGTTTTGCTGGTGACACTGTCAGTAATTTATTTAGAATTCAAGGCACACTTAACCAGCATGGCTACCACAACATTCTGAAGTGATACGCCTTCCCATCTGGTTTGCGCTTAGTGGAACTATCATTTGTTTTTCAACAGGACAATGACCCAAAACACACCTCCAGGCTGTGTAAGGGCTATTTGACCATTGAGAGTGTTGGAGTGCTGCATCAGATGACCTGGCCTCCACAATCACCCGACCTTAACCCAACTGAGATGGTTTGGGATGAGTTGGACCGCAGAGTGAAGGAAAAGCAGCCAACAAGTGCTCAGCATATGTGGGAACTCCTTCAAAACTGTTGGAAAAGCATCCCTCGTGAAGCTGGTTGAGAGAATGCCAAGAGTGTGCAAAGCTGTCATCAAGGCAAAGGGTGGCTACTTTGAAGAATCGAATTTGTATAACACTTTTTTGGTTACTACAGTACATGATTCCATGTGTATTATTTCATAGTTTTGATGTCTTCAGTATTATTCTACAATGTAGAATATAGTAAAAAATAAAGACCCTTGAATGAGTAGGTGTGTTCAAACTTTTGACTTGTACTGTATATTCTACTCACATACTTTGTTTGTATTGCATATTTGAAATATTTACCTGAATTCCTCACCATCCAACTAAATCTGTCCCTACTGAAACGTAGTGAATAGTTTGCAATAAAGGGAGAACCATGCATAGTAGTGACCATTTTGATTAACCTTCTACTACAGATTAATTTCTGCTATTACAGATTCATTTTAGAAATGTTATTTGCATACCAAATTAACAAAATAGTAAAAATATATTTTCAAAACCTTTAAATTGAATTTAGAGTAATATAATCTCTATTGATCTCTGTAAAATGTTCAATGTTGATTGAATGAATCTGAAACTTGTTGATTTAATTACTTTTGTATCTAATTATGTTGTTAGATGTTTAAATGTTCACTTATATTTTGACAAAATAACAAGCATTTCAGTGTCAAGTGTCAATCATAGAGATAAATAGAGGGCTCTAGATGGAAATAACATGTTTTGGTATAGACATTGCCATTGAGGGCTTTCACCATTTAAAAGTAGTCAACTACATACAGTATGTGGGGATTTCTATGGGTTGGAAGCAATGTTCCTACACATTTTTTGGCGCACTTAGCAAATTTTAGGTCTTGTGAGCGGAAACTTGAACATTGTGAGAATTCTTTGCAACTTCAGTGTTCACACGCATTTACACTGTACCCTTACAGTTTTAGACAGTAGCCAATCGGCTATTGTAGCTACAGAATGTGAGCATAACGTGGGCCTACCAACAAAACCAATGGAGCAAATCCCATAACATTTTCACATGGAAATAGGCTATATCGTAGGAATCAAAAGCTATGTGATGTTCAATGCAGGCCTACATTGCATGAGACTTTTATAAACGTTTTTACATTATGAAGGGGTTGAAATGAAGGATTTTTTACTTAGTCTGTAACACCATGGGCCAAATAGCTGACTGTAAATTGCATTGCATTGTATGATGCAAGAAACCACTTTACAAAATACAATGTATTATTATTACCATACAGAGAATTAGATAATGTAGGCTACCCCTCTGCCTATTGGCTTATTTGCTTATTCAAGCCTGTCTCAAAATAAAACACTGCCCCTTTAAATTAAGATGTAAGCTTTTTACTTGACTGGCTTTTCAAAGACAGCTTGAAATGTGGCCTACATGTTTTGTGCTCTTGTAGTAAGCACTAATTCCATTGCTGACTTATACTTATCTATAACTGGGCTAATAACTCGCTAACTAGCTAAGAATATCAACAAATGTGCACACGCGTGGTTCTGCGCTCTGAATGATTGAAAGACCCCTACCCATTGCACTCTGGGTCTGCCTCGAACAAAATCTCAGAATACATTTTGCAAAGTTAGATTTGTTTTGGTTTGTTGCAATGAAAAGGGGATGATACAATGTTGATTCGATCACAGACAAAACATGAATCTATGTAGTGCAAACTAATGGGGCGAACTCAGTAAAATTCTCTTGCAGAGACTCTCTGCACAGCATTGCATTTCATCTGCGTGACAGTCCTGGGGGAGGTGCGCGGCCGCTCACTCGAGCAGTTTAGAGGGAACATTGGTTCGGAGTGATCAGCCAATGATCAGAGAGTATTGTCTTCTTCAATTTCGGTTGCCTATTGTTTGTAAACCAAAGAAAAATGCAATATCCAGGACCCAAGACCATGATTTATACCAGAACATTGGTCCCAAGATCCAGAACCCAGTGAGTAGAGACCATGACAAGTTAAAGACCAAAATGTATCTCAAGACCAAGACCACTAGATCAAGTGTCCATGGGCCCTTTCTTCAATTGTAAGAAACTCAAGTAGAGTAATCTCGAGTACAGTGCAGTACAGTAGAGCACAATACAGTAGAGTACAGTGGAGCACAGTACAGTACAGTAGAGTACAGTACAGTAGAGTACAGTAGAGCACAGTACATTATGGTACAGTAGAGCACAGTACAGTAGAGTACAGTAGAGCACAGTACAGTATGGTACAGTAGAGCACAGTACAGTATGGTACAGTAGAGCACAGTACAGTAGAGCACAGTACATTAGAGTAGAGTACAGTAGAGTATTTTTATTTATTTTTATTTCACCTTTATTTAACCAGGTAGGCTAGTTGAGAACAAGTTCTCATTTACAACTGTGATCTGGCCAAGATAAAGCAAAGCAGTGTGACACAAACAACAACACAGAGTTACACATGGAATAAACAAACGTACAGTCAATAACACAATAGAAAAGTCTATATACAGTGTGTGCAAATGAGGTAAGATTAGGTAGGTAGGGCAATAAATAGGCCGTAGTGGCGGAGTAATTACAATTTAGCAATTAAACACTGGAGTGATAGATGTGCAGAAGATGAATGTGCAAGTAGAGATACTGAGGTGCAAAGGAGAAGAAAAAAATTACAATATGGGGATGAGGTAGTTGGATGGGCTATTTACAGGTGGGCTATGTACAGGTGCAATGATCTGTAAGCTGCTCTGACAGCTGATGCTTAAAGTTAGTGAGGGAGATATGAGTCTCCAGCTTCAGTGATTTTTGCAATTCGTTCCAGTCATTGGCAGCAGAGAACTGTAAGGAAAGGCGGCCAAAGGAGGAATTGGCTTTGGAGGTGACCAGTGAAATATACCTACTGGAGCGTGTGCTGCGGGTTGGTGCTGCTATGGTGACCCGTGAGCTGAGATAAGCCGGGGCTTTACCTAGCAAAGACTTATAGATGACCTGGAGCCAGTGGGTTTGGCGACGAATATGAAGCGAGGGCCAGCCAACGAGAGCATACAGGTCGCAGTGGTGGGCAGTATATGGGGCTTTGGTGACAAAACGGAGGGCACTGTGATAGACTGCATCCAATTCGCTGAGTAGAGTGTTGGAGGCTATTTTGTAAATGACATCGAAGTCAAGGATCGGTAGGATAGTCAGTTTTATGAGGGTATGTTTGGCAGCATGAGTGAAGGATGCTTTGTTACGAAATAGGAAGCCGATTCTAGATTCAATTTTGGATTGGAGATGCTTAATGTGAGTCTGGAAGGAGAGTTTACAGTCTAACCAGACACCTAGGTATTTGTAGTTGTCCACATATTCTAAGTCAGAACCGTCCAGAGTAGTGATGCTGGACGGGCGGGCAGGTGCGGGCAGCGGTCGGTTGAAGAGCATGCATTTAGTTTTACTTGCATTTAAGAGCAGCTGGAGGCCATGGAAGGACAGTTGTATGGCATTGAAGCTCATCTGGAGGTTAGTTAACACAGTGTCCAAAGAAGGTCTAGAAGTATACAGTAGAGAACAGTAGAGTAGGATACAATACAACAGAGCACAGTACAGTATAGTAGAGCACAATACAGTACAATACAGTACAGTTTGGGCTCTTGGAGGGTTGGAGCCCCCCTTCTGGTTATGCATCTCAATAGTCTACACTTGTGTGCGCTTGTCCACTATCCACATGGTGGTCCTCTGTAGCTCAGTAGGTAGAGCATGGCTCATACAACTTTAAATTGGAGATAGCCTCAAAGGCACTGCCCGTGCTGTCAAAGACTTCATCATAGCACAGATACAAAGAGGAGATCTCTATATATCTCTATGGTGTCAATTGTTTTGGTAAACTGTGACTGTTTTGGTTTGGACAATTGTGACTTATGAAGAATCTCCATAGCTAACATACGGTATGTCTGGCTATCTTTCATTTGGACAGATGTACATCTCAGCAAACATATATTTTAGTCCCAAAACCATACTTACATTTCTTGAGATTTTTAGTAGTGACACTTGATAAAAAAATACATTGAGATTTACCAAATTCATCACTAATTTTCTCCAAAATGTTTGCAGACAGACTACTCACAATGTGACCATAGTAGAGCGGTGTGAAATCCCATCACCTGGGGATAGTTGTAGGGTTGTGGCTTAAGGCACAATCATTCTACAGTCTTTTAAAGTGTGTGTTTCCAAAGTGACATCAAAATTAGGGACAGCATTTTTCTGAGAAAGATTCTTAAAAATAAAAACAACTAATAATTGGACCAGTAACTTTCAATGCAATAATAGAACAACTGAAGATGTCATATTGAATTAATACTGTTACGTGATTATACTTTTTTTGTATCATTAATTGCTTTATTTTCAAACATAAAGTTTTGTGTTTGGGACAGCCAGCTCTCAATAGAAATATGGGTATAAAAAATGACTTTGTACATTCATTTATCAATATGTTTGTTATTACCTTGGATTTAATTCGAACATATGATGGAAATAAATGTCCTAAGTTTGGAGACTTAACTGTTTTTTTAAATAGGTTTTTTGGACAGCAATTTATCTCACTTCGGTAGAATCACCCATATAGAGAACATGCATTTGAACAAGACATAGGTGTGTAGTATGTTAGGGCAGCACACATGTAAAACATGCACATGGAGGAAATAAAATGTTTCTGTGGCAGAGCCAAATTGACTTCTGTGTGGGAAAGTAAAGGGATCTCAGACCAATATGCACATTATCTGACACAGAATCATCTGCAATCATGTAATATAATATTCATGTTTTAAAACTCATATATAATGGACCACAGTGAAGACAGGGATAATACTGTGCTGTATGTGCTTGAGTCAAAGAGGAGATGGATGCTGTGTTCCAGTCTCCAGTGTAGACAACGTGTCCTTGGTGGGAAATGACAGCACGATTCACCATAACTTATTTTGGCTAGACACCAGCTCTACAGTATATCATATTACATATTTAATATTTCATGTGTTTTGATACTTTTGTATAATGTTTTGCCTGTGCCTATCATTATACCGGATGCAGTCTTTTTAACACATTGTGTCCAACCGGAACAATGTACAATATTAATAACCCAACTTAAAACCCCAATAACTAGACCCAATCCACATCAATCAAAACTATACCAATGCTCTTTTAAAAGACACACATATGGATTTGTTCTATCTTACGGCTCTGCGATTGGCTTATAGGCATACAACATATAACATGTTATCAGTGAAGGAAGGCTTTGGGGCACATTTTAATGGTAACGCATGTTTTGCAAAATCTGCAAGCCCACATAAGTGAGCACAGCATGACTCTAAATCGGCGTTCTCTTTGTGTCAAAGAGTCTCTTTGTGTCGTGAAAATAAATAGAACAGACAGACTGCACACCTCGGGAGATTCCCAGGGCCCTTCTGGAGTCGGCAACGTTAGTTTGTCATTAGTAAACACTTAAGATTCCCGCCCCTACCCCCCCCCCTGCTGTAGGAGATGGATCATTCTAGCTCTTATTTGGGACTGGGGTGTCGCTGAGCTTCTGAGCTGCCTTCAGGGAAGCAAGAGAGACGATAATAGTTTTGTTGAGCTATTGAACTGTTAGGGGGACCAATCTGTTAAGGAATCGCTGCAGTTGAACCTTCTCTGCCTGATGCACTTTGGTTGTTTTTAGAACAGGTCCTCGACTAACCTGTTCCCCCGCACATTGACTTGGTACCGGTGCCCCCTGTATATAGCCTCGTTATTGTTATTTTATTGTGTTACTTTTAGTCAAATGTTTACTTTCGTTTATTTAGTAAATATTTTCTTAACTATTTCTTGAACTGCATTGTTGGTTAAGGGCTTGTAAGTAAGCATTTCACTGTAAAGTCTACATCTGTTGTATTAGACGTAAGTGAGAAATAAAATTTAAATTGATTTGAGAGCAAACAGAGAAAGTCATAATTTGTGCTACAGTATCGACTAGTATGGTGGCAGTAGCCTGCTGCTGTCTCACTGAGCCTCACTAACACTTTTGTCATTCATACTAGCTAGGTCTTTAGTGGCCAAGCAAGCCGGAGTGGGGAAGAGCAATTGCCAAATAATCAGTGTGTATTAGGACCTGGGGGTCAGGGTTCTCATGGTCCAGGGGGAACATAACAATACTGCAGTAGTTTGGTCCAACTAGACCTTCACCACCAGGGCAATCCCACTGCCAAGATAGACCTTATTGATTTTTGGAGATGAGGAATGCAGTTGTAATGATTCAATATATTTGTTTTAAGAAACATCAGTTTCACATAAGGACTCTTTTACAGTAACACAGCATGCGTTCAGGATGCAGCACAAAATGAAAGGGCAAGATGAAAATGGGATATTTGCTCTTTGGCATAAACAAACAACATGTGCTTTCCATAGTCAACTGGAGAACACAGAATTTGTGATATTCTGAAGATCTCAGTTTTAACTCTTGAAGTGATCCATTGGTTCGCCGTGCTCAGTGTGAGGCTATGGTGTGAGGATGAGCTATAACATCAGCATTATTGCCTCGCAAAATCATTAGGTACATAGCATACATTATTTTGCCATTCTTTCTGCATTGAGCTGCTACTGAACTAAGTAGAACAGCATGCTAATGGTATATCCATTGAGTCGGCGAGAACTTAATGGATGTTTAAAGCATCACTTAAGGTTGAATGCTTCAAACCCACTTATCTGATCTTTGCAGAGAGAGATTGCTTTCCAGCCCAGATACTCACATGTCGGACTGGCCTA